>NW_011359125.1:2174576-2190701 GCF_000735185.1 Notothenia coriiceps | reverse complement strand
CTCATCTCTAGTGAGCGGCCCAGCCCTTCGTATATTTTTCTGTATGTGGCCCTTGGTGAAAAAGGTTCTTGGCCTTACCGAGCATGTCATCCAGATCTCGCTTATGAGGTCTGTTTGGACTGTAGAAAAAGCCCAGCTCCCCACATACGAAGTAGAGGGCGTCCACCAGGTGGGAGCCGCACAGGTGGAGGGCCGGAGCAGCGTACACCCCCCGAGAATAGAGCGCCAGCAGTAGCAGCATGGACACTGCATATGGTACACTGGCCATAAGAGGCACTCCTATATAACGGGGAAAAAAAGTACATTTGATAAAAATTGTATATGCTAGGTTCCTCCAACGGATTCAACCAATCCATCAATACTTAATACCTCGAGGATAGATGTTTGAAAGCTAAAAGAAGAGATGTTTGATCAGACGTTTCTTAATGACACACGGGTATTATGAGCCCACTTTCTTTTAATAACTTTGGATATAGATATTTTTTTGCGATGTTCCTGTGAAATTCTGCCAGATAGCTCCAGGCTTTGAGAGTGTTCTAATAACTCAGAGACAGCTCTGTAGGCACGCAGCAAACCAAAACTCAAAATAAGGGCTTTGAAGTGAGCAGAAAACTGAACAATTCATTATTTTATTGGAAATCAAAGGGCAGGGATGAAAGGCGGCCGNGGGGAAAAAAAGTACATTTGATAAAAATTGTATATGCTAGGTTCCTCCAACGGATTCAACCAATCCATCAATACTTAATACCTCGAGGATAGATGTTTGAAAGCTAAAAGAAGAGATGTTTGATCAGACGTTTCTTAATGACACACAGGTATTATGAGCCCACTTTCTTTTAATAACTTAAAATAAGGGCTTTGAAGTGAGCAGAAAACTGAACAATTCATTATTTTATTGGAAATCAAAGGGCAGGGATGAAAGGCGGCCGAAAAGTCATTGGCTGATATTTGACTCAAATCTCTAAGTCTGACAAACTAGCTTGAGCCATAAGCGGGCAAAGTCAAATATTCAGAAAAGGGATGGGGGCGAAAATTCCATTTGGTTGAGCGAGGTTGGCTTCAAGCTGTTATTCACTGGTGATGTCGTAATCGTAGATCTGAATCCCTACAAAAATTGGATATTTTTAAAGTTAAAATGACCGCAGGGCTGTTTGTTATCTTTTTGATCTTGCACATTTTAAAGTGTTTATGTACAAAAAGTATTTTAGAGATGAGCCACCCAAGGCTTAATGTTATTTCTACACTGCTCCTTTAGAAGAAAATTGAAAACTGATTTATATTTGATACCTTTTGCTTTCTTTTTATCAAACCCAAATCTGTTAAAAAATAGAAAGAATGCTTTGCCCTAAAAATGCATCACCGTGGTGAATACTGTCCTCAAGGTCACTCCACACCTGGCTCGCCGGTTTAGCGACCAAGTGCTAAAGAGTGGGAATGACCCATCTAAGATTTCTAAATTGTCATTAGTGTTATTAGTCAAATCGCATTTGTGATGGGTACGCTCCAGAGTTTGACGTGCAGCTCCTGTTTCAAGGTGAAAAACATATTTAGCAGTCATTTGGAAGCTATATAGACCTTTTGTGGACATGTTATAGTACAGCAGATTATTGGATTGAAAATGAATCATTTTAACTGTGTCTTTAACAATGCACCTGTGCCAGGCATTAAAGCATTGGCACAGCGCTCTATCTGGCCCGCCACTCCTTCTATCCCTCTTGGCTGTGTGCCAGGCTCCTTGGTTGAATTATAGATCCTGCCTGTGCTACTCTTTACTTTCTTCCCTGATTATTATTCACATCAATATTCAAAGTTGAAATCTTGAGGGAATACGGAGCTGGCTTACCTGTGTGAGATGCCTCAGTGCAGCAGAGCAGCTGGTAGGTACAAATGAATCCGCTCTCTTTCACTTTTTAATTCTCCACGTCCATCTGGCCTTTATCAGCGTCAGTGGAGAACGCTACGGCCCTATCATTACCTCATTGACGTGTTAGCATGTTAATCTGCTTCCATGTGGCACTACAGTAAGTCTTTTTGCGGACTGACAGAAGAGTTAGGATACATTTGAGAGAGAGCAGTGACCCTTGGCGATACCAAATTAACCTCTGCTCACATGCTCAGGGACAAACACCACATGACGTAGTTCATAATACAGATTATAAGGACTTTTAGGTGCGTTAGTGAACATGGGTTGATGGGTTTTAGGCTGGTGCTGATTGAATGAGAATAAGAATAAAAGTTATGTTTGTCTATCCCTAGGTGTAAAACATCAACTCTACAAAAATCAGGCAAACATTTAAATAAACCTCGCAACTGTTATGTTAGAACAGGGGATTCACTACACAACAGTATTGAGGGTAACTGTGATATTTAAAAAATGAAATTGATATAATATTGGATAACTCAATTGTTTTGTATCATGAGAATAAGGTTAATTTTGTCTATCTCTCATCGAAAAAAAATTCAATCAACCCTGACTATTAGTAAGAAAATGTCATAACAGTAAATTCTAAAATTACAATAATGTAAACCACAAAAATACTACATTAAAATATGGTTTTCACTAAACACCACTAATGGGTTAGGTTAGGGGGGTTAGGGTTAGGTTAATGTATCGGTGACATTTGAAATATTAAGTTGATATGTCAGTTAGAAACATATGTCAATATCGTGTAAATAATCCAGCGCCCCTTAAATAATTCCCGTTTCTTCCATTATCAATCTTTCTACCTCCCCCAACGCCTTTCACACATGTGCAATTATTTGCAAATAAATAAATATAATATCAGTTTTGGGATTTATTTTTTTGGCATGTAACCTTTATTTCATAAAACTCGACAAGCAGAATACTAAGCTATATATATATAAAAAAAAAAGTTAAAGATGAATTGACAGATTTGACTGCATCATTTAAAAACATATTTTTTTAGATATGAGGATGTTATTATCAATAATTATTTTAGACACTTCAACCGTTTAGTAAAAATCTGATATCGTGGGAGTCAAGGTTCAGAATTCTATGGCAATTTATTTTTATTTTTCCTGCTTGTATTAAATGTGTTTTGCATGATGGGGCATTAGTGTATGTCATGATATTACACAAATGAGGCAATGTATACAGATATTCTGTGTTGTCAAAACGGATTTGGTCTCCTTTTAAACAAAAATAAATGTATTTCTGGGCAGGTTGTTTTAGTTCTCTTCCCGTAAAGCTTTGTTTTACTGCGCAGGTTTTGACTTGTCTCCTGTCATGTGCAGCAGCTGTTCATTTTAATTGTAATGTGCTGATGGTATCTGAGGGTGGGCCAATTTTAGATGAGAGGTGACACGCTGTATAATTTTATGTCAAATGATAACTCAATTGTCAGGCCCCGAGGAAGCAGCACAGCTCTGTACTGCCGCCGCTTCGATACGAGGTACCACTCCATGAACACCGTGTTGTTATGATGCAGTGCCCTGAAAAAGAACACAAGCTTTAACAAGTGACTCGAAAAGAGGACTTTACTTGAGTATTTCCCTTTTTATGCTGCTTGTACACAAGCTACCCTGCAGTACAAGTCATTAAAACTAGCTGCACCTTTACCAGCTTTAATAACACTTTAATGCATCAATAAATATAATCAAAACATATCGAATATATTTTAATCTGAAATGGACCAATCTGCAGAATAAGTACTTTTTACTTTTAATACTTTAAGTATATTTTCATGCCAATACTTTTTCTACATTTACTTGAGTAACATTTTGATTGCAGGACTTTCACTTGTAACAGAGTATTCATACACAGTGGTACTTTTACTTTTTTAAGTACAAGATCTGAGTACTTCTCCCACCTCTGCATTTTATAACATGTACAAAAGTAGTTACTTTTAATTAGGCAAAATCATAAAATGTTTTATAAAGACCAAACTCATTACCTATTCATTGCGTGTGTAGCAGGTATTCTGTGTTTCAGTGACCTTCAGGGGTCAGATATGCATTTTCTGGTTGCAGTAAATAGAGGAGCATGGTCATGAGAATCAGCTGAACTGTCCTAGGAGCAGAAATCATTTCCTCCCTAAAATGTGTTGCGTTCCCCTTTAAGCTGTCATCGCGGCATTGGATTTACAGGCATCCAGGAGCTGCATGCTCACCTTGAAAATGATCCAGTGGCCAATAAATTCCAGTCCATTTTAATAAGTGAGACAGATTTCTCTAATTATATGTAACCCGAAGAACTCTTGATTGATAGAGCTATCACTTGTAATAGACCTCAACTCCTGCAGCTCCTGGACCCCGTTACGTGATATACGTTTAATTATGATATGTTATGAAAGGCAGATCTAGATTAGTATGCTTCCATGCCAGCAAGGATGTACATATATTATGTATGTATGTGAGAGATCTTAACAAAATCTAATTTATGTTATGTTTTGTACAGGGGTCAAGCTTTTATGATGCCTTTTTGTATGTGAAATTCTAGAACAAGACCTCTGCCATTGACAATTTCAAATCAGTATCCACCTCGCCTCTTGAACCCAATTTCTTATTTTTGCCGGACATTGCATTAGATGTTGTTCAAATTAATGGGTGTTCAAATAACAACAGCATATGTTGCTATGTGCGTATACAATGTTAGATTTAAGAAAAAAGCTGGGAACTCCTCATCTGCATCTTTCACACTCAGCCGTCATACCTGAATTCCTCTCAATGCCTTTTTATTCCTAACCTACTTTTTTAATCTAATGGTATCGGCATTTCAATTGTGGTCCCTCCTAAGCCACTTTTTGTACCCTTTTTATATTTTTTACGAACGATACAGCATATGCTCTCAGCCTATATAATACTTTAAAGGCAGATTCAAGACAGAAAACCAGAGGCAAAAGTTCTCCAAGTGGAAATTTCCCCAAGCACCGTTAGAGACTAATTACCCCAAGTTCAACTTGATGAATCAAAGCTGTATCTAATGAGTGTACTGTAAAATATCTTGTGACCTTTTAGCATTTTTGATGTATAATAAAGCAGAAAGGATCAAATACTCCTCCTATACATGAGAAAAAGCCCATCACATTAGGATTTAGGTGTGTTATAGCAACCTTTGGTCACAGAGAAAAGGTCATCAGATGTAAATGTTCCTCCTATGACATGTAGTAGCTAAGGAGGGTCAGGTCTTTCAAAACCTGAAAGTAAAAAGTAGTCCTTTGGAGGAATGATAAAAGAAAGAAAGGAGGAAGAAAGCCATCCAGCCCCTTGGCAGTTTGATTTAAGACGGTGTTAAATGTAGAACCAGGAAAGGTCCAGCTTTGCCATGCTTTGAAAGTCGTTCCTCCAGGGAACTGAGCATAGCGAAAGAGTTGCAAACAAAAAGGCACATCCTACTCG
Organism: Notothenia coriiceps; assembly: GCF_000735185.1. Lineage (NCBI taxonomy): Eukaryota > Metazoa > Chordata > Actinopteri > Perciformes > Nototheniidae > Notothenia > Notothenia coriiceps. The sequence continues at coordinate 2,185,343 of NW_011359125.1, read as the reverse complement.
CCCCGGTCACATGGCTGCATCAAACACCCACATCAAATAGCAGAGGCCTGGCAGACGCCCTCGACATGCAGAGACAGACAGAAGTTGGGTGGAAAGTCGGCTGGGTCCCTAAGGTGGGAGTTGCGTAACTCGTCTTCTCTTCGACTGCGTTTGAGGAGATAAAAGGGAGTGAGGAGTTCAGCCCAGTGAGATGCTGTTAATCTGCTCTGATAGCGAGAGTCTTTTCACTCCCATAATTATCCCAGACTTTGTGAGGATGGAGACTGACTTCAGTGAAACATCAGAGAAAAAAATAATTTACTTACACAGCAGACAACAGAAACAACTTGGATCATTATGTTTTTATGTGAGTTGGAGCCGTAAGAAGTAATGAGACAGATTTCCATAAGTCAACGTTGAGAACTGGATCCAGATACAAAGGCTTCGTGAAGATTCGTCTATGCTAAGACGGAGCAAACCTTTGAATGCCTAACGAGTGCCATTCAAAATGACTGAAGGTCGAAAAGAGAAATCATCAAAAAAGCGTCAAAAAGTTATTTTGTTGTTGTTTTGTTATCTTTTGCAAAGGCAAACAGGCCTGTCATATGCGAACGTTATCTCATGCTTGTCTGCGCGTACAGACTGGTGGAAGACAGACTGGACATGGCGACTTGTTCCAGACACTGCCCTCCATGTGTGTCAAGGCCCGCTGGCTCAGAACCATGACAGAACGCCACAGAAATTCAGAAATACTTGGTCTGCGTGTGTGGGACTGTGAGTGAGAGGGCTGCCCCGGTGTCTGCACCCTCCTGTCCGTCCAGTGACAGTCGCTAATTCAGTACTAACCTCTGTCATGACCTACTTAGCTGTGCCTGGACCCTTACAGAATACACACACTAATAATGAATAAAAAGAAGGAAATCACCTTGTAATTCAAGACATTATTTAAAAAAACTCTACTCAATTCATAGCACACAAAGAGAGACATTGGGGCAGATTAGAATTAGAAGTTGACAGGTTGGGTAAGAGCCATAGTTTGACAGCTTAGAAAATGACTACATGTTATAAATCTGACAAGTTCCCAAGAGAGAGGTGAGGCAGGACAGAATGATGGCCAGTTTGATTTTCAGGCCAGAAAATAGATTTCTATTAAAAACCTCATGTGACCGACCGGCCTTTTCAAGTTGGGCTCAGCGCGAGACAAGAGAATTTCATTTGGAACTGGCATTTTTCTAGTTTGTGCGAAGCGATCTTTAGTTTGATGGATTGATATGAGAGCGCCTCGCCTCCTCTCTGAAGGGAATACTTTTTTTTTCACATCACATCTGGGGGGAGAAGGATGTTGTGTCTCTTTGTATTGCAACCCTCCCAAATGGGTATTATAACCCTTCAATGCAACAATGAGAAGTCCCATTAGCTTGAAATGTGCTTGATCGCCTACATTCCTCATCGGAAGTGGGTGTTGATTCACTTCAGCTCGGGACTGACGGTGTACAGTGTTTGTCATGGTTGATGTTGACTGTATCCATCAGTTTTATGGGTGCAGTCATTTAAAGGCTGTAAGACACTGCAGTGATGGTTGTGACTCGCTGACTCTGGAGCTGCTTAGGCTCAGCTGCATAGAGCTAAATGCTCATGTCAGCATTCTCACAGTGACAATGCTAACATACTGATGATATTAGAGTTTCTCTCCCACACACCCCCCTCCCCCTCCCTGCATGAGATGCCTCAATTTCTTCTGAAACATTGTGACATCACTTTGTAACACTCACAATTTTATCGGCTAGTACTCGAGTGACCAATCACAACAGAACCAATCCAGCTAACCAATCAGAGCAGACTGGGCTCTGGTTTCAGACAGAGGGTGAAAAGAGGTGCACAGGTACACTTTTATTTAGATGCATCTTCCAAATTGCAGTAAGCAAAACATGCAGGTAACAGATGGAAATGCATTATGACTTTTTTGTAGCACTTGTGCTTGCAAAACAATGACATTATCCCACCCTCTGTTTGCAGGTATTTCAATTACATTACATTATTTAAGTAGTGAAACCATATTGAAACAAACTCAGAACAACAAGAATAGTACATATTCAAAGTATATTTGCTTCAAATAAGACGTTATTTGTACATGGGCTGGTGCATTAGTTATAAAATGAGCTTAACTCATTAAGTGCTCCATTTCTCTTTCTTCTTCATTCGATGGCAAAGCTAAAGGGGAAACAGGTGGTTTTTAAATGCCATGTTATAATATGTTTCTTAATGCTCTTAATGTCTTTCATTTTTGTAAAGCACTTTGAATTGCCTTGTGTTGAAAGGTGCTATATAAATAAACTTGCTTTGGCTTGTCTTTTGTGTTTTAAAGATGTGAAGACTGCCTGGGTAAGCAACAACTAAAATTGAAAAGGCCACTCCTCCAATTTAGTCATAAATCAAGTATTGGAGCAAAGGTACTTTTTTGATTTGATGGCGCCAGCGGAAAAGTTAAAAACAACAATTAAAATAGATAATTACAGGGAAAATGAAGGCATTAAATAGTTGTTGAGATATTTCAATCTGGACAATATGGTGGACGGAGTGACCTGCTGACATTGCCATAGCAGTATCTTTCCATCTGAGAGTATTATTATGGTAGAAGGTTCAGTTCTGGGTCAGTATGTGTATATATTGATAGTAAGAAAACGTTTTTTTATTTTTTTATCACAAATCACCTTGTGGTTGCAGTGCAGGTTAGATAGAAGTAAATCATGGGGATTATAGCAAAGCTGTGTACAGCCACACACAGGGAATGCTTATGTGTGTGTGCCTGTGCATGTTTGCACAAATCGATACGGCTGGTATCACCCCCCTGAGTCTGTCTCCCCCTTGCTCTTAGAGATAAAGTAGAGAAAGCAGACCAACAGCCAGACATATGAGTAGGATTAACAACAGGCGCTTATTTGGGAGAAAGAAAAGAGGCCAGGCCCAAAGATAGAGGGATTTCAACACTTCTCATTATTTTGTGGAGAATGTGTACAGCAGGTACTGTCAGGTAAAAGGTCAGAATCAATCAATCCAATGTTCTCTGCCAACCTTCCTCAAATTGCATATTGACTGGGTGTAACGGTCTCCAAACCGTTGGATTAGATGTATGCTGACAACTTTAATGCAACAGTGGAGCTTTTCTGGAGAGGTATCTATACGCTGTGACCGGGTATCTCAGGGAGTTTGAGTTGATGTTACTAAGCCCGAGTTGTTCGTCTCACTCCCTCCCGCACTATCTCTTCCTCTGAAACTTTCTCTGGTAACGGTTGCTGATGCGATTGAGAGAGTCGCTGAGGGGTTATGGAGCAGAATGCCAAACAAGTTCATGTTTGCGTGTATGCAGTTGTATACTTGACACCTGGGACTTATCTCGATCTGTAACTGTCTGCTATCTGCAGGAGCTGTCAGCGCGATATATATAAGTCTTGTGTAGCGTGCAGAGAGGGGCTGTACGTTTGCCTTGTTGGCTTCCACTGGGTTTGCATATAGCATGTTGAACAGTAGGCACTGCAGCTTTGATATGTTGATGAGAACCTTTTATGTTGTGTGCCTATCAGTGTGTGTTTCTGCGCATGCGTTTTGCTCAAGATGAGCAAGGCGATGCTTCAGATGTGTTGTCCTTTCATTCCAGAGTCCTCCTTTGAGGTAAGAGGATACCATGGAAACTTAACATTTCATTTTGGCTCGCCGCAGATAAAGATTGAATTATCTGTGTTCTCCTTAAATCCCCATTCAATTTTTTTTTAACAGGGATGAAAGATTTTGTCGGCGGCGCCTGAGGAGCTGTGTGCCCCGCTGTTTGGTAATATCTGAAATTAATTCCTTCAACCGTCCCAGTTGTGCCTAAACAATTCAAGGGCAGTGTTAGATCCACAAATTGAGAATTTGCTGAAAGGCCTTTGTACCAGAGCCAGTGATAGCCTTTTTTGTTAGGCATAATTCCATTTATCATTACTATGTCCTAGCACAAACTGGCTTGTGTTGCCCAAACAACAAACTATATGTGACGCACAATCACAGGGGTTGTTAACCATTAATGGAAGTAGATTTTTTTCCCCGGCGTTGGCATAAAAGAAAGGTGAAGATAATTCATGGAAGTGAAAGCAGAGGACTCTCCTTTGAGTTGAAGCAAAGACAGATTTGCAAGGAACAGAAAGCAGGGTGGGGGATGAAGAAAGGCGAAAACAGAGGACTTCTTGATACCGTGCATGAATACTTCATTCTTCCCAGATAGGGCCTGCTCCATAATTCAACAGTATCTGGTCCTGAACACCTCGTCCACACAATATTTCCATGATACACACACACACGTGCACAATCACCTATACACTGGGTGATTGGCCTTTGCCCTGGCTTTGTCTCATGATGTGAATCCTTCTGAATGCTCATTCTGCATCATGAACTTTATCAAAGCTGCAAATGTAACAAAATGTAGACATGGCTACATATAATGTGGCAGTTATGGATGACTTTGGATGAGGTTATAAGAGCTTACTTTCTTACTCTATTATGGATCTCTGACAGATATTATTCTACACAAGTAAGAAACCTCAAAGCTGACCCCTCAGAGAAACATTTATCAGGTTATTAATTTCTGGTTCACTAGGGGATAAACAAAACTTTGAAATATTAAACACTTGTAAAAATCAGTATGGGGAACGTGTTAGCAAGCAGTGGCTTATTTACACAACCAGAAGACATGAGCAGCATTAGCATTCATCTGAAGTGTTGTTTGTGTCCACCTGATGAATGTAATTCCAATGGTCTGCTCTCTCTCATACACCTTCTGAGAAACTTTCTATCTCTTCAGCTGCTAAATGCTCTTTTACCTGAAAATGTCACAGATGATAGCTTCAAGAGTTTATACATACTGTATACTGTAGCACCTTTCAACACAAGGCAATTCAAAGTGCTCTACAAAAATGAAAAACACTAAGTGCAGCGGAATAACATTTCAAAATGCCTTTCAAAAAAGAGAATTCAATAAAAATACAACAAGCTAATACAAAATAACACATGTCGAAAATACAATAATTACTGGCTCTGTCACTACGCGCTAGAACGTCCGAATGAGACCTTTATATCTACATAGGTAGCAGGTCCACTTTCAGTCCAACTTTTTGCAAGGAAAGAACAGTCAACTTCCCTGATGTCAATATTTAGTCATGTTTAATGGAATGTATATCAGTTTATTATAGTTGTTACTTTATCTATTTAAACCAGAACGTTTCTCGATTCTTTGTACAGTATGAAAGGGGTCTTTGTACATTTCACTCTATGCTGAAGTTAACTGATGTTAGGAATAGGTCTGTCTCTCGTGGTCAGCATCCTCTGGTCTGTCTGCATCACCTGGAAACTTTAAACAAACAGATAGTAAAGTAACAATGTGTTGGTCACAGACCTTTTTACATGCAAACGTCATGTCAAAATCTTTTTAATTATCCTTAAAAAAAAGTGCTGGATATCACAGCCCTTACTGTATCTTATCAGTTGGATTGTGTATTATTGTATAGTTGGGGTCCTTTTTATTTTACTGTTACTTTGGAATAGTTGTTCATGAGACAGTCAAATGAAATATGTCCTATGCCATATTCACATTCATTTGTAACACACACGTAAGGGTAAAAGACAAACATCTTTAACAAATGTAATGCAATGAATAAGCTTAATTGTCACAGAAGCACACATAACGTCATATCTAATATTTAAACAAATCATTTCCTTGTCCCTAAAGCATTGACTACGCTATTTTTCGTCCTTAAATGCAGGCATTATTAAGTTACATGTTCACGTTCTGCTACCACAATAAGTCGGTTTCTCAAGTGTAATGATAATAAAATGCTTAGTAAGTCTTGGTATTAATATTAATAAGAACAACATGTTTGGGTTCGTTCGTTTATTATGATGAACGTTAACCAGTAAGCTTCAATAGAGTGGCGAAGTCCCTCCCCTTCCGGTCGAGCTCCATGGGACCTTATTTTGGCAAAATTATGTATTGAAGTCAATGACGAGAGAAAGATTATCTTTCGATCCCGTTTGAATTGTGCCACAAATTATACATATGATGTTTGTCAATTTAAAAATAATTTTGCAAGTCAAAAAAATAAAAATGTCTCGTAAAACTGTGAAGTAACACATTTTTTTGTGTGAAACACTCAATGAACTACATCTCTGGTCTCGCACACGTCACCAACACCAAGATGGCTGTCACGTTGGCACATTTCACCTCTTTCTTTCAGAATGAGGCGAAAAGTATTAAAAGAGGTGAAAATCACTACAAGTCTGGGCATGTTGAGAGCTGTACATACACACAAGGGGAGTTAGTCGGTTCCATAAGAGCCAGCATGTGGGACCGGCTTTACAAGGTTTCGGTGAGTAACACGAGTGTAATGTGTAACCTTAATGACATCACTTACGGGACTCTGGGATTTGTAGTATTTCTAGTTGTGTATTTTTCATAGTCTTATATTTCAACAGTTTTACGACAAACTGTGACTTTTTTGACATGGAAAGGATTTTTTAAGATTGACAAACATCATATGTGTAATTTGTGGCACAATTCAAACGGGATCGAAAGATAATCTTTCTCTCTCCATTGACTTCAATACATAATCTTTCCGAAATAAGGTCCCATGGGGCGGAAGTAGAAGGGCGGGACTTCGCCTCTCTTTAATCAACTCCAGCTCAACAAACCATAATGCAATATCTACGTTAACGTTATTTCTGGAACCATCTGGAAATGTGAGATTCATATTTTTCAGATACACAGATCTTACGCTGCTCTTCAACACTAATGAGACGTTCTGTCTGCATCGTCGAGCATAGCGAATTTAAATCAACAATATCAATGCATACAGTTACCTAACTAGCAAACTAACTAATGTACGAGGATGACCTTATTTTACCAACCTCACACAGAAGTCGTTCTACAGTATAATCCTTCTTGATGTTTTACACTTCTCTAATATGTTTTAACTTGTATGCTACGGATAGCATCGTTAGCACAGATGTAGCTTAGCTGAATAAAAAGACCAGTAAGAAATAAAGTGCTTGAATTTCACTTAACGAAGAAACTGCATTCAGGGACGGTCTGTTTTAACCGCAGAGCCATAATATAAGTCCGATATTTAAATGAAGAATACTCCACCAGGCACCAACACAGCAAACACATCAACAAGTTCAAGTTGTGTTCCCCGCATCAGCCTCACAGCCTCGCCCCTGTAGCATTGAGCTTACTGAGCTAACGGAGCTAGCAGAGAGACAGAAAGCTAGAAGCAGCACTCACTGCCAGAGACCTGTCACTCAAGGTGACCGCGCCCTAATTTATGCAAAAAACTTTAAGACCTAATATAACTAAAAGGGTTGTGTTATAAAACAATGCACCCCCATACAGTTGTCATGAAGGGGGAATCTAACTATACAGAGAATATGTTTTTTTGAACCACGATGTAAACATGTTTATTTCTGCTGTAAAGTCATTTTAACATGGGGGTCTATGGAAATTGCTCCCTTCTGCAGACTGCTCCTATTGGCCACTAGATGAACTGCAGTTTGAGGCACTTCCTTATTGGCCTCCCGGCTCTGCCCAAGAGTTTGCCGCTTGGTTGTGACGCAGGAGGAGGTCGGACCAAAACCGCTGGAACTTCACAGTCTAATCTCCCGACCTGATCTTTTTATTTTGTATTCAATCAATATATTTTTGGAAAGTGAAACTGTGTGCAAACAGCAGTAGATATATTCACTTATTTAAAAAAAGGGCACTTTCTCTGGAGGAAGAAAAAGGGCAGGGGCTCAAGCCCACTTTGATGTCGTGCACGTGCCTGTTTGGACTTCTCTGTGGGTGGGGACCCGTGTTAGCTGACAACACTAATAAAAAGTTTTCAAGCCAGGGGAAATTACATAGGAAGTCACTTTTGTAGTTTCAGACGCAGTCAATCAACATTATAAAGCGACTAGAAAATAATACACTTTGGGTGCTTTCACGTATTTCAACATGCAAAACAGCTACAGGATTTAACACATTCTGCTACACAGGATGTGAACAAGAGGAAACATCTCTAATGTGAGAGTGACAGAACTCACTCAAAGATGAGGGTAAATATGAGGTCAGCGCTTTCACATTAACACCTGGCTAAGGGACAGAAGGGGGATTGAAATATAACTCAAAGTTAAAGAGTCTAGCTTTAAGCATCACAACGGGCAAAAAAGAGATTTAATAAAGCAAACAGCAGCGATGATTTAGTGTGGCCAACCTGACTTGTCACAGAGGCAATCCTTCTAATAGAACCACTCTGATTTATCACCGAGACTCTCCACAATGGAGACCGTAATGGGCTTTATTCATATTTTTATTTTATGAAACACGATGAAAGGGGTCATGGTGGCCATTAAGTGAATTAATGGTATGTGTTGGGTAAAGAAGATGCAATAAAGTCTTAAAAGTTAATGCTGTCATCTGCAGTCTGCTGTCCTGATGGAGTGGGAGGGGCCAGGCACAGCTAATAGACATAATTCAGCCAGGTAATGTCGGACAACTGAGGGACAAGATGGATATCCCTTGGCAATGTTATGGGGCGTGTCGTGGCGTGCCGGCACATTTACGAAGGTTATTTATGCTCCATAATGAAGAGCATAATGAAAATTGGACACACCTATAAATATGATCAGGAAAAGCGTAATGTGGAGGGATAATCATCGAAGCAATTAACGTGTCGTACACGTGCAGTGTGAGCCTGGCCTCCCCTGACTTTCTCCGCTCCCTTTCACCAAGGCTGTATTTTATCCTAAAACATCACATTTAATCAGCCGCCGGATGTCAGCGTAAATCCCCTGGTCTTGCACAAGGAGGCTGGCATTTTAAATATGTTAATGCCAAAGCAATAAAGACTTTGGTTAATCTATCTCTGAGGTTATTGACAACTACTGTTACATTGTTAACGGTGTTTCTCGCTCTTAATTGGTGCGGGGATGTGTCTCTGTGGACGCAGATTCCCACTGTGTGTAAAGGGGGAAGAATGAAAGAGGAGAAACATTGGCTGCACATTTTGGCGCTCTGTCAGAAGTGTCATTCTATGAGGGAGAAAGAGAAAGTCAGGTCAGGAGATCTGGTAGGGGGAGAGATGGAGACAGATGAGGTAGGGAGTCCGGGAGCTGGAGTGACCCCGCGGACCAGATGCTGATAAACTGCCATCGCTGAGCGCTCTGTCAGCTCCTGCTCTCATCTGTCACTGTCGTCCTGCTGTATTTCGTGCTTTTCTTCTCCTCCTCCTACTCCTTCTTTACTTATATCTCTTCTTTCACCTCCTCTGCACAATCATTTCCCCCCCCTGCTCCCTGTGTGCATCTCTCTTGATTGTCATGTTACACATCTGTACGTCAATATCATTCGTGTTTTCAGTAATTTAACACATACTTGCTGTTTGGTCCTGTATGCAGCACAGTTTTTAATGAAAGCATGCAACCCAGACTCACGGCATTTCGTGCTATAGTCACGACATTTAATCTATTGATTGGTGTTCACCAACACGATTTCCGCCTTTTTTTCGTGTCACACAGAACGATTTTAAAAGCAATGTATTTCTATTGGTAGTATGTTTCGTGCCTGCAGCACGTCTTTTTGTCCGTTCGGGTCTTGGAAGACCAGAAGCTGTGGGGTTCATAAAAACATGTTCTTACTCAATATCAAACCACGTTTATTGTTTTTATTTTAAATCGTATAATGTCTGACTTTTTTTGTCGTCTGTGAGAAAAAGAAACGGGGCTCAGAGCCTCAGAACACTGAAATCTGTATTAAAATATTTTTTTCCTTCTAATTTGTTATTCTTTTCTAAATAACACACTATTATTTACAGTACTCACCAATAAGACATACGTAGGCCTATAAGGGACATTTCGAGCATCATTGCGCAGCCACTGAACTGATTACCCAAGATCCTCAGCTATGGTTTAAGCTCGCTGATTGGATGTTTTAGCCGCAATGCATGTAGGGATATTGTGTTAAATTAATGCGATATGAAATCAGGACAACTTTTAAAAAAAAGAAGAAAATAATACTTTATTCCGAGTGTTCTTGCTTTTCTCTTTGAAAGTCATTACATACCGGCATTGTAATACACGGTTCGGCTGCATTACATATTACAGATCTGCCGTAGTTCTTTATTAATAGAGCCCTGCTGATCAGAAGACCTTTGGAAAAACTGGAAGAAATGCCGCCGAAACTGAATACTTGACGTGGATCATAAATATATCAACAATTAAACAACATCTTCAATTTCTCTTCACACAATACGTCTCCTGGCAGTATCAACCTTAATTCGGCTGACTTTTATATTTGATCTAATTCGTAGATAGGTTATATTTACACCATAACGGTGCACAGCTGATATAAAAGGTCTTGTAGTTTTTAAAGATATTACTAATTTTCTTTGAATATAAGAATGTAAATACTGAGTCTGAAATAATATAGCAATATGCTGTAAAATTATGTGAAAACATGAATAAAACTACACATCTGCAGATGTTGTGTATACATAAGTGTCCTACACTAATAATACAAAGTTATTATGGCTGTGTGTACCTTGTGTGCACCGCCTAGTGGTTNATAAGAACAAGGATAATTGTGTGTTATTGTTGAGTAAATAACAGTGTGTTATTTAGAAAAGATTAACAAATTAGAGGGAAAAAATATTTTTAAAAATACAGATTTCAGTATTCTGAGGCTCTGAGCCCCATTTCTTTTCCTCACAGAAGGCAAAAAAAGTCAGA
>NW_011359125.1:2129955-2174531 GCF_000735185.1 Notothenia coriiceps | reverse complement strand
TAGGAACAAAATATAACATAAACCAACTCAGCGCCCCGCTCACCTCTCCGCACACCCGCAAAAAACCGCCAGGTAGTCCTTTGACTCGGGTAAGGGTTTGACGCCCCCCGCCCCCCCGCCCCCCCCCCCCCCCCCCGCCCCGCCCCGACGCGGCCCGGCCCGCCCCCCGGCGCTGGACGTGGACTCGTGGCGCGCGCCGCAACGCGCCCAGTGTGCCTCAGGGCGCGGTATACTCCCCGGACCAAGGGTCTCCCGTCTGCTCCCACCCCTGCGCCCGCCACACACCTCCCCTGCCACCGATAAGTTCCGGGACGTTTGGTCGCTCAGCGGGTCGCCACGACCTCGGGGGACACTCTGCCCAGAAGCATGGCCCTGCGGCCCTCAGTGCGCACCCACCCAGGCCAGGTTCCTTTTTTCGACAACTTAGTTGGGTCAATCAAGGGGTCGTCTTCTGGTCGCGCGCTGCTATTTGTTGGTCTACCACATTGTTGGGAGTACTCATTGGAGTATACAAAAAATCCTGAATCCTACCGCGTTGGACGCACACATCAGATCTTTTTCCATACACACACGTAGAACTCACTCTCTCACACAGGCATCATTAAATGTCCTGCCGCCACCGCTTTTTCGCTTTCCTTCCCGCATCCCCCACATTCTCGTCAGTCCGCATTTCTCCGCTTTCTGTCTCGCAACCCTTTGGTGGTTCCTTCTCACCAACCCCCTTCCAAATGCCCATCACCCTCGTCATTTGCACAAACCCAGATTCTCTCCCGCCTCCCCCCTTTGACACCTGGGTATGGTCAACACCATAACAGCAACTTATTGGTGAGTAAATAACAGTGTGTTATTTAGAAAAGAATAACAAATTAGAAGGAAAAAATATTTTTAAAAATACAGATTTCAGTATTCTGAGCCCCATTTATTTTCCTCACAGACGACAAAGAAAGTCCGACATTATACGATTTAAAATAAAAACAATAATAGTGGCTTGATATTGAGTAAGAACATGTTTTTATGAACCACACAGCTTCCGGTCTTCCAAGACCCGAAAGGACAAAAAGACGTGCTGCAGGCACGACACATACTACCAATAGAAATACATTGCTTTTAAAATCGTTCTGTGAGACACGAAAAAAGGGGAAAATCGTGTTGGTGAACACCAATCAATAGATTAAATTTCGTGACTATAACATGAAATGCCGTGAGACTGGGTTGAAGCATGAGGTGAATGCTCGAGCATAACGCAGTCTAGCCCTATCTCTCTTTGTAGCAATGATCTGATAGTGTGTGACAAAGATGAGAGAGAACTGAGGATCACAGGCATCTCTTTTTGAGCTTGACCGTGTAATGTAGTGTGTGGATGACAGGCAGTTTTAAGATATTTAATATAAAATATGTGACGTAATGTCTGACACATTTTTCGTTTTTTCTTAAGAGTTTCTTCTTCTCTTTGTTCTGACAACACAAAGGCAAAAAAATCAAAGATTGTGTACTTTTAAATGAGTTACGTTTGCTCACATATTGTACCTCAGTTGAAATGCAAATGCTTCGCAATAAGAGTCGGGCTGATTTACCTCAGGTTAATCTGTCTAATATGGTTGGGAAGGTCCCTTTCAACATGTATTGCCTTACAACCACTCAAAAAGTAATCAGTAACCTTATCTAAGTATCATTTAAATTAAAAACATTAACAAAATGGTTTTGGATAAAAAAAAGAAATCAGGTGTTAAATAACGTAGAACCAAAAAGAAAATGCAGGTAGTACATCCACCAATTATATATTAATCTTTATTGTAAAATGCATTGTAACATTGTAATCCTATAGGGTACAATACAGTTCCCGTTTTATCGTGATTGCTTAATCCAGTGAAATGTCATTCGTAACTCCCCAAGCCTGCTAATAGCAACTATCCTGGCTGTCACAACCACTTGCAGATTCAGATGGCTTTGTTTTGTCCCTGTTTGAGAAAGCACCAACTGATTGGGACTGTGTGTGTGTGTGTGTGTGTGTGTGTGTGTGTGTGTGTGTGTGTGTGTGTGTGTGTGTGTGTGTGTGTGTGTGTGTGTGTGTGTGTGTGTGTGTGTGTGTGTGTGTGTGTGTGTGTGTGTGTGTGTGTGTGTGTGTGTGTGTGTGTGTGTGTGTGTGTGTGTACTTTTGTGTATTTATGCGTTTTTTAGAAAATAGAGCCACATAGACATTGATTTGTGTTTGGTGGAACAGATCAAATTGTCCCTTCATGCTTGTACCCACTTTTCCATGGCGGAGTGGTGAATGCGTGTCTATGTCAGTGTGTGGCGATTGTGTGTGCGTACACACGCACACAACACGGCATCTTGATTCCTGGGCCAAACCGTCATTTTGCGCCTGTCACTTTGTGTCAAGTGTAGCTCACACTTCCTTCCTTAATTCCCCACAATCCCTTGTTGCCTCCAACGTCAATCCAGATGCTCATAAACAGGATTTCTCAAAATGGCATCTGATTCATCACACCCCACCAAACACAAAGAAGGGAGAATACACACACCCCGCCCCCCACAACAACACACCAACAGTTTATGGTAGGGTGCCAATTCTTAAGGTTAATTTATTTCACAAGGTAGTACTTGATACTCAGTGAGCGGCACAGAGTAGTAATCAGAAACATTGTTTACAAATGGAGAATCTTGTACTATTTTCACAAGTGGACACTTATAGAGGGTTCTATATAGCCTTTTCATCCTGAATACTGTTTAAAATTAACATAATTGAAGGTTTTAAACTAAGGCTGTGACTGTAAAAGGGCAGAAGGTATTACTTGACTGTATTCAGTGACAAGTATGGAATGTTAATTGAAATCTTATTAGTTTAAAGCCATACACATTTTTATTTTTATTTTTTTTGACTACTTCATTTCCAAAATCTAAGCAAGTAGCTTAATCTGGTTCTGCGATGCAGGGGTTTGCACGGGCCCACTGTTGGCCCATTGTACTGACATTTCCAAAAATATAATACTTTTTGGAGTAGCACCAAGGTCAGTGATGTGTCATGAAAAGTAGACCAGGTTGACCTAAATGCAGATAATAGGAAGTTTAACACAACCTAAATCTCAAGTTTGGTGCAGGCAGGACAAAACTGAAGGATTGAAAAGGGACTAAGTGGAAAACCGGGACTTAAATACACACTGATCTGATGAGGTGATGAAGGTGGACTGCAGGTCAGTTGTTGGCTGCATGGGCTAATGAGGCACAGGTGACTCTAATAAGGCAAACAGGCAGGAAAACACTAGGAAAAGGAAAGTGATGGCAGGAAAGCAATCACGTCTGATGCAGAGGAGCTGTGTAGATTAGTAGAGGAAAAAATTGTGAAAATATTCACAAAATCCCCACAAAAAAGGAACCCGACCTAATACATTCCTAATACCAATGAAGAGTTTCTTTGTTTAGGATCACACGTTTTTTTTTTACCTTGGCATCTAAAGTAACAGTTAAAAAGCAAAAGAGTCAACTTTAGTGTTCGAGTTTCCTAACACATCCAGCAAACACATCCTGGCCACCTGATATCTGAAAATGGTCTCATAACATAGGTAGTCATGGCCACTCACGGTAATTATATAGTTCTATTCCAACCAGCCCTTAACATCCATACCATCCATCCGTCAGAATTCTGAAAGCCTTGCATTGGTGGCTGTAAACACACATATAGGCAGTTCCTATTATATAGTTGAATGTGAACACCAACTGTGTCAGGTGCTGTGCTAACTGAACAATCAAGTCGAGTACATGTTTTATCCATCTTTCATCTATATGCACTTATTCTTTCAGCGTCCCAGGTGGCTGGAGCCTATCCCAGCTCAAATTGGGTGGGATGCAAGGTCAGTTTATATGTGTCGCCTGAAATCACAAATCAACGTTTGCCTCAGAGGGCTTTTCAATCTGTACAAAATACGAGACTCTCTATTCTTAGACGTGGGCAATTCTTTAACTGGGGCATGAGGATAAGGTTCCACATACTTTTGAGAAGTGCAAAGATCAAGGGAATAGTTGATCAGCAGCCATGAAGGATTACTACTAAAGCAATATTGTCTTATTGAAATGTCCCAAGTTAAGGAGGAACTAAAGTTGTTTTTATCATCTTCTATTGAAGATGCAGGAGAAGTAGGATTAGTTTAAATAACAGCTGGTGGAAAAAGGGAAAAAATTAAAAGTTCAGTCCCACTTACCCTGTTAAAATGTGCTCAAGTGCTCGTGCCTGCCAGCCTGAGCTGCGTAGCACTCAGCAGCCCTAAAACAAGAAAGAATTTGATCAGGAATGACTCCCTCCTCAATCAGAGTTTATCAGGGCTCAGCCACCTCAACTAAAATCGCACTATACCTTTTTAAATGCAAGTTCTTTGTTTCGGTTATTTGATCTCAGTGAATTTACTTTTTGCTAGTTTTAGATGAGCAGTCTATAAGTTCACTCGTGTATATTATTAGAAATATAGTAAAAGTACAAGTTGCAGAATTTCTATATTGTAACCCCTACTCCCTTTGTTTCCCTTTGACTTTTTAAGATAGCAAAACAAACAATTTTGTTTACCGTTGCACCACCAGTCGAATACAAATAACTAAAGCTTACGTGCATGTGTTCCATTCATTTTGATCAGAAAGTGTCGGACAGTGCTATCAACTACTGATGGTCCCTAAACATTCTGCTGTTGTGACCTTGTTTACATTTAAATGGGCACAACAGTCATTTTCTGCCGAGTGGTGGTTCATTTCTTGCTCCCCTAGTCTCATCAATCTCTATTTTAGAGAACTATTATATACAGAGAAATTAGAAGAACTCACTACTGCAAATCACTCTTATGCAGAGCCAGCAGGACAAAGATTACCCCTTGTTCACACATACATGCAGACACATGTGTGACTGAATCTGATGGTCTTCTTGCCAGCCGAGTAGGCTACTGTAAGGCAAGATGCATTCATATGCCAAGACACTTTCCAGACATTGGTGCAGAAGCAGAGGGAGTAAATGAAAACAAAATGAGTACTTTCGGAAAGACGAGCTCCAGCTACCGCTGGGCAGAAATATGAAACAAAACATTCATACACCAGAAACACATCAGTGCTCTGGGCCAGAGGAAATGGAAAGGGAGGACTGGCCACGGGAGATCAGACTGGACTCATTCTTGAGGGTTTCTCTCTCAACCCCAATGGTACTCGGACAATGATTACTATAATGCCATGCGCTGTTGTACTACGAATACAATGTGCCAGTTCAGTTGTTTACACATCAGGCAGTGCTCAGCATTTAATGTAGTGATTCCTCAACTGGGACGCATCTGTTGCTGTGTCTCAAGTTGGCTATCTCCTTTAGTAAACTTCCATGTCGTACACTGTGAACACTTGTGTGCATTTTGACGGATTAGTCTCACAACTTAAACAACTGCTGTGCCTTCACCGGGAGTGATGATCGCTAGCTAGAAGGCTAGCTAGAAGGCTAGCTAAAAACGTTTTTGTTTCACCAAATGTAATTCACCCAATAAAATAAACGGTGGCTTCCTTTGACCCGAGTATCTCGAGGTAGGTTTATTAAATAGTGAAAAAACACAATTAATCTACTAACCAACGCTGAAGGTATAGAAGTGTCCATATCTCCACACTTAGCTAATAACAATGATTCTCATAGTGCACTGCATTTTACCACACATTGAAAATCACTATGCTTGATCAGAGGGCCATTAGGCTAAAAATGCCTGAGGAATATAGAAGGACAAATATAGTAAAGGAAGAGTAATATGTGAGCATAATAGAAAGTTGCCCCAGGAGAAAGACGATGCTGTGACTTTAGAATAAACAAATGAGTTAGCATTCATTTTAAGTCATTTATAAGTAAACGAGCTGATAAGGCAAGTGTCCTTGATTAATTAACTGCGACTGACATTCCATTTAATCACTGCTACAGACTCTGTAGGGCATACACTCCTTCCAATGGCCTGTGTCTTATGATAACGATATATAAACATATGCCAGAACTGAGGATAAAATAAACATGTTTTTGTGGTTTGTTAATATTATGATGACACACCGCTGCAAACATCCATAAATGCTTTGAGGATTTTGGAGGTAATCATATTTAATTAATCATTGTTGTTGATAAAGATGCATGACATTTGTTGAAGTGCCCTAGGGGCCTAGAGAGGAACACGAAGTACACATAAAGTTCCCACTGATCTTTAATCAATTTATACAGCAATGAGCTGCAGAAATAGGTGGTGGATGGCGCTGCATTTAAATTATCTTTCTCTTCAAAAGAGGCTTCTAACGTCTGACATATTTACAAATAACAAAGTTAATTGTTTGAATGATTGATTTATTGGGATCACCTCCTGTATAGTCGCTAAAAAAATGTATGGGCAAAATCCGTATACCGTGACAATACTGTGCTTGAATTTGACTAACTGTGTCGGTCGGATCCAGACCCCAGCACATTCCTAGCTTTAGACTCTTTCATTGAAATTGCATTGCTAGGCAACAGCCTTTTTAAATGTTGCCATATGGCGTTTTCTAACTACTTTTCCTTGACCTTGATGGAAAACATCATGGGATCAAGAAAAGATGTGAAGGAAAAACTCACAATTGCTGTGCTAAAAAAATACAACTGCACTTACAACAGCTAGACTATTGTTCACATGACAATAAAGCCTTTGGATCTATGAATGGATGGATGGTGCTTTTTTAGGTGTTTTTTTCGCACTATTCACAAAGAATGAGTAGGCTACAGTAAAAACCTCTTTGCTGTACAATGCCAGTAGGGAATCCTGTCCAAAACAGAATAAAAACGCCTAAGAAGTTGTTTTTTTACCTTTACATAATGTACAAATAAACAGTGACGTGAATAGTATTTACTGACAAATATTGTAAATGTTGCTGCAAAAAGGAATAATGGGATGGGTTTGTTGTTGACTTCATGGCTTATCTTAATTCAATCAGAACAGCTTTCAACATAAAAAGGAATTGAACTGATGACATGTTTCAAAAATCTAAAGAAAATGACATATTTCATACCTTTTCTGAGAAACATGGTTAAATACAATGCATTTACTGCACTTTCCCTCCCAAACCCCTTCCATCCCGAAGTGTGTTTGAACATATTGGAATATTATAAAAGTTGGTTCAAAGGAGGTCTAATAGGGAGTAGACCTATCTGACCCAAAACAGATGTAGGACAATCCTGTATTACATTGCTCAAGCACAGCTGAAATACCAAAATAAAACATGGCATGTTTTTGGTGATACCTTTCTCCATATTGTGTTTCCATAAAGTCAGAAGAAAAAGCAAAAATAGAAACCTGAGCACGGCACCATGAGCAGCCCAGGAAAGAATGACTAAATGCAGTAACAACAGAGAAGGATAATATTGCTGAATATTCATTCGGATTAGTAAATCTCATTTCTAGTCTGAAATGTTTCCGTATGTTCAGCATCAGATTGGTTTTCTATATTTTTTTCATGGGAAACTAAATACGTCTAATACCACTAACAGATTGCTGTAGAGGTTGCTGGCAATTGATGCAAGCAGTACCAACAACATCTAATCCATATCCCGCATAAATCAAAAACTAACCTTGAACGTCGCTCAAGCCAAACTCCATCTCTATTAAATGTGTGGATTTTAATTAACATTGCCGGTCGAGTATCAGTTACCGTGGCCATATGCTCATCTCCCTCAGCTTCACAACAGCTGAATCAGTGTCCGTCTCTTTTAACCAGAAAACACAATATGACAGCTTTTGGCAGGGCTTGTTTTCTCATCCTATGCCACTGTTGGAGCCAAAGCTTCCTTTACTTTTTGATGAATTGAAGCAGAGTGGCAGCAGGTGGCAGTGTTGCTCTTCTACAGTTCTCACGCAGCTTTCTTGGCCTCTGCTAAGGCCCAACATTGATTAATTGGTTTATGGAATGTTGTGTAGACCTTGGTGTATTGGCTCTCGTCCGTTTTGGCTCTCCAAATTTGATCGCAGACAAATTAACAGATAAATGGATCGCCATAGAGTATTCCAATGTGTGTAGTGCAATCAATATCTATTGTCCGGTAATGGCTTCAGAAATAGACAAGAATATTCTCCTTAATTCCAACCCTGACCCCTCAAAACTAAACACCCTATTTAAACACCCTAAGAAATTGATAATTTTAAGAAAGACTGTTTTTCCTTTGACTTGAATATGTAGAATAATGCGTCACTATTCAACAGTTCAGACAAATCAAGGCTTATTCTCTGCTTATAATATTGCATGAATAAAACAAATATATGTATATTCACTTGAGGTGATGGAAAACCTTTCAAGCTTTGCTAAATTGCCATTGGTTGTTAAGCATATTGTTCATTTCAATGAGAATTAATTTCCTTTCATTTAATTTTTGTAAGGTCAACTAACTTTGAATAGCTTAGTGAGAGTCCACCATTATCATTAAATGTGCACTGATTGGACCTGGCCTCGACTGAGCAGTTTATAAGCTTGAAATAGAAACAGGAAATTGTGGGTGCAAACCCCCTGGGAAAATGATAAGAAGAATCCTCTCTTTTTAATGAATCAATTGTGTTTCCTGCAAAAAAAATTAATTACATACCTAAATATCGCTTATTGAAAAAGACAAAGAATTTAAACACTCAGCAATCAGTCGTGATAGAAAGGCACTTAATTTGTCATATAAATGAAATAGTGAATGAAACATCATTAATTAGCAAGAACAATAAGAGCAGTTGTTTGAAGGATACGGCAAAGGGTAAAAGCATGCACTCTTGATCAAAGCTCTTGAGTTAAATGAAAGTTTCGGATCAAACGAAATACTTAAATTAACAGCTCCTTTTAATAATGGATATAGAGTATGATTATATGCACATGCAGATATGCAGGAAGAAAACAGAAATGTATGCAGTAGTACAGTGGATAACTAATGGTGTTTGAATCATGTTAAGACATACATCATGTCTTTATCATATCATTAGGAGTCCTGATCTATACCAAAGTCTGTTTCATAAATGTGTTTCTTTCCCTCCCTGTCAGAATTTGGAGTTATGAAGATGTTAGGATTCTGCCAGTCACATGGACTGCTGAGTGTATCCTTCCTTCTCTAAGGAGAAGAAAACATATTATGACAGAGGGCTGTGTTTTCCTTCCTCCCCGACAACGTGTCATGCATTTTATATACGAAACCCTCCTCAGGTGAAACAGCAGGACTGGAGATTCTACAAATCTGGTTCTCCGGCTGGATCGTTAAATAATTGCTGAAGCACCGTTTGTATTAGCGAGGCAGAGTGCCCTCTTAAACCAGGGCTCTGACTCTTAGAAAGCCTCTTTAAGAGAGTCACGCCATGAAGGTCATCACTAATTCAACACTCTGCACCCTGACCAAGCAACACAAATATCCCCCAGAAAGAAAGGAGAGCTTCTGTTTAACATATTTAATACCAACCGTGTGTGCGGATCTGATCATACCCATTCTCTTTGAAACCGTAGAAAATGGTAATTAATTTTTCATGGTGTGAATAAGAATCCTAATTTGGAAATGTGAGATCAAAAGAAACCATTTCAATAGCTGGCTAGTGGAAGTAATCCTTAGTGGCCAAGGACAAGAGGCTGTGGTGTTCAAGATATCCCCCGTGGCTGCTTCACAGCAAAATGTAAAGAGCGATTTACTAGTTTTCGCTGAATCACATTAATAAACCATGTAGCTATTAAACCATAACAACATTCATAGGAGTAATGAGTCATGCTTGTTCTTTCAGTTAGTTATTTTTTTAAACCACCTGCCTTTTAAAAAAAAAAAAACTTCAACAATGCTGCATTTCTAAATTGGTCAATTGGCTGTAGGTAAAAGGCTGTAGTACATGTTAGACAAGTGGCAAAATGAGCAGTGCACACATTCAGTACATCGCAATAGGAGATATTGCATTAGGTCGGGATCAGTTCTGCTGGATAGGAAGGTCGCCGAGGTTGTTAATCACGGAGGAATCCTAATCAGGCCTTGTTGCAACTCTAATTAATTACAGCCCAGAGGGCACAAGATCATACAGAGACCTACAAGATAGCAGCACACATGCTAGCAAATTCAGAAACACACACTCAGAACAATTATATCCTTGGATTCTTATACACAAATCAGTCTGTGATGCTGAATTCTCTCCAAGAGTTAGTTGATGGAGTGTAGCTTGACCTTATAGTCTAGCACTTTCCTCAGCTTGCTGCCCCAGTTAGAAATGTGCTGTGTTTCCAGATAATGACTTTTGACAATCTTCAGAGCACTTGCCTGGACTTGTTGCATCCAGCTGTTTTATGTGTGGGCAGCAGCAAGACAGCGAAAGTTTACACTTGAGAAACCATGAGAGTCACAGTTGCTGGAAAGACAGGAATCAATTCAGAAATCAATACTAGTATCTTTCAGAGCGGTTTTCATTGTGCAAAAAAAAGTGAGAACAGAGAGAACATTTTCTTATTAATGTTGAAAAATATTAATACTGTTGATATATTTATTTGTGCTGTAGTTTCAGCCATGAATAAGCACAACATGATATCAACAATAAATAGTGTTCTAAACAACAAAACGGATCCAGAAATGGACTGCTCTTTAAATGGCAGCTGAATTTTGGCAATGTTTGTCCGCTTTCTCAGAGTTTTTTGAGGAGATCACTGCCAAACTCATGTCTGAACAATAAATATAAGCCCAGCAGACTGTTCAATTGCAGTAGTTTAGCAAAGAACAGGGTCTCAAATGTAATATAATCTAATATGACATATTAAGAAAAACCTTTTGAAAGAGATGGGTTTCACCGTGTCAAATGTTGAAATCACTAACCTATAGCTCATTGCCTTTTATATACATTGCCTTATAGTTCTTGAAGCCTACGCCATCAATTTCCTTCTGTCTTTAGACATTGATATCATGAGAGTAGCTAAACAGTTTATTTACCATTGAAACTACTTTTGAAATGCCCATCTCCCTTCATTTGTTACGTTTTTTTTCTGTGAAGATAAACCCTATCATCTCTTACATTGTTAGACTTATAAAGAATACACCCTTGGAGGCATGACCCCCAAAATCGTGACATCTGCCTACCCAGACATCTGAAGTTAGCCAACACAATTTCTCTTTTATTCAATTTATACTAAAACAAAATTATAATGAAAATAGCTTACAGTTGTACATGACCTGGATTCTCTTTTCTAGGAACATTGAACTCATTCTCCATCGGCTGCTGCCAGTTTCATGGTGATGCTGATACTGTTTTTTCCAGATGGCGCCTATATGCAGGTTTTTTATAACATTGTTCACCATCCGCTAGGAATAGATGATTGACTTCTTTCCTATTGTTAGTAGACAATATCCCACTTAAACATCACAAATGCACAGGAAAGCAGGGCTTGCTAACAGTATAAAGCAGTAACAGTGGTTACTAGACTTTTAAAACCGGAGTTGGTGATTGCTGAAACATTTGAAAGACCATAGATTGTATGGAAGAACTAACACAGACAGCTTTTTTTTTTTTGTTGACAAGTTTGAATGTTTTCAGAGGATCGGCAATGAAGTCTGGAAGCTTTGGCATTGGCAAGAAGACATTATATGTTAATGTTAACAAATGTTAATTGCACAAAAGGGGCGAACATAAATGTGTCCATGGTTCCATCACTGCCCAGGAATGCCAATGCCAAACAGAAAATAAAAAATGTTAGTGGGTGCTAGTATTTTTTTCTGTCCATTAAGAAAGGGGCTTAACACTTTGAGAAGGCCCTCATGCAGATTAAACAACCTAAATAGACCTTAAGCATGTTAACTAGTGAATTTAAGAGGTGCTTGTAGGCAGATTTTGTTAACTTCAGAAAGATCCAGGCAAGCTGTTTCCCCTCTTTACTGTCTTTATGCTTAGCTAATCGCCGCCTGGCTATTAGTTTAAATGTACTAGACACATAAGAGAGTGGTATCAAACTTCTCATTTAAGTCTTGGTAAAAATGCAATACGCCTATTTCTTCCAAAGTGTTTGTATTTTTATATTACATGAAACAATAAAAACCTTCCCTTAAAGGTCCCCTATTATACTGTTTTTCATCAATATGTAGGTCTCAGATACAAATATGTCTCTGAAGTGTTTGGCTCCAAACACCAAACAGATCACTGCAGCATCCCATAATCCCCTCTGTTTCAGCCCTGTTTCCAAAGTGCTGATTCTCTGTCTGTTACTTTGGATGAAAATAAGGAGCCCCTCCCCACGCCCCTCTGAGAAATATTGGGTTCAAAAGAACACAATGGTGCTCTAGGAGGAGATTCAGGTGATAAGGTGGGGGGTGGGGGTGGGGGTTACCTTGGTTGGTGATTGGCTAATGGTTATGACATCATAAAGTGGCCAAAATCTGATCAGCTCATTTTCAGACAGGTTTTTATATAAATGGATCAAGACAAAAAGTGAGAGAATCTTTTTTCCTGAAACTTTCAGAATCTCTCTACACAGAGGGGACACGTGTTGATGTAGAAGAGACATGACAAAGTGGATTTTGCATAATAGGTGACCTNTAATCAACTGTTAAAAACATACTGTTCACATTTTTTTTCTCCAAGTAAATGGATAATCGTTTTTAATAATCGTGATATCAATTATTGACCCAAACAATCGAGATTATGATTTTTGCCATAATCGAGCAGCCCTACTGAGACCTCACTAATGTTTTTTTCCTGCCCAAAGAGCAGGACTCCCTGAATCTTACTGCTTGTTGTTTCTTTATTGAGAATGCAGTTTCATTTTCTGGAACACATTTTCACATCACTGTGTACACAAACAATGACATGAGCCTGAATGTAAGCTATATGGTCGCATGACAGATATAGAATTCCACTGTCTCTGTGTTGGTGTGATTGTGTGTATCCTTAAAAAGGCTATTCCTGACCCAACAAAACAGAGAATTGTGCTGACAGAAAGGAAATCTCTTTTGTGTCTGACCAAACAGAGTTTGTTTCCACTGGCCTCAGGAAGTGCTGAGCGCAGAGGAAGAACACTCTTCAGAGCCTAAAGCTCACGGACAGTTCCTACCTTCCTGCATTCATTCCTCCTTCGCAAAAACAATACAAGTTAACTTCCAGCGACAAGACAAGGGAATCCAGTCATTTCTAGTCCAATCCTGTCTCACGTATCCTGGCAACTACTCAGCCCTGAACAGCTTGGCAAAATTATCAGTTTGTTGTTTTTACTAGTGACGGAAAAAAGAAGTTGATGTTTTCCACAAATAAGAATAAGGAGAATTGTGTGTAAATAATTAAAATGTGTGTATTTCTTAAAGGGGCCATATTATGGTTTTGGGGGGCCCATACATTGTACGTAATAGGCTAAGGGGCGGGACGTCTCTAAGCGGTTGACCAATCACAAAAGACCTAACCAATAAGAGCAGACTGGTCTATCGGTTCAGAAAGAGGGGGGAAAGTATGGCAGTATGAGAAAAATAAAGGCCTTTTTGAACAATGAAGCATGTAAACATGTAACAGTAGAGGCACAAAATACAAATATGAACCTGAACATGAGAATTATATGTCCTCTTTAATAACCCTTTTTTCCCTGCTGCATGCGTTTGTAGCTTTGTGTAATTGCGGACATTGCTTATATGTGGTCAGCGAGCACAGTCATGAAAATATGTTTCCGGCAAGGCTGTGAATAATAGTAGTCTATAATTTTCCCTCATCAATAACCCTGCAGTTACGATTCAATTGAATTGTGCAGTGTGCGTTATGGTGTGTCAGTAAATGGCTAGTGATCCTATGCAGTCTTCGGTTAACCACTGCACGGACACTCCAGTCTAGTCAGTTGGATCATTGGCTAAAGGGGGGAAGAGAGAAAGAAATAACTTACGCCAGTGCTACATGATCAGAATATTTCTGTCCATTCCTGTGAACTGAGTGTGCCAATGAGATTCCCTTCTGATGATGGCATTTGCATCTGTAAGATGTTAAGGCTTGGGTGTCTTTTCTGCAAGCACTTCCTTATTACTATGCACCACAGCTGCACTGAAACCAAGCCAGTGGAAGCTCTACTGTATATAGATATATTTTGAGAAATCAAGCTTGTGTATTTAGAATGAAAAAGGGGGGCATATGATTTGATGTGTTTTCTATCAGGAATAGTGAGTTAGTCAGAAAAATAATTATTCAGAAAGGCCTCTGTGCATCAGCCTCCTCTAAATCCCTCTACTGGTACTCATTATTTTTCAGCTGCAGACATATAGAGACACACACACACACAACCCATACACAATTGTGTGTTTATTTACCATATATTTCAGAGCAAAGTACTTTGATTTCCCCCTGTTATTCTCTAGAGCTGGGTTTTCCGAGGGAGTGGAGTCAGCCTCTCAGGAGGAATTCAAAAGTTCATAAAAACATCCCTAAATTAAAGAGTTTAAGTTTTTGAAGGCTGTTTAGGTACAAACACGAAAACAGAGGCACCATGTGTGCAGCCAGGCAAACAGAATATAGGTCCCTAATAGAGGTATTACAGTCAGAAACTGTTTTAAAGTTTCAAACTGCATAAGCACGGTCTGTTGGTGGATAAGAGCTATATTTCTAGAGACACAGTGTTCATTAAAATGCGACAGATCTATTTATGATATGTAGCTCAGTGCGATCACACTTTCTCTACAATCCATTGAAAGGAATATACTGTATGTCAAGTCCCCTTCTTATTCAGAAGGTATAAACCTGACCTTAACTAATGATTTCTGATAACCCCAGATAAATGTCACCAGGGGAATGTCTTCTTTTAAAGACAGCTGGATCCATTTCTGTGTCAAATGTCAGGAAAAATACAAATGTGGGCATGTGTGTGTGTGTGTGTGCGTGCGTGCGTGCGTGTGTGTGTTTGCGTGCGTGCGTGCGTGCGTGTGTGTGTGTGTGTGAACAGTGACCTCCTGCAGCCCCGAGCCGAAAGCGCATCCTCAGCAGAACCGCGAGAACGCTGCGAGAAGCCGAGTCTGCAGAATGCTCATAGTTTACCCCCACACACACAGGCTCAAGATTTAGAGCATTAAACAACACAGACACACAAACACGCACACATGCCCGCTGGCATACACACACACACAAAATACACATTATACGTGTGTTTTACACTTTCTCAGCAACATTTATCCCTGCTTTATTTCAGGTGATAAATCCCCCTGATATAACTCAAAGGGTCAGACAGGAGGACAGCATGTAAATGCAGCCATGAAAATAAAAATTGGGCTTCTGCAAAATTTCAACTGCCCCCAAAAGAATCAGAGTGCTCTGCCGCAAGAGATATATAACTTTTGCATTTCTGTGGTGGCTTCTGCCAGCTTGGCTATGCAAAATGCATGCAAATGGGAGCAATTATTGGAGGCCTCTCAAAAATAGTGTTAATTGAGTGTTAACACTTTAGACTATTGTTGTTGACTCATCGTTTTGACTTTATTAGTGTTGTTTATTATGGAAAAATGTAATATCACAATTGGGGGTGGATACAGGATCCTAAAATATCCTTCATAAGGATCAGCCCCATGGTTTAAGATGACTTTTTAATGTATATTCCTTGTAATAAGCAGGACGGCAAAGGTCACAGCATTTTGGTATGGACCACATGACTCAAGCCATCTGCATGCAGCTCGGGTGTCTCGAGGACTCAGTGTTTGCTTCCTGCAGCATATGTCACTTTGCCAACTGGAAAATGTAAAATCATGCAGCCGATGAGCTCATAAAATCCCGCTCCCACAGGTGTTCTATAAAGTTGTTGTTGCAGAGGCAGAGTGTTTTATATTAGGAGGTAACCTTCCATCAAGACACTTACAGTCCCGCTGAGATTCACAAGGACGAGGAGGTCACAGTAGGAGCCAATAAACGCTGTCTTATCTTCAGGTGAGCGCTCAAATAAAATGTGCTCGGCTGCAAAGATTTTGTGATTTCACAAGGTCATGACTTGTGTGTTTACACCTTTAAAAATTGCATATATCGCTTATTGGTTATAGGGTCTTATTTTAAAGCACCGAATTATCCGAGCAGATTACGAGGGGTTTTGTGATGCATCTGACTTTCACTATAATCTCTGGCAACAGGATTTATTAAATCAACTACTCAGTCCTATGATGAACAGCCAAATAAAGCATTATCAAGCCTGTTTAATGCACTGAGAGCAGGGTGTGTAACAAGCAGAATCTGTCTTTCGCTTCAGACACTCTATGACCTCCTGGCTGACCTGCTGTCTGCATAATGAGAGACAGATAAAGTAAGAGGACAGTTTAACAGCAGGGGACCGTCCTGCCATGTTTATGGATAAATTGGACAACATCAGTCACAGAGTTAGGAATAAAACACCTGCCTTAAATCCTGATTTTAATTAAAGGTTGGAGAGGGAATTTAGTGGACTATGGAGAAATCAGACTTCAGCGGTGATAGAGGTTTATATCTGACTGAATCGAGCAATTCAATGGATACATTCTTGGGAGTCGTAAATACTTGGAGGTTTTATGATTGTTATACATCTAAAAAGAAATTCAATGATTAGTTTTTGGAACAACTAAAATCACTCTCGTAGAAGGCAGACTACCACCAAGGCCGACGATGGTGCATTCAGAAGCTCCTCCCATGTTCACATTTTCAGAGTTGGGAAGTCGTTCTTGCGACTTCGGTGTGTTCATGAACTTTAATTCTTAAGATGGGAACAACATTCACGCTACTAAGAAGAGATGTTGTATTTTATTGCTCAGAGCTTTTAAACAACGCAGAGTGGTAGTTCTGAAATAAGTGGGCGTTCGCACCGATTTTGACAGTTGGAACTCTTATTACAGATTATTCCAGCACCAAACAAAGCACAACAGAGAAAGACAGTTTGTATATCCAACCCATAATTCAAATCCGCTCTAAAATGGCATGCGATCTTCCTTGGTTAATGAAATAGATTCATGAAAATCAGGCAGGGAGTTTTTCAGAAATCCTGTCGACAAACAAAGCCATAAAATGAACCTCCTCCTTTAGACTAAACTTGCAGTTTCTGTATTACTTTTTTCCACAACAGCGGGAGTTGTTGTAATTAAAAAACATCAATTTAAATTAGGAGGGGTAATATAAAAGTTGCCTTTAGTAAACATCTCACTGAACTGTACAGGCTTTACTTGTTATAAAATAAATCTATCTTGCTTTTTTTAATGGGATATAATAAAAAATATAGCTGGCCCTATCCTTTAAAATATTTTTTTGACCAGTGTTATTGTCTTCAAAGTTTGCTTTCAAAGTTGAAATAAAAAAACAAAGATGTCCTTGATTCACTTTGAAAGTGCTGCCATTAAACTATCAATTACCAAACGCTAAAATGTTAATGTTTCTCCTTCCTATGATATGAAAATAAGTCCCCGCCATAAATGGATATGTGCTTAGGCAGGAGGGATTCATCTCCTGCAGAAAATGGCCTCGTATTCTTTAATTCATCTGTCAGACTAATTGTCTAGACAGCCAGGAGCATAATGCATCAAAGGATGTTGTCCCGGCACAACATTAGTTTGGCAAGTCCAACAGAGAAAGCCAAATAAAAGTCACAATTCACATTGATTGCGATATCAATTGTGTCCTTCCCAAAATGTAAACCTAATTTGTGGCAGATTAGAGTTTCTGTTCATGTTGTTTTATCACAGGTTATTAAAATGAAAAGCAAGAAGAAAAAAAGGAAAATATAGTTACTTGACAATCATCAATCTTTCAGTGGAAGCTCATTTAATATCGTCTGCAGACAAATGTGTTTGTGATCAAACTAGTTAAGCCTACAGACAGAATAAAACCTTCCTTTTTATTTTGAAGGTGGCCATTATATCATGAAAAACCTGCATTTAATGTTTGCCTCCCAACAAGTCTGAGTGCCAAGAGGGGATGTTTTGTTTTTCTGTTGATGACTCCTCCATCCAAGTGCTACTTTAGCATCTGCATTGCTCCACATTACGCACCTCACAGACATGCACACAAGCACATACAAATTGCATCCAGAAAATTACATCACTTCCCTGCCGTTGTCTGAAAATTACATCTGTCCCTCACCATTCCACCAATCACTCCCCAGGTCTCCTTTTTACCCTCTACTCCCCCTCTCTTCCCCCTAGCCTCACTATTTGAGGCTTTTCCCTCCACTTTAACTCGGCCCTAAATTGCCAGGCCTGAATTGCCCTATGAACAGCATGGGGTGGACAGGCCTGCAGGAGGTGTGTGTGAATGCGTGTGTCTGCGTGTTATCACCATCTCTTTTCATTTTCCTCTCCAAGTGGTGCTGTCAGGAGCCAAACAAGATATCACTCTCTGCCTGCCCCCCGACAGGGAGTCACAACACAACATAGAGGAAATGGAATAAAAGAATGGACACAAAGGTAAACAAAATGGTCGCCTTACCCGACTAATCCCAGGATTTGCTTTGTTCCCTAATCCCATCAGCCACTGGGCCCCAGCGTGGCTCCTTGGGTGCAGATAATGCCACCATGCTGTGTGTCTTGATGAAGTTCAGGACCTTAATAAAGAGAATCTGCATGTAGGCTACGTGTAAAAGCAGGCGTGATCGCAGGAAAAAAGTGAACCTCTGATCTTCAAAAGGTGTAACCTTTCTCCACATGGTTCTGTTTTTGTATATTTCCATTCTAAGATAAGATGTACTTTATCGATCCCAAAGTGGGACATTTAGTTGTTGCAGCAGCATAAAAAAACAAGGCATTGCACATTAGAAATGAAAAGAGTAGAAATAAACTATTCTAAAAGTAAAAATCTCTAAATAGAAATAAACCGGCATTAGAGAGTAGAAAATAAACAAGTTGACCGTGAAGATAAAAAATCTATAAACTATCTGACTAATAAAGAAGGACCAATTCTCAGTTAACACAATATAAAGCAGGATAATATTTACATTACGTGTGTAAGGAATGGAATATTAAATTAAATATACATTTAAAATGTACCTTGTAAAGTTAAAGGTCACCTATCATGCTATTTTTAGGTCTCAGCATCGATCGCAGATATATACAAATATATAAAAAACATGTCTTTGAAGTGTTTTGCTCAAAATACCAAACAGATCACCCATTCTAGCCATGTCTCATATCCCTCTATTTCAGCCCTATTACTAAAGTCCTGATTCGGGGTATAAAGCTTTAAATAAATCTATATTTTTTAAAAAAAAGAGGGGGACGAGATTATGCCTGCTCATGCGGGAGATTCTACCAACAGATACTGCAGTGATGAAACGCCATATCATTTTCCGAACCACTTCAAGGATTATTTCTGAAACAGTATGGAGCTCAAATGTTTTTTCTCTTGCAGGTTTACTTCAAGATGAGTTCCTTTCTTTGGTTCCTTCTCTTTTACACATGTGCTCTCTCCAGTACAGGTTAGCTCTGAGTGTTAGCGAGGCTTGCTAATGTAAAAAAAAGACCATATTACTTCCAAAATACGTCGGGCATTGATTCTGATAGCAACGTTTCTGATAGTACCGTGGCTCCACATTGCTGATATTACGCCACATCGGACGCAAATCTGGATCAGCTACGTTGTTCCCCCGTTTTTAGAGATTTAGGTATGGAGGAAAAGAGAGAGGGTTTCATTTTCTGACACTGCGTGAGTTCTCTGACACACCGGGGAAACATAGTTATGTATAAAAGACATCAAAAAGTTCATTTTGCATAATAGGTCTCCTTTAAAGTTTACCAGTTAACAAAAGAGTAGCTATATGAGTTCTCTGCCAGCCAGAGTTGAGTTGAAGGGAGCCGGATTGTATGGGTCCGTTCCTTTCCGAGAGTCGTTCAAAGGAGCAGTTTTTTTTTTAAGGGGGCGGGGTTACTAGGTTTATCTGCAAAATAATCACCAGGATAATGATTGACTGTATTGCCAGAAATCTACTTTTACTCACAGAATAATGTATAACTTGCTACATCTCTCAGCCAGCCAAACTACTACTCAAGCAGCATGCGTTATGCCATCGTCTACGGCAAATTTTTTGCATTCAGGAAAGCAAGTTCCCGTAAAGGCGAGTGGATTTATGGCAGGCAGTGGCCGTTTCTCAATCGCGAGGAAACTGGCTTCCAAGACAATATTTCAAGGATGCTACGTCATCGAGTGCCGCCGAAGGACTGTTCCAATCTCCAGCATACTTGGAATTCCACCGAGGCCGCGTCCTTGGTTTGGGGGTAATTTCGAGGCTACACATGCTTAGACTCCGCGGTCTTAAAATCCCCACAATGCTTTGCGCACGGACCAATTTCCCCAAATCTGTGGTGGAAAATGTAAGGCGGGGCCTCTCATATGACGCACACCGGCACACTTGCTAGCCTGTTCCACTCTTCGTTTTCCGAATGCCAGGAAGGATTCTTGCTTCGCTTCTGAAGCAAGTGACTCGGAAGACACGTACTACCAAGCAAGCATCCTCGCGATTAAGAAACGGCCAGTGAACCAACGATAAAAAGAACGGCTCTCACCAAGTACGACTCGGTTCCCTTCGTTCGTACCAAAGAGCCGTTCAAAATAATCCTATCGTTCCCGAACATAACATCACTAGTTGTTGTACAGATTTATGGCAGTAAGCAGGAATGTTTTCCTGTATCTGTCCTTGTGACAGCGGAGCTTGAGCAGTCTGTTGGAGAAGGAGCTCCGCTGTCTGTCCAACTGCTTGTTGGGTGTGGGGGGGGGGGGGGGTTTGTTCAGTATCCTCCAAGGACAACAAAGAAGTTTCCCTTTCAGCTTTGTTGCACTACTCGATGTTGCTTAGCTCAAATAACCTGCCTGCTCTCTGTTTCAAGGTAACTTCTTAATTTCACAACCTCTGACTTTTAACAGTGCATTTTTATTGCTTAAATAAACCAGCGTGTCAAGGAGAGCCCCGACCATCACTGCCAACACCGTGAATCAGTGTTCAATTCTTTGTGTCAAGTTGTTATGGCAGCTCACATGAGACAATATGCATTGAAGGCACCACTGACTGGCTTTTAATGACTCCATCAACTGTAAATCTAAAGACACGTACAGACGCAGCACCTCACTGAGAGGTGAATCAGGCGCAGCAATTCTCCAATTATAATGCATGTCACCCTACTCAGTCGTGTGTGTCAGGGTAGAAAGCTGAGTCATAAAAGTTTGTGATTTAAACCGATTGCTTGTGAGAACCGGGGCTTGTAACAGCTTCCATCCAGCAACAGGAAGGTCTAAATGAGGGCACAAGCGGATTCACTTGGGAGCTAACACGGAGTAAATTGAGTGAACAGGCATTGTCCAATATAAATACCTCACACTGAATATGCCTGCATTCATTGTTTTGATAAAGAATGGCATAAAACGGCGAGCTGGCTGGTAATGAACGCACAGCCAGACAGACGCCGCTGTAAAGTATTCTCCGCTGGCCTGTTCTGTGAAGTTATAAAAGCCATTGCAAGTAAAGCATGATAGCTTTGTCACAGAGGCAGCTGTGTTGGCATGTGTATTTCTGGGACAATGGGTTTGGAGACCTCCGAGTGCCACCAGGAGGTTACAAAATCAGAAGCTCTAGTGCCGCAAACAGCTTGAATGGTGCAATTTCATGCTGAAATCAGTGACACCATCTACTAATGTTGGTGACTTGGCATCTCGCAAACCATTTGTAGATGAGCAAACAGTCTCCGTATAACATCCCTAGAATAGCAAACGCCACTGAACGAGCTCTTCTGCTGTACTCTGTGTTTACAGGAACACAAATAGCCCGGTGCTGGACTCATCTCATAAATAGTCCCGCACATTTGTTGTGACCCCGAGAGGATTCACATTCAGTTATAAAGTCCTCTCATCCTACTTGCTCCTCTGCAAAGTTACAAAAGCACGTTCCCACACCCACACATATGTGTACGCATGTGCTTTTGGCCGCAGACGTAAGGCGGCATCCGTCTCTGTAACTCAGCGTGCAGAGGTTACTTTAGGGGCAACCTGCTCATTACTCCAAGTGTTGTTAGCCAAAGTATGCACACAGCGATTCATCAGCACACACCAATTTGTCAGAGCCACTCTCTCCTACTTGTTAGCAGAGTACTTCAAGCCTGAGAGTTAGTTAATTCTAGTGTGTATATAAATGTGTGTGATTTCATTGGTTATAAAAAAGGGGACAAATCCTAAATCTGGGTAGTTGCACTTTTCCCGACCTTGTATTATTGTCCGTCTGTAATTCTGTCTGCCTCTGCCTGGTCATTTCCAGCAGCTCACCGTCTCCCCGCAGCAGACAATGTGTGTGTGTGCGTAGGTACATGCAGACGGCCTAATCTGTTGCTGCAGAGCTATGGCTGGGGGACTGCAGAGGATATCCTTTATCAGACTGATTAGAGTGGAGGAGAGGAGCGATGGACGGTGGGAGGGAGAAAAGAAGGATAGGAGGGGGCCGATGGAGCCTACTCAGGTAAACACACCCAAGGCACTGTTCGATCCCAACATTTAAACACACACGTTCTCAACTCGACAATCCAATTATTCACCGGCAAATGCTGCTTTCAACAAGCTCTAACCCCATTTAAGAGGTCTCCTTACCCAAAGGATCCTTTTTAATAAACAGCAGCAAACAAGTGTTGACCAACGGGCAACAAACCATTGCTCTGTGTTTTCTCTTTTAACTACTTAATTAATCAAGTACTTTGGCTATAATGACCCGAACTTCATTCTTCAAAGTAACTATTTAGAATTTAAAGTGCAATAGAGAGAAGTAGCAAGGGAAGCTTAAAGAGAGACCTTAGGATAATGTAGTAAATAAACACTGCAACTTGACAGTCCTTTGTAAACTGATGAATAGAGGAAATGTAGTTAATCTGCCCGGTGCTCTCCTACATCACATGCCAACACTGCAGCATGAAACAAAATTACAATTCACGCGTGTGCATCCGACTTGATGTTTAAACAATGGCTTTTTAAACTCCCTCTTTTTCATGTGAATAAATAGCATCCATTGAGACCAGACCAGAGGGAGAGTTGCTAGCCAGCAGGAATTTACATAAACACTTACTGTTCAGTACACAGAGACCGGGCAGGCTAAAGTAGATTGACTCACATGTACCCATTCTATTAAACATTTATTGAACATAGTTAGAGCAGGGATTCTGTCTCACCGCACAAAAACAAAGCATTATAAAAAAAAGCAATACAGTGTAACTGGAATAGAAATGAAGGTCATGTTCACAAGCCAAAATGTGTTTGTGTAATCGAAATCAGGTTTGGTTTAACCCCTGGTTTTGTTCAACCCCTGAGACAACTGTTTGGGCATTTGTTAACACAGTTGGTGTGCAACAAAAAAACGTGTCCAAAACCGCTTGTGAAAGATGGTCATTGGCCATTTTCAAGGTGAATAGTATGGTGTTATTGCAGGGAAAACATAATCCAACCAAGTACCTAGCAAAAACGTATGGGCG
The DNA here is from genome assembly GCF_000735185.1 of Notothenia coriiceps. Lineage (NCBI taxonomy): Eukaryota > Metazoa > Chordata > Actinopteri > Perciformes > Nototheniidae > Notothenia > Notothenia coriiceps. The sequence continues at coordinate 2,151,142 of NW_011359125.1, read as the reverse complement.
TGTTTTGGTTAAAATTAACACAGGGTAACATGAGTGCTAGTCCAATGTTTGCTTGACATTTTATTAAAAGAGAACATAAAGAATATGCTAAATAAATACCACAAAAAGTGAAATGTATGAAGTTATTTCAGAAAAGGAGAAGTGTTTCACCCATAATTATTGATTACCAAGTTTGCATATTCCAATGCCAAATTTCTGAACATTAAGAAAGACTTCTACGAGGACATTCCCCATCCTACTCGGTTATAAAAGCCCCTCAGCAAATAATTTGTTTGAATTGTATCTTCTTTAATTTGTGCACTGTGAAAACGAATCAGGCCAAACAGAGAATGAACCTAAAGTATAACATTTGTATAGCCAAAAGGACAATGGCCTAGTTTAAGCCTTTATCCAAAGGTGCAGGTTATTGAATTATCTGAACGATATTCCCTTGCTTGTAGACTAGTAGTAATAGTAAGGTTCAGACCTATTTTTCTTTCTATTTGTTATCCCTTTTTGCCCTTTGCTCTCCTGTAAACCATGAAGCCGGGGCTAGAGGCCAATCATCATCTTGTCGCCATCTTGTCATTATCTGATGGGAGCAGTGATAACTTCCTCACCGCCTCCTTGTTGGGCTGGGAAAGGTCAAGGAGTCGACCCGTGTCAGAAACAGAGAGGAAACTGTAAGGCTTGAGCTGTGGTATATTGATGGCATTGACATATGTAGCCGACTGTGATTTGAATTCGCAAATCCTCATTATAGCCTGAGCCTGTCTGAAGACAGCATTATTAACATAGCGAGAGGCAAACATGCCCCCATGAATACTAAAGTCCTGTTTGCCTTCAGTGGAGGATTTGCTCCCGAATCGATTAGGAAAATATGTACTCTGCATCAGTATGAGTTTGAGAACTTGGCATTATTGAAGTTAAGTCAGTGTTTTCTATCCTACTCAGCACATTAGCACAAATGTTAAACTCAAGGTTAACATATTCACAGTGGACATCCTTTTTGTTAGTCAATGATGTATCACCATCATCTCTTTTGGATCAGTATATTTTGATCTCAGGCCTGTCAAAGATCACACTTTTACAGCAAATTATGATCAGGGCGTGACTTCCAGAATATGAGTCAGCAAAGTCTTACTCATTTCTGTCTAATTTACAAAATAATGTCATTATGCATTCACATTCACACACACACACACACACACACACACACACACACACACACACACACACACACACACACACACACACACACACTGTGATATCCTGCTTTGGCCTGCCCTTGCTCTTCTCTGTTTGCAAACAGAGCTGCACTGGAAGCCTCTGGCTGGCCTCTGCTGCTAATCACAGCTCCCACACACTGGCCTTTCTAATGCTGCTGCCACAAACACACGTGCAGTGTCCAATATGAAGACAGACAACAAGCTTCCTGAAAGCAATAAATATGCAATGTGCCTTCATTTTACATTGTGGAGCTAAGTCTCTATCTAATTCTAGTCTATGTGCTTCACCATGTGTTTATTTAAAGGTCACCTATTATGCAAAATCCACTTTGTCATGTCTCTTCTACATCAACACGTGTCCCCTCTGTGTAGAGAGACTGAGACTGCCAAGGCACACNAATTAATCCAATTTTAATCGCAATTACGATTATGGCTTGCAACAATTACGAAAACAACATAATCGAAATAAAACGATTATCTTTTTATTATTACTTTTTATTTATTTTTTTCAAATAATTTAAAAAGTAATAATAAAAAGATAATCGTTTTATTTCGATTATGTTGTTTTCGTAATTGTTGCAAGCCATAATCGTAATTGCGATTAAAATTGGATTAATTGAGCAGCCCTAGGTCTCAGGGAGCTGATGGAAAGGATGATTGAGGAATCTTTGCAGTATTCTCTGTGTTCTGCCTGGGGTCTCCCTGTGACATGTTGAATAAAATACTTCAAAACAGTATTTTCAAATGACTTGATAATTATACGGTTAGAGTCCTTATTAAGGTTACAAATGCTAAATATAAAAATTAACCTTCACATTGACTCAAACAATTACAGTAATGCTGTAATATAACCTCAATATAAAGTGAATTCCAGTAATGCTGCCTATAGTTATGCATCTAAATGATGCCAGGACGTGATGCTGTAACATTACATAGACTGTGACAGGCTTTGCAAAAGACAAAAAACACAATGGCAGATGTACAGACAAAGCTATTTTAAGAGAAGGCTCAAGGATTCATATTTTGGAGGCATAGCTGGATAAGTTATTATTCTGAGATCTTTGTTAGTCATTAACTAATCTTGGTTGCAGGCTGTCTCATAATGTTCAACATGGTATTGATCGGGCTCGCCCATTTTAAGCTAGAAGCATTGCGAATAAGGATGTTCTTTTTAAACTTGTTGTTAAAGTTGGTGAGTGTGAGTGCTGGAGACTGGGTTCATAGAATGTGTGTGTGTGTGTTTGTGTGTGTGTGTGTGTGTGTGTGTGTGTGTGTGTGTGTGTGTGTGTGTGTGTGTGTGTGTGTGTGTGTGTGCTGTGTAACTTTTTGAGAAAACAGACACAAAACACTGCCTGTTGTAATGCCTCTGCCATTAAGTTGCTACATTCACTGTTCCTACCTTTACAAGCTTCAACGTTGTATTATATGATTCAGTTATAGTATTTTAACATTCTGAAAACTAAGGCTTTTTTAAAATGCACAATCAGACTTAAACCCACTGTCCTGGACCTTCCAGTGTTCATTTTAGACTGTCATTTATTATTTCAGGAAGTTGTAGGGAAGGAGGGGGTACGGCGCTGATCACAGGAGACAGAGATAGCTGAATTGTCTTTTGGGCTTCAAAAATATATTTATCATCTGAATATTGCAATACACGTTTAATTCTCTAAAGGCATAAACTTTCTTTTTTTTTAAATCAGACAAACCCCAAAATGACCAAAATACAAGTTTTTGACGTATTTCTTACACTGATTGTGTGTGTGTGTGTGTGTGTGTGTGTGTGTGTGTGTGTGTGTGTGTGTGTTTTTTGTATACGTTGGATGTGTGTTTAGCTGAGCCTCTTATTTTCCCTTTCGTCTCTATAGGCTTAAGGAGAAGACTCTGAGTCCCTGGGATAGGTTTCTGATCAATTTGAAACACTTGCGTGTGCTTTGCATCATCCTGGGCGAGTTGGTGTCCAAATGTGTCGCTGCATTGAGGCTGTAAGAACTGCATCGCCTCAAAAGTCATCTTTCATTCTTTCTGAACCAGCCCAGTATTACGTTCCTATACAATACAACTGTTTCTGTTTCTGATACTGCTTAGAAAACCAAGGTGGTGCAGTGCAAGTGAAATGTTTTTCGTTCAGTACAGTACGATACCAGTCACCTCTGTGGAAACATTGGTATAACTGCCTTTTTTCATTTATATTTTGAGTGTTGTATATCTTTTGAAAATGGACCTAGAGTCTCTTCAAATAAAGCTGATGATGATCAGAACTACACAGTTCTACTTCAGGAGGAAGTCGGTGATTGGATGAGTCAAACAAAGAGGACATTGCCCCATGACACCACTGTTTGTGTCCTCTTCGAAACCAAAAGTGAATGTTCCATCAATTTCAATTAGTGCAGCTAGGCTNACTTCTGACCGCTTTGGACATCGGATCTGCACACCCACGTTTACGCTGCCTGTGCCGAACTATTCATGTATGGCTTCAAATGTTCACCCCCCCGGTGCTCAGTGGCCATCGTGGCTGCACGGAAACCGCTGTTTTCCTGATCGGCACTTCGGTGCATTGATGGTTCGCAAACCCCTATCTGCGAACCGCCATCCCCGACGATCAGACCCACGCCACACCACCCACGCACGCCGCACCGCGACGCACGCCACGCACGCCCGCCGCACGCACACACCACACACCACACACACACAACCTCCTCCGCCACACCACACACACCCACACCCACACATTTCTGGCAGCACTCTACAAATGCCACCACCACTTGCTTTCATCTTGCTCTCACGCGCAGCACAAGCAGCCTCCAACCACACACTCGATCCCAGCCTACCAGCCCGCTGGCAGACCAGAACCTGTATTCTGATCGACCTGGACCGAACTTCTCGGCTTCATTCCTAATCTTCTAACGAGCGCTAGCAAAGCGCAAGCTCTTTACAGTAACAGGTGGAAACACAAAACAACACGCGCATACGTCCCGGGCTTATAGGCCGATGCGGGGGGCAAATCGCAAAAGCAAGAAACAAAACGCTCATAACACACAAAACCACCGAGGGTGTGGGCAGCAAACGCAAGAACAAGCAATTGTGTTAGTCTTTCTCATAATTCTTACCGCGTAATTGGTCATCCGAACAGTTGAGATTCTGGACAGAAGCAAACAGCGTCTGACAAAAAGACATGTGAAGTTCTTCTGGTTCCCTGATATGGAATCGTGATAACGTCACTGGATAACGCGCACCAAAGAGCTTAAATACGCATACACACACGCATTCGTCACACTTATCATGATACAACAAATGGCATTTTGTGGTCGGAGGCAGCAACGCTGTAGCTGGCGTTTTCATTAATATTTGATGCTGGATTCTAAGCACACTCTTGGCGGGAGCAAGAGGCTCAGGAATATTCTGCTTTACCTCGCACATCAAGTAAATTGCTGCTCGCTGCATGCATGTGGAAGCATCGGCAGCACATCAAAACACGACAGGCAAGAGAAGAAACAAACAACCCGCAAAAAACCACACCTTATGCTCTCAAAACAGTGGTGGCATAAATCCGCATCACTTACAATGCTCATGCAACAGGTTCTCTGTGTTCCTCCTGTTATATGCATATCGAATTACGCTCATCGCGGCTCCCTCAGTTGGAATATCTCTAGCCACCTGACGGTGAAGTCTGCGCTCGCCAGTTTCAAGTCGCAATTGACCTAGACGCAGGCGCGCCCCCCCCCTGCCTGCTGGGTCATCTCATTCGGCACTGCAGTCTTGAGCTGAGAGTAAGAATATTCCTTCCTAATAAGAGGGATTTAACGAAGAGACTTCATTGCTGCCAGGGAATCTATAATATTGACACATTAAGCATTTATCAACAGAACATATTAATGTCGTTAAAGTGGACGCAAGTCATGCTACTATTCCGGAAACATGATACCTTGTCAGGGGCCACTACTAATAAAAAAAATGTCTGCTGAGGTTTTTGCTTAAAATACAACAGATCACGCATTCTGTAGCCTTCCCCTCATACTGCTATGAACCCCGCTCTTTTGCAGCCCTGCTTTAGCTACGAAACGCGGATTTGCTGGGTTCCTTCCGCCGCATTGAAAAAAAAGAAGAGGAGGCGCGGAGCTACCATGCCTGATCGCCCATCTCCTACGTGTATGATATAAATTATAATCTCTGGATCAGAACGCATCCGTCTCTATAATATCCACACTCATATAATGTGTATTTGATATTTGCTGATACGTATGGATATATGGCTCAAATGTTTCTTTTGGCTAGTTTTTTTGTGTTTTGATCTTTTTTAATTCCTTGCTTTTCAAACAGCATGTGCTCTTCTTCCAATTATATATGTTGTTCATGTTGCTCTGAGTTAATTGCGAGCGCTTGCTAATCCGTAAACAAACTCTGAGATTTACTGATCGCGTACAGACCGTCATGGCCTATCTGTTTCCTGCGATAGCATCTTCTGTGGGTCTTTGCGCCGATCTCTTGTTTGTCATATTCTGGCAGGGTCTTATTGTATATCCGCCTCGTTGTACCCACGCTGTTTTCTCCTGTTTTTAAATATTTGTGTACGATTATTCTGGATACATCTTGCGTTGTGTCTCTCTCGCTTCTATTCCGGGTAATGTCCACATATTTATAACACAGCAAGCATCAAACCAAACGTGCATTTCGAATGATCAGGTAGCCTTTAAATTATAACGTATTATGCCTTATTTTGTTTTTGTATAATGTCATCGTATCCCGTCTTGTTGCAGCTACTGTACAGGTGCACACTTTTTTCATTTATGTTGTTTGCTGATATTCCCTCCTTTCATGTCTTGCAGTCTACCACATTTTATTTTCTGAATTCGAGAAGCATCTCCCCGAGCGCTCTCGTTTCTCAGTTATAAATTCCCACACCACACCCCACAGCCACCACACACACACACAACACATCCCACACCCACAACACCACACACTCTCCCACAACCCACAAACCTGTTCTCATTTGTCTATCCTATCCCACCACACTTTCCCCGGCACCTTCAAAACCACCACAACAAAACACCCCACACACACACAACCCACCACACCACAGACCGCAGCACCCACAACACACCACACCCCACACCCCCTCCGCCACACCTCCATAATGATCGTACAAAGAACATGCGACTACCACTCAGACAAGCCATCTTCGTCCCATTCGCTCCTTATCACCCTTCTCCGGTCAAATTCTGACACTTGTGTTTCCACTGTCGGACCAGGGGGTGCATGATGGGCATCGCTGACATTCACGCGCCCCATCTATGATGCAGGGCACCTTCTATTAAGAGCCGCCTCTAACTTTTAGCTGGGGGCAATTGGTGCTACAGTCAGCTCTTTTGTGCGATCCGGTCGCCTATCGACGGCTGTTTGTCCTCTCATTGGGACAGTTTTCGTAGGTAACTATAAGCCCATAGACGGCCTGCTGTTTGGATCGTCCTCCATCACCAAGGAAGTCACTCTTCTACGCGTCACACTTTGACTTTTGAAAGCAGCTAAAAACCACAGGCATTATTCGTTCTCGGCTTCCTAAACTTCCAGACCCTGACTGATGACTTGCGACTGTGTTTAGCTCGTGGTGGAGGGAGCGCGTTCTTTGTAGGGCCGACAAAAAGCCATACCGATTTTTTGGATTATAGTGGACACATGTAGCCTCTGTTTGCAAAACAGCGCTACCCGGTCTTCTGTACACGGCCAAATTATCTTCATAAGATTCACCTATTAACTTGTATAGGCACGCTACATCTTGAATGCCACTTGCCCATGACATTAAAAAAGGTAACTAACGTTGGGCAAGTACATATATCACAACACTAATACATCATACCTCTTTAATGGACTTATGTATCCATGTATGTATACCTTATATACGTAATTAAGCAAATATACCACTTTTGGATTTATTCGACTACTTGAACTGCAAAGTATTTTCAACCACGTTTTGAATCAGCACTGCTCAAAATGTTGATATACGCTTTCGAACTTCCACACTCATCCTCTGGCCTTCTAGTCGGTCAGGGGAATAATACCATGCCTTGGTTGGATATTTGGTTTGTTTTCTTAGCATGAGCGTCAGCCGTTGAACGCGCACAGCTTTGCACCTTCCTCTATATCGCCGCAGACGCACTTCTTAAACTTGGATGCTGACACCAGAACATTGTTTTCACTTGGTACTCCAAACCGAACAGCGCCAGGCGGGCTGAGAAAACATCGCTCTGTGTGTCGAAGGGCATGTGGCAGGCGAAGCTGGAATCAACCCTCCGCTGAATTACCTCCCTCAAAGTAAGCAGTTTTCTAGTTGGCGACTGAAGGTAGCCTCTAACTGCGGAGCGCACGTGCAGATTCCTCACTCTTGTATGGAAGTGGTTTTGCAGGAGGGTGCTTTGACACTTCAAGCACACCGCCTGGGCCACGAATCTTCCCTTGCAGAACTTAAATAGCGTGTCTCTACCCGTGAGTCCTTCTCATCTCTGACATCATTCGCTCTCGGATTGTTGCTGCGCTGCCTTTCTTTCCCATACATGACTCCTTACTGTGTCTTAGAGACTCCAGGAGGACCTGCTGCGAAACTTTTCCTAAAAGGAACCTCCCTTTTGTCTCTGTTGCAGGCTCTTATTAAACCTGCAGCACACTATGATCTTCTCTCTCTCTCTGCCTTATCATTGCGAATGTGTAAAAATATAGTAAACCTCAATCCTCTAATTTCAAATGAAAGCATGTGAAACATGAGAATTATTATACAATACAAACTTAAGCAGTGTCACATTGAAAAACTAAAAATATTACTGACATAAAGAAATGATCTGCTTACACATCAGAAAAGGGGTTGGAAGAAGTTTACACTTATTTAATCCCATCCCTTCTCCCCAAAACTAAATCATGAACATATATAGGCTATATATTTTTTTTTTCTTGAAGAAATACTATACTCTGACTTTGTTTACAGAGTAATGGATATCACTTTCATTTATTTGATGATTTTAAGAGAGACACGACCATGCTGTGAATAATGTTTTGCTTTGTTAGTGTGTGTCATGGTCCGACCAATACACTGCATCGCAACAAAATGCCAGAAGGCACACAACCTGACAGCCACTCTCACTAGCTTTGCACCTCAGCTTGTGTGAAGCAGCACTGAGCCCGACGAGGTTAACGGCACGCAGTTGTGTCCCCGATTGGCACCCAGAAGCAAACCATCTGCAAACGTCAATATATATTTATGTAGAATCTCTGTCAAGAAATAAATGGAAAATGGACTGCATTTATATAGCACTTTTCCACTCTTCACGACGCCTCAGAGTGCTTTTACATATCATGTCAGCATTCAATGATTCACACACTCATGGCCATACAAGGTGAACTCTGCTCAGGGAAACTTACATTCAAACACACTTAAAGGTCCCATGTCATGCTTTTCTGGTTATTACCCGACCCCTTTTGTGTTAAGGTTTTTCTGCATGTAAACGGTCTGCAGAGTCAAGAACCCTCAAAGTACACCCTGTAGCGAGTAAAACTCTAACACAGAAAAGATCCTGATCCAACTATGCTGCCCCAGAACGCCTCGTTGGAGATTTCTCTTTTCCCATTTACTAACAGGGACTGGAGTCCCATTGACTTGCATAGAGCTCCTTGGTTGGTAATAGACGAGTTGGGATCACGGAGAAATGCTCTCCGCAGACCCGTTCTCACAGCGTTTATAAACCTTTTTCTTATTCAATATCAAGCCACACTTGTTGTTTTTACTTCGGATGTGAGTGTTTGTGTGTGCTCAGGATGAGTTTTGCGCTGTCCCGGCGACCCGGAAACCACACCAGTAAGCCAGATCATTGAGCAGCGAGCCTCGCAACGTCCCGACCAATCAGAGCACACTGGGCTCACAGGGAGGGGGGGTCAGGAGCTCCAACAAGCCGTTTAGGACAGAGAGTGAATACACATACTATACAGAGATGCTTTATGAGAAACCAATGTGAGTTTGGAAAATTGCACAATTTAAATCTATTTTAGTAGACCTCAACAATGGAAATATGATCAGTAGAAATGGCCATGACATGGGACCTTTAAAGAGGACATAATGCTTATTTTCAGGTTTAATATTTGTATTTTGTGCCTCCACTGTGGCATGTTTACATGCATTTAATGTTCAAAAAGGTATTTATTTTCCTCATAATTCCTGTGCTGCAGCACCTCTTTTCACCCTCTGTCTGAAACCAGAGCCCAGTCTGCTCTGATTGGTTAGCTGGCCGGCTCTGTTGTGATTAATCAACCTTAATCAGCCTGTCATGTAGAATGAGTTTGAGCCCAAGCCGATAGAAGCTTGAGTGTTACATAGTGATGTCACTCTGTATGCCATGCCATCAGGAGCAATTTAAGGTGTCTTGATGCGCCGACCTCTTGACTGCATTGGCTGGGAATCAAACTGCCGACATTCTGATTGGTTGAAAATCACTTTACCTCATAGCCACAGCCACCCTGTAAGAAGAAATAAGGAAATAAATATGAGTAAAAGTGTCTTTGTTTTTTAATAAACCATCACAAACACATTTTAAAAAACAATTTAATTGTGTTATTCCCCTTACATGTAATGTGCTTTGTTGGTTCCTTTTTGGAACGAATTTGGAAGGTATAACAAATGTGCAGTCATCCCACACTGTTGAGTTTGAGAGCTTTTGTAAACAATAAAAATCTGGTTATTTACTTGCAGTGTGTCAAGCACCCTAATAATAAAAAACAACACTGTTCTGTTCTGCCTGCGACTACAATCACAGAATGATGCCGGTGAAAATGACATTACTAGACATGGAGTAAAACTAATCCCAGAGGGGGAATCTTTCGACACTCCAAGCAGCCGTTCTCTCCATATGGCTGTGTGATGATGCACATGCTGGCAGGAGTCAAACTCCCAGCTTTGCAGGTCACAATGTCAGCTGCTCCGGGGGAATAATCTCTTATTAGAACCAGTTTTATTCATGTTTTCACACATGCACTTTTTAACAATGCCCTCCTTTACATTCATGCAGGCCAAAGTTGGAGCTGCCCTGCTGAACCTGAGGAAGAAATTGGCCTCCGTTGTGTAATGTGTTCATAATTTGCAAAACACTTATAAAACACTGGTATTGTCTTTTTTTTTAAAAACAAATCGCAGTGATCATATTTAAAATGGACCGATGAAGAAAAGTTTATGAACGTGAAATATTTCTTTTTAGAAAAGTTTCGCTTTTTGCTAACCAAAATCTTGCCTCACCAATACATCAATTAAAAATGGTCCGATACGATATGATACGATAACACTTTATTGTCTGAAATGTTTCTTGCATTACGGCAACTCCATTTGAGAAATATTAAGACAAGATACAAGGAAACATACATTCAACATATTATTATAATCACTGAAGACAATATGCTCAAGACCCTTTAACGTACCTTCGACCTGGAATTTTGACGATGTATTTAATTTGAGGATTGACTGGAGCTGAAAAGAGTGTTTCATACCTCATTCACACCAACGCAACTCCGGTTCAAGCTCCGTGCTAGAGCTTTTCAGGTTCAGAACCGGTTCTTCGGTTTAGCTCCGGCTCTTTTCACACTGCCCAGAGTCCGACTGGTGCTGCGCCATTGCGTCATCGTTTGCGTCATGACGTAACCGTTTGCGTGCCTGCTTCATAAAGCCAAACCGCGCGGAAACCCCTCACAGCTGACACCGACAAAACAACAATGGCCAATTGTACTCCAGCTTCCTCTGTACCTCTTCGGAAGTCCAGATTCCCAGTAGGTAGCTGGTCTCTTCAGTGGACCACTGCTGCTTGTTAAGTTTCTCCATCGTTGTGTACAAACTGGATAAAACGCCAGCTCTTTGTTGTTGTTCAGGAGTTGATCTGCCCCTGCCCCTGCCCCCGCCCCCGCCTCCACGTAAGCGTGACGTATGTGGTGCTTTTTCTCTTGCCGGACAATTTTTTGGTGCTCGAAATGAACCGGATTACGGAGCTAAGAGGCTGCTCCGCTGCAGTGTGAAGAGGAAAACCCGGTGCTTTTCAAGCTCCAGCTCCGAACCGGCCCTGAAACACCGTTGGTGTGAATGAGGTGTATGTCAACTGATTTGTACAGCTATCCTTGCAAGTAGTTTGCCCATGGGAGATCTCATATTTTATTCACATCTATACAACATCTGCTGTTTTTTGTTTTCACAGGAAGGAGTAAGAAAAATGTATTTTGTAGAGCGTGTTTCACGTGAGAATTGAGAATTGAATCTCTGCATGCATTTATCAACTTTGCCACAGTACTCCACAAGGGAAGTTTCTTTGGTGTGTTCACTGAGCAACAATGTCTCCTTGATAAATTATTGGTCTGCTTTCTTCATGTAGAGACGGAGAGAAGGAATAGTAAACAGTAGGCAGACAGGTATAAAGTTATTGAAGCCAACAGTTATTGATTTAGCCCTCATGGCGAAATCTGGAGCTCCCAATCCTGGAGTGAACTTATTTCCTTTCCAATGGCCAGCAGTTGGCGACTCCACTGGTTGCAAAATTAATCGAATAGAAGTCTATAAGATAATGACCCTACTTCTCACTTGAATTATTACCTCAGGAAACAGTTTATGATGTTCAATTGGGAATGTATGGCCCATTTACTGTTACAAAGCAGTGCTCTGGTTGCAAGAAAACAAGTTGGCGACAGCTAAAATCCAAGATGGCCAACAAAATTGATACCTGGGAAGTCAGGGAGATACAATCCACTTCTCATAGACAGCCTTTGATTTGACCATATTATTATGGGCGACCTTTACTTTGAGAAGTTGTTTGCAAAACTTGAGTAGCATTTACTGATCTAATAGTAGGCTCACTGTATCATGTTTCTGTTTCTCTTTGCTTTTATTCCCTTTCCTTTTTTCTTTATACGACTTAAATGGATCCTTTCCCAAATAATGTACAGTAAATACTCCTCTTCTCCTCCCTCCGTGTCCACCTCCCACCTCACGTTTTATCTTTGCCCTTTGTCTTGCTGCCTTCAGCTGAAGCCAACACCCCACAGAACCTTTCTGATCTCCCACCCTGTGTGTCTAATTCCCTCAGGACTACTGAGAGCATATATATATGCTTGCGAGGGTGCACACTTCCTCTTGCTGCAGTAAAGTCATGTTTCTTTCCCTGGGCCTGGAGCCAAAGGCCAGCGACGGTGTTTTACAACAAACCACCGTGGAGGAGCGGGTGGAACTGCAGCGACGGCACTTTCCCACCTCAGTCCCTGGCCTCCTCACCACTTCCCTCCAGCCCCGCAGCCCCCTGGGGATCCGTGGAGATAAGGATTAAACATCTCCGGATGCCACTTTGCATAAATGTTTAATAGCAGGGAAAACATTAGCATCAGTAATTAAAGCAGTAATTTAAGCCTAGGCGCCATCAACAGGCAAGCTACTTCCACACTGGAATAACACCAGTGAAACACAGTAATTAGCTTTGAGCTGATTGGACTGGAGACTGGGTTCATAGAATGTGTGTGTGTGTGTGTGTGTGTGTGTGTGTGTGTGTGTGTGTGTGTGTGTGTGTGTGTGTGTGTGTATTTGTGTGTGTGTGTGCATGTGGTCACTTGTGTACATCTGCATGCACATTACAAATGAGGACGTACTTTTCGTGTTTGCCTACCTTCCTTGCAGGAGAGCTTTGCAAATAGCTATTGCTTGCACTGGTTCCACGATTGATCTGCTACTCCCTGGCTGGCCTTGCTCCAGATTGATGGCATGTGAATCTGTGCACATAAACCCAGTGCATGAACGCATGTTGAAATGGCATTTGACATTGGTTTGGACAGTGTTTTAACGTTGGCCCGAGGAGGTCAAATATTGTCTAGGACTTCCCTAAGGAAGCTGATGTTGTCCTATGTCATCATCCCTGTCCTGTGAGCCTCTGCCTGCCTCTAATTCCCCCTAAACTCTAGACTCTAACCTTTCTATCTGTCTAGGACCTCTGGGACAGTACCCTGCATTCTTTTTCATTAAAGTGCTATGATAGCAATATGGCTGTGAGGGGCGGATGATATGTTTTTGCTTTTTTCGACTGGCATCAAAAATCGTTAGGAGTGCAAGGAGGTCAGCCTCACTCGTATCTGGCTTTTAATGGCTCCTTAAAGCTAGGCCCCAGGGATGGGTGTGCACACACACACACACACACACACACACACACACACACACACACACACACACACACACACACACACACACACACACACACACACACACACACACACACACACACACACACAAACACAAACTGCAGGGTGTCTGAAACCAAGCCAAGACCTTGCTCTCATCTCGTGTTCTTTTCCTCATTCTCTCCCTTTCTCTTGTAAAATAGCCTCAGCCTTTGATGTATTGCAAAAGACTATTGCAGGAGCATCAGCACAATTGTATGATTCTTATTCATCCTTGGCGCGAGTTCAAGCTGCACTCATGGTTGTTTCTTTCTCAATTCCATTCAATCTTTTTTCTCGTCTTTTCAAAGCATGCCCCATTCATAGTGTATTTCCATCAAGCTGCTGTCAGAATTGATTGTATCTTTTATTATAGACACAATTAAATGTATGACCTTTGACCTTTCGGGAACTTTTTTTTACTTTTGGCGGAACCCTGCTGCTTCTTCTCAGTATGCTGATAGACTCTGTGTGCAGTTTAATTAAGCGTATTGAGTTTGCGTCAGCAGTGGGGTGTTATATGGCCAGCTGGATACGCACACACTCGCATCAACATGTGCGCAGGCTTGCCAAAGCTCCGTCCTGCGCTGCCGTGCACACTCCTATCCATCCCAGCTGACAGCTTGTTAATTGCCAGGGGGTTAACTGGAAGTGGTGGTGTAATTGCATCAGAGTTTTAATTTACCCAGGCCTCTTATTTATTTACCCAGTCGTAGATTTCAAAGCAGCATTAATCGTCTGTGTGCGTCAGGACAAAGTGGAGATCGACAGGAAGGAGGTGAAGTCCCGACCTCGGCCCAAACAATCCTTGGGTTAGACCTTACAAGGAGAAATGAACTGTAATGTGACTGTAATATAGTGCAGCATGCTTTTGAGGCAGCTTATTTAAAGCTTATTGGAAAGAAAATAATACTTGAGTCACTGTGATGTTCTTTAAGGCTTCAGGGTCTTTTTTTCTTCAACAGCTACAGTGTTTATAATCTATGGCAGTGATGAATGACTTGTCTCTGCATAGCTGTCTTATTATCAATGCTTTGTGCAGCTCGACTTTTCTGGAAAATACTGAATATCGCTGCTTATGAGGCCTTGATGCTTGAATGCGTGGCATTTTATGACTGCATTGACTTTTTTTTGCCTCAATGCTTATTTTCAAATCTGACCTCGGGGAAATAGCAAAGCGGCAAGGCCTTGGTAATCAAATGTATTTGACAGGGAAGAAACTTAAAAGCTCTGCTGCAGACTCGTCTTTAGTTCAAGGCTTTGAGATGTAAGAGAGGGAGACACTCGAATACCTATGAAACACACTTGAGAAGAATGTCGTCCCCTTGATCTATCTGACCACACTGGCTTTGAAAAATCACTAGATTAATTGGAAAAATTATAAAAAGTGTTGGAGCTAGGGTTTCTTTTTTATGTTGAAGGGCTTTTTGTATCAGTGCGTGTGTGTGTGTGTGTGTGTGTGTGTGTGTGTATGTTCATGCTTTTGTGTGAGCTCTACTATGTTTGCTCACATTGAACATCAGAATGGCGCTGGGTGAAGAATGTCATGAAATAGGATAAATTCCTAGAAGCAATCCAAATCTACAGCTTGATGCCTTTATCTATCCGACCCCTACAAGACCCCAACACACACGTACACACAGAAACATGCACACTCCCTCCTCTGAGCCCATCCATCCATCTCCTTGACATGATTGTTCCTCTCTTGTTACTTTATGTTCTAATCCATCAGCTATGAGTAAAACGGCAATTACACCCGGCCATCGATGCAGCCGGCAGACAGAGTCAGAATTATGGCATGGTGCATTACTGCAAATTGCTATTAAAGTTCCTTTTTTTCTCCCTCTCTCGAGCATGGGGAGCAAGTGGAGAGTAATGGACAGTCATAATAAGGCACATCATTAGGATATAATTAGTCATCCCACGGTTTTAATTGCAGCCTGCACATTTCCAAAACATGCAAGAGCATCCTGCAGAGTTTGAGTGGGTTTCTTCTTCCTGCCCAGTTTGCTCCCAAAGTCAGAGTTCTTAATTTGTCTTAAACGACTGTGCTGCTTCTGCCCACTTGTATCACTACTTTCTCTTTAAAAAATAATAATATATATATTCCCTATGTATGTGCGATCAACCTACAGCAACTGGAGAAGCATTGTTTACAAGCCAACCGTTCACAATCTCATCTGGACTAATGCATGCTAACATTTGAAACTGCAACATGAAATATGGCTTCAGCTCTTGATACATCCATGATACATGAAACTCTGCAAGATCAGTCCCGAATGTAATTACTGAATGAGCAACAGAGAAACCTACTAGCATCATGCGTAGACGGGAATAGTCGGAAAGCAAGGCAGCGCGATGGAGGATAGATGGAGGGAAAGGTGAAGTGATGAGCGTTGTCCTATCAGCCTGTGCTCGAGGAGATGGATGGTGTGTGTGTGTGGGTGGAGTTGTCCTTGGTATGGTGCTGATTGTGTATGAGGTGGTGCTCAGCAGGACAGATGGTGCTAGTGGGCAGATGAGTGAATAATGATGTTTCACCACAGAGCAGTAATTACCTGCTCCCAGGCCTGCACGGGCACATGCATACGTGCATATGGATGCTTGTACACACACATGCATGCCCTCATGAATCTTTACATACGTATACACATAATTACTAACATATACAGTACTGACAACGCCGTTTCCCCCACCCTCGAGGGATTGATCGAGAGACTTATCCGGTGCAACACTCCCAGTGATGTGCGTGGTGATGGGAGGTGTGCGAGAAGTGAGCATGAAACATGAAACATGTTTCAAATCAGGCTAAATATATGCACCTGCATGTAAATGTACGGCATTGAAATATGAGCAAATGGTGATTTTTATACCTACAACACTGTCAGTTTGGTGTTTGTGTTCGTCATAACGTAATTCAAACAGACAGAAGGTAGCATAAGCGTAAGAAATGTATTGAGAAGTTGAGTCTTTCAAGGTTTTATTTGTGTTCACCTTAGTTTCAGTGTGATTGTGGCCATTTCAAATTAGATTTTTGATTCTGTTCTGCTAACCTGTAAACACTTTGATAATGTTTCCTGGTGGGAGGCCAGTGAGGGATCATGTCCTTAATGCTGGACTAGTCTGGAACATTTTAGAACAGTTCTAAGCTGAACATAAAAAAAGAAGGCGTACCCATTAGTGATCAACGAATCAGACTGTACTTCAATCAAGGTAAGACAGAAAGTGGTCTGAAAGTCTTTAATGGACTGAAATTATACACTTAATTATTCATTATAAGTAATTATTATTATTATTTGTATTACTATGTTTATAAAAATATATGTTTTCCTTGTTTAAAGCAGCTATAGTTCATATTTTTATATGATTCATGATATGATGATAAAATGGAGTGTGAAAAGATATTCCTCATGGTGATGAATCCAAATATAATAATTATCACCCCACTCTGCATTTC
This sequence comes from Notothenia coriiceps, assembly GCF_000735185.1. Taxonomy (NCBI): domain Eukaryota; kingdom Metazoa; phylum Chordata; class Actinopteri; order Perciformes; family Nototheniidae; genus Notothenia; species Notothenia coriiceps. Next base: position 2,134,273 of record NW_011359125.1, on the reverse strand, counting down.
CCCTCAGCATATGGAGCATTTTAGGTTCTAATAAGTAACTTTTTTGGTTTTATGATCTGCAACTCTACTGGTTTGATTCCCTCTCACCACTCTCATCAGCTTCATTTCCGCTAGAAGCAGGCAGCTGTTTTCTGTGAAAAAGCTCTAATGAATCTAATAAACCTGCTCAGCACCAAAGGGCTGACAGACAAAGTCAGCGACTAGCCGGTGAACACAGTGAAGCATTTAGCGGCTAAAGAGCTGGATATTTCCCAAGTGCATATAGCACTTACCAGGTGGCCCAACACATGACTTCAAATGACTGCTAAAATTGCTCCATGCCTGTTTTATTAAGCCATGCCAACCTAAAGAATGATTTATGTCAGTGTTGTGTTTACAGAATATCAACCAACAGAACAAGTAGTTCATGCTGCTTTTAAAAGTAATTGAAACCATCGGAAAAATATATCCATATTGTGCCATTCATGAGCAACTAGGCCCACAGTCAGGGACGTCATACCAAAGACCCTGGCCCAAACCCAGATTATGATACATTGTGAACAAAAAGTATGTGTTTTAACAGGGGGAGAAATAGAACAAAGCTGAGGTTGCTCTATGAGTGATTGCCAGCACTATCCTGTTTTGTGTGCAGGGGAAGCAGGCTGCGAACACCAAGAGATTCAACAAACTCAAAACATAACCTCACCAAAAATATATATTTCAGAGAGGGAATTATGACCAGTTTAACTTTATAACACTATACTGTAGCTCTAAGCATCTTAAAATAGATAATTAAATAACCACCATAGATGACAGAAACACATTTAAAGAATTACATTTGGAAGTTTTGACGGTTTACCCGGATTTTGTGGCAGTTTAAATTATTTGTTGGGATGTTTTCTTGATAGTGCCGAAAAATGTAATCTGGGCTGAGAGGCCCAATTTGGAAAATGTTGTTCCTCTGGTCATAATAACTCATGGCTGACTTGCAACTTATTCTCTGCACTTTAATGGATGCATATTTTAGGCCAACTTTTGTGCAAAAAAGTCTTCATTCGGTGAAAGTTCAATTGAAAAATAGGTGAACCTTTGGGGCAGGTGTTTTGGAATGTTAATAATGTTTCACTCTGATGCCCACACAGTATTGAGGGACTACCAAACAGAAGGTTTTTTGTCAGCTAGACTCATTGGGAAAAACTCCCAGTGTTTCAGACAGCACACCCTGCTCCTCAATAGTGCCGGGCCTCTCTACCCTGATCCCTGTCCTGGGTACAGATGAGTACAGATATTTATATAAAAGCTTCACTTTTTCTTTATGTATTTACCTGTATATTTGCCTGCCTTCTAGGGTATAACCAAATGTTGCTGTTGCCCTATTAAATGGGGTTCAACAGCAGCCTGGGATAAATGCTCCACCGTCAACATTTCACACATTTTTTTAAGAGGCACCAAATAATTTGATTTGCACACAGACTACCGACCAGCCAAAACAGCTTCTTGTGGCTTTGTTTGCATTTAATTTCTTTACATTTCAACTTCCTGTCAACTAATTTGCATAAAGTTGAAGTTGGTGTTGTATACACTGGAGATATGCCTGTTCATTAAATATTGCTTGCTTTGCTATAGATTAAGAAGACACTAACAAATAATGAGAAAGGGTTTTAAAAAGTTTAGTTTGTGATTTATTTTCATCAATACTTTGCTCAGATGACAGACTTTTATGGTTGATAAAATATTTAAGTAGTTGCTGCAGCACTGACTACTCCCAGGTGCTATAATGTGGAATTATTTATGAATCTCTTGGCTGAGGTGGATTTAAGAGTCAACCCTTCACGTATTCAGGCTTATTCATATGATTGTGTTCAAATATCAGTTTCTCTATCATTTGAAGTACTTTGTTTCTAAATTGGAAGAAAAGGTTGGAATAAGCTCTTGAATTTGAAGTGGCATGACTTTTTCTAATGCTGTGAAACATGTTATGAAGTTTGGGTCTAAGAGTTCTGGGGCGTCATTTATAAAGCCTTGCATAGGATTGGCGTGGGAAGGTTGCTTACGTAGGACCAGTGGGGGATTTAGGATTGTAGGAGATCTGGGGCTTAGCCCAGGAGTTGTTGGGGGGGGTGCAGGGGTAAAGTGCTAGTAGGGGCTGGACCGAACATCCTTTAGGGGGGTCGTCGCCTCCTCTAGGGGGGTCCGGGGGCATGCTTCCCCTGGAAGATTTTTTTTTAAAATATTGAATCTAAAAGCATCAATCTGGTGCACTTTGCATCATTAACCCTACCTTAATAATACCTTAAAGCGGACAAAGGGCACTGGAGAACACTTATTCATTAACACCCTTTAATGAAGCAAACTAATGCCTTAACTCACTCAAATACAGTCGTTTACTTATTTCGGTGAAACGAATGTGCGTAGAGTTTTAAAGGATGCGGATAGTCTCACCTTGATTCTGGCGCATTGCTTATCGTTTTATAGATCTATTCTCATCCACCATCTTTGTTTGTGACGTAAAGAGTGTAAGAGTCACGTTTCTGAATCGGACACTCTGAGTGGATGCAGTCACAGCCAATCGGAGTCTGATTCAGAGGGTTGCATTACATTACATTACATTGCATTTAGCTGACGCTTTTATCCAAAGCGACTTACAATAAGTACATTCGACCAGGAAGATACAACCTTGAAGAAAACAGAATCATATAAGTATCAGGTTTCATAGTGTGTTGCCTGTCAGTTCCGTTGCTATGGTTCCGTTGTTATGTGTACTGAAACGAGAGCCGGTATAATTTCACACGCGAAAAAAAATAAATAAATTGGAATACGTTATTTTAGTGTCTTAAAAGTAGACTGAGGTATGAAGGGTTAACGTTACATCTTAGGATAATTTCATGTCATGTTCTGTATACATAATAACATATAATGGTATACTCAGTGTGGTTACTCCATGTTTACTAGCTATAACATTAACGTTAACGTTACACTCACTTTTCACTTCTTACTCAGCAGCCACGAGTGCAGATATCACCATTAGATCACAAACCGGAACATCATCCGTTTCTTCACTGCTGGTGATGACATTGTTGTTAGCTGTCTGATACTGCTACTTCTGCAGCTGTGGCGCCTAGGCTCGATGAAAATAACTTTCTAATATCCCTTAACTTTTATATTATATAGCTTAAAACTCGTCAAGGCCACTAGGAAGGAGTCACTTCTTCTCCAGGCAGGGAAGGCTACGCAGTACACAGGACTACTGTCCCGCAGCGGCTGCCTCTCTGTGGACTCCGGGGTACTGCACATTACTCTCCGAGACATTTTCAAAAATCTTTTTTAAATTTTTTTAAATTTTTAAGTGAAACATCCGGGGCTTTTCAGAAAACATCCTGGTCTTGAGCCCAAGTAGCCACCCCCTAGCGCGCCACTGCGTACGACAAAGCAATAAATATGCCACCAACATTTTCCGATTCATTAAAAGACTGTGTACCGACAGGTGCTTTCGTACGGGCACATCCTACGCCGCGTTTCCCTTTAAAAATCACAATCAACTCGAATTGCAGCGCAGCTTTTGTGGGCTTCACGTAGCGCCCATATGTTGCCTAAAATAGTCAAGGAAACGCCTTCATTCATTTTGACTGACCTTTATGGAAGAAGATAGCCAGGAAATGACGACAGCACACTAAAAGAATGACATCTCACACCGTGTCCAGATTTTTATTATTTTGCGAGTGGCTGGTGTCATGAAATCGCGAAAATGTTTGGGTTGCATATTTAATTTTGCTTTTGTCGGTACGCTTAGTGGCTGGCGCTTGTGTAGGGGTGGGAGGACAACATTCTATTGTATTGTGGTGGAGTGCAGTTACTTGTGCATCTCAAGCCAGAGTAGCGGCACTGAGTGTTTCGTGAAGAGCCTCGCCGGGAATCGTCTCTCCACTTAAATAAAATATATTAAGGTGAAGATACCTTAATGACATAAACGACTTATTGTCAATCTGAAAAAAATACACATAGTGTCCCCTTAACCTTCCTCAGGCAGTGTGTTTGTGGCGGGGAGCAGGAGACGCCCACGTACATTGTTGATGAGAAAACCTGTAAGAAATGATCGGGGAATCCCTCCGGAGTGGCAGTATAACGACTGATTATGTTTGTCTGAATTTGGTGGTTGTGTTTCCAGCTTTCGATCAGCAACTATATCCATTAATCCCACAGTTAATAGAATATACAACTATGTGTTGTTTATATTAGCTGTTACAAGTTGACCACATTGGAGTTTCTTAGTTCATTACCTCCTGCGCGTTTTATCGAGGCGAGTTATCAAAGTAGGCGAGTACCCGGAGTTCACCAGAGG
>NW_011359125.1:2108803-2129910 GCF_000735185.1 Notothenia coriiceps | reverse complement strand
GAATAAAAATTATTTAAATTAGAGTGTGTATTTTTCTTTCATATTGCCACACTTGGTAACCGTTGGGCCGAACCACGCCCCTTAGCTGTGATATAATGAGCATATACCACGGCCTGTCGTGAGCTATTGCTTAAATATATAAAAAAACTGTATATTAGTATTCCAACAAATGAATGCAAAGACAAAAAGGCACCAAGCTGCTCCTCTCAAGTGAACAATGATTTAAAAGATCAAATTATAGGCACACTCTGCTAATGCTATCATTGGTAGATACAGTTGCAAGAAAAAGTATGTGAACCCTTTGGAACTACCTGGATTTCTGCATAAATTGGTCATAAAATGTGTTCTGATCTTCATCTAAGTCACAACAATAGACAAACACAGTCTGCTTAAGCTAAAACCACACAAACAATATGTTTTTATTGAACACACCATGTAAACATTCACAGTGCAGGGTGGGAAAAGTATGTGAACCCTTGGATTTAATAACTGGTTGACCCTCCTTTGGCAGCAATAACCTCAACCAAACGTTTCCTATAGTTGCATAATCAGACCTGCACAACGGTCAGGAGGAATTTTGGACCATTCCTCTTTACAAAACTGTTTCAGTTCAGCAATATTCTTGGGATGTCTGGTGTGAATCGCTCTCTTGAGGTCATGCCACAGCATCTCAATTGGGTTGAGGTCAGGACTCTGACTGGGCCAACTGTATATTGTTTTTTAGCTAATGGTTTAGATTTTTTGAATAATAATTCAACTTCATTTCTAGAAGTGGGCTATTTCCAAGAAAAAAAATCACATGTACAATACCTGCCTAGCAATAGGCAAACACACAAAGTTAGCATCTAGCTAAGGTACAGAGTGGAGTATTTAGCACAGGGGTGTCCAAACTTTTTCCACGAGGGCCACATATAGAAAATATACGAAGGGCTGGGCTGCTCCCGAGACAAGGTATATTGCCTCATAATTTAGCAAAATGAATCAAATGTAGGTCAATCATGCTTAATACTTGAATATGCTTTAAGAAAAACAACAGCCTACATCACAGCTCTCCATAGGGTTTCATTTATTCTGTTCCAGCTCATTCCTTAAAACAGGTGCCTCAGATTGCTTATCATAAGAGGAAATAGGAAGAGTTTATTTCAAGCTTGCTATTTAAAAAAGTTATTGGACTATTTTGTATCAACTAACATTTGTTTTCCTATTTAACTGACTGAATGTATGTGAAGTGGGCTTCATAAAACATGAATACTACTGTGTAATATGTGTTTTCATCTATATTCAAGAAGTACAATACAAGACAAGCACAAGTTTCATTTGTGGGCCATATTTCATTATACATTTTTAATTTGTTGAGGGCCGATTGAAAATGGCTCGCGGGCCGTATTTGGCCCTCTGGCCGTAGTTTGGACACCCCTGGTTTAGCAGCTAATGCAGCTTTTCACATTTGGTTGGTTGAGGAGACCAAAACAGAGCTAAAGGGAGAGCAAATGTTGATAACTTTGCCAGAAACGTTAATACAAATGATTACTCACGATGCCCATGTCAATAACTGTTCGCTTACAATATAGAGATAATATGTCAATAATAGGTTTACAGCTTGTTGGTCGAATCCAAAATGGCCCACAAAATCAATTCAGGCTTTGGCAAACAGCAATGGCCAGTCCACTAGCATTTCACTATTGAATTATAGGTGATGGTGGGGATGAAATTGTATACCATCCATTCAACAGCAGATACAACCACTGGTTAGTCTTAAATACTCTGAGCTGGTTTACAGGACTCTGCAGGCAGTACTGTATAACACGGTGCTATTCTACATTCTGCAACTGTCGTCCCATGGTCCAGACAGAAAACCACTTCATCATAATCAGCTGCTGTAAAGTCACACAAAATTACCCACAGGAACCTACTACAGAGCTCGAAATAGCAATCAATTACACTGCTATCACAGCTGATGTCATATGCGGTAAACACTGCTGTGCATAGCTTATACTAATGACTGCGAGGGGGAGGAGGAGAGAGATGGTCCTTGGATGATAGCGTCCTTTATTGTGATCGGTTAAATGATGAGGGCTGGTGTGAAATGCCAAATACATTTGCCGTTGGGACACAATACACTCACATAAGTAGATCACTCGTAAAATTGATCTACAATTCTAGATCCTAGGATTATGGCTCTGCATTGCAATGCATAGAAAAGACCTCAGGGTTATTTCCTTCAGAACATCTTCAAGACAATATCAGGGATCATGTTCACACTTTAATGTGCCTTTGTAGAGTTCTAACGCAAACTATAATTGCCATCATGTACCAGGAAAACTGTGTTTCTTTTTAATCTCTCATCATTGTGATTAAATAGCACTGCAATCTCACATCATTAACAAGCTCTCCTGCTTTCAACAAGTTTGTTGGCTGGAGCGGTTCTAATAGGATTTTGAATCTTTTTCTAGTTCAGCCTCAGCATGAAACGAGGGAAGCTACAAAGAAATTCAGGCTTTGTTTCTCTCACTAGACTTTTTGGAAAATGAAATCGGGCTGTCAGGATGTTTGTGATTAGGCTTAAATGGGGGATGAGACAATGTGAAACTCTGAGCCTGCAGAGGCAATGACCTGTCAACAAGCTAGGCTGCAGAGCACAGCTGCAGACTCCTCTGATCCTCCCCCACACCCCTCCCTGTCTCCTCTCACTCTCAGGGGGGATGTATCCACATCTCAAAGGCCACTGCGTCACTCACTCGACACATGCTATTTTTGGGAGGAAGAAAAAGTTGCCAGTTTGTTCTTCTTTTCATCTTCACTTCCCCATAGGCTATGTATTGTCGGTGGACTTGTTGTAGATATACCATACTCACTCGTCAACACAGCAGACTCAACTTATATCTTCTAGGAGATCACAGAAAGCTCCCAGGGAAAATAAATCAAGGCAGTGCACCTCTTAGCTGTTGTAAGCTGCTTGAGCAAGTAGTTTGTTGGATAAAAGTGATCTGTGTTTTAAAGCAAAAGCAGCAGGGTACAATTGATCTACCCATTCACAGTATTTTTATTCCTACTTGCAAAAAGTAATAATAATAATAATAATACATGGGACTTTTATAGCGCTTTTCATGAAACTCAAAGAAGCTTAAAGTCAGATACCTTTTCTTACACTGATTACTTTTGCAGTAATGCTAAAGTACAGCTTTTCTGTATGTTGAAAAATCTCCAGTTTTCCCCGAACATTTTCACGTTTTCTTACTTTTCTTTTCTCCAAAAAGACTCCCTAAAGGCCCGTCCACACAGCGGCATGCGTTGACGCTTGCCGGCGGGCGTGTCTGAAACTCGACCAACAACCAATCACATGAATCTCCCGCCCCTGACACACAAGCAGCGGTTTGATTGGCTAGAGCTTGTACTGGCATATGATTCGATTGGCTGACGCTTCTGCCGAGGCGTCAAAAGTTGAACATTGCTCAACTTTTGCAGCGAGCAACGCCAGCAACGCTCCACGTCGCTTCCCACGATGCAGTTCGGCAAAAAGTGACGTCACCCCATTCAAAGTGAATGGGGAAGTGTCAACGCACGCCGCTGTGTGGACGGGCCGTAAGACGGGAACATTGACAGATGGCACATGTATGTGAAAGTAGAGAATGGATTGATTCTGGTAGTGTGATAAAGGTGTGTGTGACTGGACTGATCTGTAACTGAAGTGGCAGGTCTGATCTTGTAAAGGTCCTCCATGACATCAAACTCGGCTGCTTTGGGCTTGATGCGTATTGGTTCTGATAGCTGCAACACTGGTAAAAACTCAGTCCTTTCTTTCTCTCTCCCTTTCCCTTTCTTTCATTCTCCTACTCACACAAGACATGCACACACACAAACACTCATGGTTCCATAAGCAAGCCTCAGGTATTTAGTGCATTTGAAAAGCTCAGTTCCATTCACTCTTTTTACTGCTGACCAGTGGGAGTGTGCAATAAAAGCTTTCATGATGTCCTGCAATTCGAGCAGTTGAAATAGACATTTTTCCTAATTTAAACTTACAGTAAGTTCATTTTATTTGCCATGTTTTAAAACCCAGCCTTTACAGGTGACCCACCTTTATTTGTTGATCCTGGTCCCATCACAGTGCAAACCATCTGTGCCTTGAGTGTTAAGCTTAAGCTGGTAAGCATTTAATATGGTTAGTTTATAATAGCGACCAGCATGTACTGAGCTAGGCTAGCATTTCCTTTATTAAGCTAACTGACTCCAGCGTCACATTAAATAGTGATTTCCCCAAATATCCCAACTATTTCATTCTATATATAATTACCTACAGATTTGATGTAAGGATATGGTTAAGTGGGCAGCACTCATGCTTGCTTAATCAGACGAAATGGTGTGCTGACTCATTTCACTCTAATGACTTAAGGACAGGAGGCTTTAAGAGGGGACCTGCAAATGAAAGAAAATGTTTCCCATTGTCAACCCTCTTGCTCTGTCCCCCTGCCTGCTCAGTACACACTGTTTGTTCTGTTCTTCTCCATAAACAGAAGAATACTGCCCAGTCAAATTAAGGTGAAAAGCAGAGCGGCGCCGTTAATGTTAAGTGGCTTTTTTCCCAACGGGGAAACTCGAAGCTCCGAATGCTCTAATGTCAGACGTATGGGCAGAATGGACTTGGCTGGACTTTTCCATGGCAACCATACTCATAAAGAAATACCCAGGATGCTTTTTGCTTTGGTGGGACTTCTTCCTTAAGCCTCAGAAGTTCCCGGCCGCTGAGAGGTTTATTTCTCTTTGTTTTGTCCTCTTGCACTTTTGCTGAAAATGATGAAATTTAGAGAAATTTTTGCTTAACCTTCATAAACCATGATGAAGGAACTGCAGCAGCCAAACCATTTTTAAGACAGCTGTGTTAACCCGCCCCTACACACACAAACACACACACACAAGCAAACACACAGACACAGACACAGACACACACACACACACACACACACACACACACACACACACACACACACACACACACACGCACACACGCACACACGCACACACGCACACACACACACACACACACAAACAACATATCTCGATTTCTCTCACTGTTGTGTCATGATGAAGGCTCTGTCAGTCCATTCTTATTACCAGGAGAGAGGTCAGTGCCAGTTCACCCTTACATCACTCAGACTGTGACAGCAGCAGCACTCACTGCTAAGAGAGAAAAAGGAACAGACGTGTATAGAGAGAGGGAGAGATAGAAGGAAAGAAGTGATTCTACTTTATGGGGGGCTATATCCATCGAAGCAGCCCTGTCTCCCACCGCTAGCCATTGTCGGTGCAAACGGAAGGAGTCAGTCAACCAGCTGAGTCTCTGTTCGCCTGCCATTTAGTAAGATGTGGAGACGCAGAGGAAAAGAGGAACGAGAACAGTATAGCACATATCACAGGAGGAAGCTTGGGCCTGAGTGCTTCTGTGTCTTGAATACCAAAAAGAGAAAAATAAATAAAACACCCACGGTAAAGAAAAGCAGCACAGAACGGAGAAAAGGATCTCCCATATGCTTTTGTAGGAGACTGTTGTTACCCAAACTTCACAGAGCATTGATTTTCAAGGAAGTGGATATGGGGAGCCATATTTTTCCACTTTACCTTTTCAAGTGTTTGTTTGAAGAGTGGGTATTGAAATCCTTCCTCTACTGCACTATTTCCAGCACACCTGGAGGGCATGCAGCGCTGCTGTTGAACATATGTAAGCTGCTAACCATGCGCTGCTGTTTCTCCACGCTCTCCATTTGATCACTCCTTTCTTCATTCAACATGACCTCTATTTTGAGGATTGTATTTCACTACTCTCTCCAGGACCTGCCCTCCATCCCTCTTTACTCCTTTCCCCTTTAAGTTACTCTGCCTTGCTGACTCTCTTTTACACCCTGTCGGAGAAAGGTAGCTCCACTGAGTTACCTGCGCCTAGGTTTTTTTCTCCATTCTCTAAACTCCCCAGGTAACCACACCTTCTGCTCCTTTCCTTTCCTCTGTCCTCCTCCGCCTCTTTTTTCCGTATTTTGAAAGATATCCTATTGACAGAGGTCCTCTGTTCGCCTGAAGTGAAATGCAAGCTAGGGAAAGGCCAAACTTTGTTTTATTATTGACATAATCCTAAAAGCTTGCGCCTGTGAAGCCAGATACATTCTCTGCACCTTATCCTATTATTAAAAGCTGTCCTGAGGGCTAAGGACATCCGATCTTCAAAGTAGAAAGAGAAGCAGAGGAAAAACAAATAGCGAGGAGGATGGAGGCTCACAGCCTCCTCTCCAGCCAGCTTGAGCTGATAAAACATGGATCTAGTATGAATTTGATTTTCCTACACTGTCATTAATAGATGAGCTAGCTGGGGCTGGGGTTGCGGCCTATGGAGCGGGCAGGCCTGCTGTAATACTCACAGACAGGAGTGAAGATAGAGACAATCACGGCTGCTATGAACAACACTTCATCACTGTCACGTTTGGGCAGAATTCAATTTGCAGATGTCGAACTCGCCCCCCTCTGTCTCTGAGCCATGTCTGGATATTGAGAAAGGCACACACAGACTCACGTGTGCATGTGCAAAAACCCCTACGCATACACAAATGGTGCAGGCCATTATGTGCTTCTTACAGTAGAGAGCTATATCAGGCAGAGATAAGTGTGTTGTTCAGAATAGACGATGGGAAAGGGGGNNNNGGGGGGGGGGGGGGATTGAAGAGCAGAGGATGTGCACTCCAAACATTTTCCGGTCTATACATAAGATCAATGTGCTCTTTTGTGTGCATCATGCTATAGCAATATGATTTGTGAGGATTGCATCTTACCTATAGTCTAATGTGAGTATACTGTGTATGTTATTAGAATGGAAAACTCATCGCAATCCCTACCACAGTATAAAAGAAAAACGCAATACACACATTTAAACCCAGAGAAACCTTCGTTTTAAATTGCACGCTGCACAATGTGTAATCAGTAATCATGCATCTTTCACTGCAGGCAGTTTTAGTGTGCATTTTCTTAACAACAATAAAATAAAGCGTTTATGATTTTCTTAATAGTTTGATTTAGTAGACTCCAGAAAATTGGAAACCAGAAAAGAGCCGAGTATAAAAAGAAATCACCCATCCTGCAATTATGGCAAGTGTAATCAGCCAACGGAAAATTACGATGTGACGCTGGATGAGCAGCAGCGTGAGTTGAAATCGTGCTGTAGTGCCTAGACATAGTCTGTGTTAACAATATCAGTCATCTGAATGATGTGAACCCTGGGTGAATTGATGTTTATTGATTATTTCATCAAACTGACAAGGTTTTCAGTGCTTCATTATCAGCGCTTGTTGTGAAGTCTGCTCTCTGCTGACAGTAGCTGAATTTAATATTGATATGCTCATATGCTAAGTGATTAACTGCAGACAAAAAATATTTGAAAAGGAAAGACATGGCACATTATCAAGAGTTGATTTGCTTATTTTATTGGCATGGGATATAATAAAAACGTTTAAAATTGAAGCTCTCAAATCTCATTGTAATTTTGAGTAAAAATTGAATATTCTATTGGCGCATACATTTGGGTATTTGACTACAAGCACTTTTGACATTAGCACAAAAATACTAGATAATTACAGAGTGCAAAAGGGACTGCTTTACTTTACAGCCCACATACAGTACCCCAAACGCACACTGTACACTTTCTCACACATTCATATTGCTGTGTTCTCATTGCTGTGTATGTTTTTCTCTATTGCTTTGAGAGCCATTCTTTATTCATGCTTTTCAGAAAGAACTTGATACCTCTTTTGTTGATTTTATGAATGACTCACTACCATTATCTTTTATACTGTATGATGTTCAATACACTTTGATGGAGTTGTCTGTTAGGTACAGGAAGCTGCACCAAAAAGGTTAAATAAATATTACAGCATACAACTAATTCCTATGCAAACAGTTAGTACAGTAAAGGGTTCCGTAGCAGAACAAGCAGTAGCTTTCCTCGTGTGATTGTTGTAATCCAAGTTTCCACATGTTTTCTTTAAATAGCCAGGCCTCCAGCATTAGCATGTTGCATTTATGTGAGTCCCTGTCTGCGGCTGTCTAATGGTTGCCGCTAACACTGCGCTCATATAGAATAGATAAAAAATCGTGTTGGTGAACACGAAATGCCGTGAGACTGGGTTGCATATAGAGGCAACCTGATCTCACCAGAATGCGTGACTCCTCAGGTTGTATAGAGGTTACTGCTAATAATGCTGTCATGACAGAAGGGGCTGTCCTGAAGGTGTAACACCCACCCTCCTGTTTCCCTTCAGGTTAACACTGTTATCCATGTCAGCACTGTTGTCATTGTTTTCTTTGTCTGCTATGTTAGCACCGTTAGCTGCTAGCACTGGCTCAGTTGCTGCCATGTTAAGTGCCACATTGAGGCAATCGCTCAATCATTATTTTTTTCTTCTGAATTCTGCATCGAGAACCTTGTTAATAATAAATAAAATAAAATGTATAAGCTTGTCTTCTTCTCTGGCATTATTTTTTATTATCATGATTTTAATACTTTAACTAAATTATAGCTGTCGCCACACGTTGTTAGTTATTCATCTGCATATATATATATATATTTATTGTTTAGAATAAATGCAAAAGCTTCCTTTAATGAAAAGAGACAAAAATAATATGACTGTGTTTATTGAAAAAGGTTTAAAAGGATTTTTTATTTCCACAGAAACTATTAAAATGTCTCATGCAAAGGTTAGGCTACAATGAGATGGCCAAATAAAAATTCATGCAACTTGAGATAAGCATTCATGTTTCCCATCGTTACATAATAAAAGTATCAAGGCTGTCAAACTTTCTCAAATAAAATCCAGATCTAATAAGTGTAAATCACCCACTATCTTGGCTTGTTTGCCTTTTATTGCACAGGGGTTTGAAGATTGGACTGGACAGGAAAACACTAGGTTGTAATTCTGATATGACTGTGTAACATTTCCCTGTTAAACAAAATCACTTTTCTCCCTCCCTGTCTTATTTCTCCACCGAGATTGTAAAACTACAGCGTTGAGAAAAGTTCATGTTGATTTGTGCATGTTTATAATTTATCACATACAAAGGATCGTTTTTCTGTCTGGGAATTGACACAATAATGGCCGCCTGTGATGTATTTGACCACTTTGTTTCTTACTTTCAAATCCCACACATAATAGGTGGTGATTACGCCAGCCAAGCTGCACAACCACAAATATTTCCTCTAAAGAATGGAACAGTTTGAACCCCTTTCAGCCCAACATAAATGGAATCGATTAATAATTGCCTTTTCTTATTTGACAATGAGTTGTTATTTCATGTTGCCATTTGTGTACCATTTGATTTGTGTGGCTAGCGAGGCAAAGTTTATGTGTGAGTGTATCCGGGGACTCAAGCCTGTGATTTGTTGCGTTGGTACCTGGGAAATGTATTCTTAATTGCATCGAAACCTTGTTACACCGGCAGACTGGCAGGTCACAAATAACTGGCCAGCTGCTCTGTGGCTGTGGGCACACAGGGAGAGGAGAATATAAAAGGGATGGATGAGAGAATGTGAGAGTTCGGAGGGGAGGAGTACTTCATCCCCTCATCAGTGAGGCTGCAGGTATCCTGCTGTCAGGTCTGGATGGGCATGGTGTGATGTGAATGTCTGATCTATCTACAACCCCGTTCTTTGCAAGAGAGGCTGCCTTCAGGTGTTTTATAGATTTACATTCACTGGATCCAGAACATCTTAGCATGATGCCGAGTTGTAACAGAACAGATTGGTACAGTACTATGGTAAAATGAAGATAAGGCGAGATACCGTAGGCAAAAACGTAGTGTTTCATGCACTGGTTTCAGGCTATGTGGCTATTATAACATGTCACCTTTCAGACAAGAAGAAAGAAACATATTTATTTCACTTTGTCTGTTTGTTTATGTAGATTTCTACTAAATTCGCCAAAAGTTAGAACTTAATAATGACTGATTTGCATACAACATATCAGAAAATGCCTAGGTTTGTTTAAAATGTATGATATTTTACAAAACATGACTTTAAAGTCTGTATTCTTAAAATTACTTTTTTTTATGGACAGTTACTATATTCCCTTCATTAGCACGTACATACTGCACACTTTTGGTACGTATTTCTCTCTATATTATCAAGGTCTTCAAAGAGGCTTTTGTTCTTATATTCTTCACAGCCTGATTCATTTTATATTTAAAAACTTGATGAAAATGTAGTTTTTTTAATGCTTTTGCCAGTGTTCTGATTTGTGAAGTGATACTAAGAGTGTCCAAAATTCCCCCTGTAAAAAAAGTTTGACTTTATCCAACAAAATAAAACAAAAATGTGGAACCTGACTCAAATTAGCACATACAATAACGCCTTATTTGCATATTAATTATAAAACTTGACAAAAAAGTCTGTACACACAAAGAATTTTCCTAAAGTAGGTCATCAACTGGAAACGTTTCATGGTCATATATAAAATAAAAAATGTTTCCCTTGCCTTCTTTAGTGTCTCCCCTAAATGCAATGCGTACCTAGAGTATGGGCTGTCTGTTTCCGTCTTTTTTTTAAGCCTGTAAGCAACATCATTGTTTTTGATTGAAGAATGCATCTCCATATGTTCAGATGAGAAAATACTTTACCTCACTTCCTTGATCAGGCTGATCAAACACTACACAGGGGACACCCCCTTTAAAATATCCCATTGATTTCCAGGCCTTTCCATGTCTGGGCGATTATGAACAAGATTGGAGTGTTAGCTTAAATGGAGATGACTGATGTTTATTGGCCGCTAATAAGCTATTACCTCAACCTTGCTGCAAGCTAGAAGGCAATCCATGCTCATTTTACTTGTAAGAAGAAGGGAGGGGTTGGAAGAAGGATGGTAAGGGGTGTGGAGGGAGGTTTGGAAGTATTAGGGAGACAGAGGGCAGAGTTAGATAAAAAGGAAAGAACATCCGTGTTTGTATTTCAATGTGCTGAGAGTAAGCCGCAGCTTAAAGTAATTTATACACCTGTGAAAAATGTGCCAACCATTTAATGGCTGTGGAATTAGCTGGGAATGGAACAGCACCTATTCCAAGGGCAGGGCTGCTTGCAGATAAGCATCACCATTTACTGTAATATTGGAGCCGGAGGATAGTGTCCTGTTACGGAGGAGATTAATGAGGCCGGCGTGTGTGGGTGTATGTGTCTGTGTGGATATTGTATTTATATCTTTCCTGGAAATGTTAGGGTTTCCAGGAGCAAAGAAATTAATATTTCTTCGTTTTTGACACAGTACACCACACATTAATTGATTCTAGCGCTCTCAAAAAGGGAAATAAAATCTCATAACAGTGCCATCCAGTGGATGGAGATCTCTTGTGCAACTGTGTGTGCCAGCACTTATGATTGAGCCAGCATTTTTGACCTGCCCTACTCTGCCTTATTTGCAATATTGGTGCCTTAGATACATGCATGCATGCACTCACACACACACACCCACCCACCCAGACATAGAACATTTTTTTTATAAAAATGATAGATGAGAGTACAGTTTCTGGTGTATTGATTGTATGCTTTTATGGAATTACATCTTTGGAGCAGGTTGGGCTTTAGGGAAGACAAATAGGCCTGACTAAATGAGAGTAAGCACAATCCACCGTGAGCTGGCTGGATAGATTGGGCGTGGGGGCACCCAAGGGCCAGGACCAGTTCCAGCACCGCAGACAGACATCCATCCTTCCTGGTCTCCTGCATGTCATCACTCAGGAAAGAAAGATAGCGGTCCCCAAGTGGAGATTTTTTGAAATGGAATCCACTCCACTTCCTCTACGGTACATGCTCCACTCGCTGATATGGCAACACACCGCAGCCCTGAAAGCATCGGTTCAGCTTGATGAGTTTCTCCTATTGCCACAACATTTAAATGGACCCGCTCTATTTCCTTTATTGATTATTATGAAAGCATTTCATTATGCAGGAAGTTATATGGCCAACAAGCAATTATGAATTCAATACTGCAAATGTAAACTGAAATGCGTCTTCGAGGGACGTGTGAGAGGTGAAAAAGTCATTAAGCACGCTCTATGAGCACAAGCTCCCCTAAACACACACACACACACACACACACACACACACACACACACACACACACACACACACACACACACACACACACACACACACACACACACATAGGGGAGGGGGGAACACCGCCATTTTTGGACATTAACTAATTCACTCACTTGGCTGGCAGTGTGGTGCCGGGGTAATTTGGTGATGGCAGTCCATTTTCAGAATCAGAAATATGGCAATGGCGCTTTTTCCCATGGAGAGGCTTCAAACAGGCACCAACTCCCACCCCCACAACCTCAACCTCCACCCTTAGCAGGGACCAGCTAATGTGAGTGGACACTGAATTAAAAATGATAACACAAATATTGAGTCGAATATGTATCTGAGATGTTAAGACATCCAAGTGCAGTAGATACTTTGAGATGTAGTGTTGCACGAGGTGTTTTATGGACACCATGTATACATCTGAGCATAACCGTTATGTGACTGTAAAACACTTTATTCCAAAGGACATTATAATGCTGCTAATTGTTATGGGAGGGCCCTTCACAAGATATTGGATTATTGGAGAGAGCCTATGGCTGCAGGGATTGGTTTTATTGGTAAGTTCCTTCACACCAAACGGGACAAATTATTTCCTTCTGTAATTCGGTTTTCTGCATAGAGGGACATTTTAAAAGAGAAAGGGGAATCCCCACACAGCCACAACGTTGGAAGCACACTATTCCCAGGGCTCCAGGTATGTTCCTCAATCAGATTGGAACATTTGAATGGTCTTTAGAGTCCAACAATTCAAAACTGTCCAATATTGTACAGAGAAGAAGGTCACTAATTGCAAAATAAGATAAAGATAAATCTCACAACATTTAAGTGTTCCCTTCGCGATCCCTTTATTAGACCCCAACCCCCAGCTTGAATTCACTGGTTTAAACTGATTGTGGGTGGTAGCATTAATATTCCTTAAATCATAGCTAAAGGGCTCTCATATTATCACACTGGAGCAGGGAGCATGGTGGAACCAAATGAAAGAGACAAGGGGAACAAATGTCTTAATTTTCATGTTGTCTAGTCACAACAAAACAAGTCAAACAGACCTGAACTTCATAGAAGGGGCCCTATTAGGTATTTTGGGGTTTTCCCTTCCGTTAGTGTGTTATATAGCTTTAATCCATGTAAATGATCTAAAAGGCTAAAATCCCAAATTTCTCTCCAGACGGAGTTTCTCTCCCACATTTCCCTTCCTTTCTGAAACGCATTAATTGGACTATTTTGTTAATTTGTGCCACATAGTGACATCACAATGTAACACTTGCGCTTTTGCTGGCTTTACTGATAAACTAAGGGGTGGGAGACCTCTAAGCGGTTGACCAATCACAACAGAGCAGGCCAGCTAAGCAATCAGATCAGACTGGGCTCTGGTTTCAGACAGAGGGTGAAAGAGGTGCTGCAGCACAGGCAGAATGAGAACAATAAAGAGCTTTTTGAACATGAAAGCATGAAGACATGTCCCAGTAGAGGCTCAACACACAAATACGCACTGAAAATGAACATAAGGGCCCTTTTTAACTTACACATACATGGATCTGCCAGAGATAAAACAGAAAGCTGAACTATATAGAGGATAAAGCAGGTGTAGGTCAGGGGGTCGCAGGACTCAAAGGGAACAGATGAAACTAATAAAGCCAGGAGAGACAATCAAAACAGGAAGGAAAACACACAAAGTCAGGAAGTAAAAATCAGGCATGTCCCATGACAAAATGTATTTGAAAAAAAGGCGTGTATAATACTTTTTGTAAGCAGATGCAGTTAATCAAAAATACATTTCCCCCCAAGGTATCAACTTCTTCAATTTTCTGTGATTTCCTGTATTGACTTTAAACAGATACTCATGCATACCAGGGACAAAGTAAGCTTAACTAACATGTTGGAACAATTTAAAATCATGGAAGGATTATTCAATGGATTTACGGCATTAGGATAACTTCTGCATTTAAAGAGTAATTTGGTGGAAAGAACAATCAACAATATTTATCTGTCATGTCCTTCGAGACAAAACAAGGGGTAATGAAGGCAATCCATCCTTGTTTTGCTTCTTACAGTATAAGATGTAACATTTAATGCACCTGCTTTTTGGACTACTGCTACTGTCAGTGTGGATTTGGTATTATTGCCTCTTTCATGTGGCCAATTACCAACATGAAAAAGGCAAATACATCATTAAACAAATTTATCCCATGAATGCAACTCAAATTCCCGCGAGCTGTTTTTCACCCAACCTTATTAAGCATTTGTTGGTAGTATGATGAAAGGACATCATACTTTTAGGTATATTTGGGTGAAAACTACACCCACGTTGAATTCACATGTTATCTGTAAATTCACTACAGTCATAAATGGGAATTTAGACGAGGGAGAGGGGATTCATTGCAGAAGGATATTTAACCTCATTTTTAAAAAGGGATTATGCACAAACTGGAATAACTAATGCCAGATAATAAACTGAAAACTGCAGTCAAATGAATGCAAAATGTAATGTTTAAAAAGTTTCCCATTTAGCAAAAAACGGACATGTAACTTTTCTTCGCCATGAGGGGGCAAGGGGAGAAACATCTGAGGTAGATGCAAGGCAAAGAAGGAAGTGAAGATTTGTCCTGTTCTTAGCGCCTCAATCCCCTCGAGTGATCCTGGTAAGCGAGAGCAGAGAAAAAAGGGAGAGATGTTCCTGCTGCAATTTCTCTGCCTGATTTGTAACAGACCGATAAGCTTGGCAAGCATCCCTGCAGGACAACTGACCAATGGCGGCCCACTTCTTAAGCTGAGAAAAGAATAGAGGCGGAGGAAAACACGCACCGTATCACACAGAGCGCTTTCCCCATCTCTCAAAGTCTCTGATTGTCATACATGAACCGCCTCCAACGACATACATTTTTAAATATGTGCCGCGCCTGATGTTATTTGTTTGCAGTGATTTGATATTTCTCCATATGAAAGCCTGTTGGGGGGCGCGTCTGCGAGCAACGTGGGGTTATCACATGCATTATACAAATATAAACAAAAGGAAATAAAGCGTAGCACAACAAAGGGAAATCATAGCTTTTGTATTATTTGTCTGTAATGTAAACAGTACTGTTGGTGGTGTTAATGCACTGGCTAAGTACATTGTAATGATGCCTGCAGATACCTCGTGTAAATGTAAATGGGCTTCAATTGTGAATATCGAGTTGAAAAAACGAAATGCATTTGCTTTAAAGATGTGGAACGTTTGAAGCCCCCATTGCTCTGGACATAATTGTTTTTTACCATAATCATAGCCCCCATGGGCAAAGAATATCAATTGTACAATAGTATTGATATTCGATTTGCTTAACTGAAGTCACTCTTCTTAAATAACATCCGTCATACACTGCCTTTCATTCGGTGTGTGTGTGTGAGTGTGTGTGGGGGTGTTTGGGTGTGTGTGTGTGTGTGTGCGTGTGCAGGAGCAAAGCTATGATTCGGAAAGGCTGGTCCTTTATCAGATATATCACCGGGAGCAAATGAAACCACGTGGAGTCAAATAGCCTCAATAAGAGGTCTGAAACGACTCAACACAATATTCTCCTTCCACCAGGAATCTATAAATGGCCCATTTAGCATCTGTGACCCCAGTGCCTGCTACTGAAGGAGAGTTATAGCCTTTCAAAAGGAAACTATCATAGATTTTAGTGAAGTAAGAAAATGTCCCCAGGTAGCGCTCGAGCAAATGAAATTATGCATGACCTCCTCATTACTTGACTTAATAAGTGATCTATGCACTGGGAACAATAAAGATCCAGATGTCATGGAGACGTATGAACAGGAGAGATAAAAAGGGGATGAAGAAAATTCACAGAGCATGGCTACGGAGCTTGCATGAAAAGTCTCATTCTTTCTCTTTGTCATTCACACTCGCACATGCCAAGGACTGTGATATCTGTCTCTCATTGGTATTCATTGACCCTGGGATGGAGAAATAGGCATCAAAGTTTTCATTTAATCAGACTCTTATGGGGATCAACTGTAAGCGCGTGTGTGTGTGTGTGGGGGGGGGTGAGTGTGCTCGGTGGACATGGGCTGTCAGCAGATATTAACGCAGACTTGTCAAGGTGGAGGAGCAAAGAGGGTCTGGAACCTGAAGCTGGGTTAAGTAATTGGATTCTTGTTCAATAAAAGTTGGCCTGAGAGTGTGTTAGTGTGTGCCGATGGATGTGTATGTTCATGTGTGCTTGCATGTGTACGTTGAAGGGAGGGTATAATTGGTTTTGTGTGCTTTGCATGTTGTTGAGAGCTTTCCGCATGCTTAAAAGTTGAACTTGAAGATTTGCCCTGCAGGTATTTGTGTGTGTTTTGGGGATTATGTGTGTTGTTATGGAAGGAGTTTTCAAACGGTGGGGCGTGCCTCCCCTTTGGGGCTGTGCGAAAGACGTAAAGCAAAGACACTGCATGAGGAGAAAGGGACAGGTGCATGTCGATGTTCTGAAACAACAGGATGTTAGTTATTTAAGTTTTGCCTGCTGATTTTGCCGTTGGAGCTGCAGCTGTGACACAAAGCTCGTTCAAAACCCATAGCAACGTGATTGCGGTAATTTGCATCTAAACTCACACTCTTTCGCTGAGTCATAGCAAATGTGAAACCACAGACGTGAGACACATATTTTTAGATTCAGTGTGACTCCTAGATTAAAAAAGGAACTGCTCTTAAAAAGGTAGGGTGGTTTAATTAAAATCACTACATTGCAAACTAAAACTTCTAATAAGTTATTCAAGATAGTTTAAATGCTGCCAATTTCCAAAGAAATGTTGGCTAAAGAAGTGTGTCTCATGTTGTTGCTCCCAAAAGAGCTCACTTTCATCCATACCAACATTGTTCTTCCTGCTCATATTCTCCACCTGTAGTTTGAGAACTTTTCATCTGACAAATAATGACAGGACTGATATAATCCATTCATTTTCATTTTTCATACTATCAAAATAAACGTTGTTCTGGGAAGATGTGATTTGGTGCACATGCATAGGCTTAGCGGATAGGGTTCGGTGCAGGAACAAAGGGCGTTATGGGTTGAGGCCTTTCAGATGCCTGCACAAGGTAATATCTGTCTCTCCTAGGTTCGACAGCTTCTGGCCATTGCTTATATCTATTCATTTAGATATTGTTTCAGCATATATACAAATACTCATCATCAAAAAACTGAAACTAAAAAGAGACTTAAAGGTCACCTATTATGCAAAATCCACTTTTTCATGTCTTTCATACATCAACATGTGTCCCCTCTGTGTAAAGAGATTCTGAAAGTTTCAGGAAAAAAGATTCTCTCTCTTTTTGTCCTGATCCATTTATATAAAAACCTTTAGTCTGAAAATGAGCTGATCAGATTTTGGTCACTTTATGATNTTTTACGGGGAGGCCCGTAAGTTGGTGCGAAAAAACGGGCGAACATACGGACGTATAATGGCACCTTTGGCTTTCAATAGTTTACACACACGCAGCTGCTACATGCATGCAACACACGGAGGAGATGGCGGAGAGAAGCGCTCCAAGGTGTGGTTACATTTTACCCGTCTTGAGGTGGACAATGCTCGTTGCCAAGAGTGTTTAGCATGTAAGGGCGGTAACACGAGCAATTTGTCTAAACATTTAGCAAAAGTGCACCACATTCAGACGGAGGAATGCACCGGGTTCGACTGTCTTTCTAGTAGCTCTGTAGCCTGAGTAATGTTTCCACGTCAGGTATTATGTATGCTAGCAGCAACACACGGAGTTAGCTCAATTATACAAACATGGGTTAATTATTAGAGGTAACAGAGTTACTCTTTATTTTGTTAAAATTTCAGCTATTCTGTTTACAATTCTGTCATCATATTATTTAATATGATTTGTTAAAACACTGCTGTTTCTTTTGATGTGAAATATTATTTATTTAATTTAAATAAAAAGCGATGTTAGTTTTGTTCACAATTTGTTTAGTTAGTTTACCTTGTTTTTCTCTCCAAAAGAACCGATAAGAGAACCGTTAAAGTAACGGATCGATAAGCGGTATAAAAGTAGTAGTACCGTTAAAACCTTAACGATACCCAGCCCTAGTGTGAAGTTGGAAAGTAAACATGTCGTTGTTTTCTGTTGTCTCCAGTCGCACTGACAGTAAGTCCATCATGAGGATGAAGAGCGGCCAGATGTTTGCCAGAGAAGACCTGATGAGAGGCAGGAAGCTGCTGCATGACGGAGCTCTGCAGCTGAAGAACACTGCAGGGAGACTCAAAGGTACACGGTGTCTGCAGCCTGCGAGCAGCTTCAAACACATGCTCTGTTCTGCAGGGGAAAGTTGTAAAGCAGAGGGTTGAATAGTCAAAGAAATCGTCTTTACCTATTCGACCACAAACAGTGTCTTTCGTCGACTCAGCTGAAACCATCTTTGTGTCTTTGTGTTGCAGATGTGCAGGCCATGCTCCTGTCTGATGTGTTGGTGTTTCTTCAGGAAAAAGACCAGAAATATGCCTTTGCCTCATTGGTTAGTAGCACATTGCAATCCTTAATTTTTTAATGCACCAGTGACAGCCAACGCCCAAAGGCATAAAGAAGGATGTTGAGACTACAATTTGGTGCTAAACGCTCAATATCACGGGACCTTACAAAGCAAGTTCTAACTCACACGACTCCTCCCTTTATTGGACTCTTTGGGTAATGCGTAGGAACGTAGCCGTACTTTTTTTGTCAGCGATCAGCGATTCGCCCACTGTTTTTGACGCCTGCAGGGTTAGGCCATGGTTTTACACAGTTCAGTCTTGTACATCCTGTTAGCTTTGGCCTACTACTTCTCCGCCCTGCCAGCCTGGGTTATAAAAAAGTAGGTGGGTAATGGCGACCAATCTAAAGCTGATCAATATGGCGTACACTCGTCCGGGCTCCACCCACTGTGCCATAGAGTAGAGGGTAGAGACTGTGAGTTAGAACCAAGGATACGCATTACAACCCTTGTTCTATAAACACAAAGCCCTTATCTCTCCTATAATGCTTGCTGGAGAGGGTGTAAGATAATATACATTGGCTTCCTGACTAATATACTGCGTGGTCCAATCGGATTCAGGTAGGCTCGTCCCGATTGGCTGGCTAGGATAATGCACATTTCAGCGTTTTTTTTATTGTAAAGGGTCCATTTGAGGGCCTCGTCTGGGCTTGTAGAACTAGGGTTACCCTATGTAACCTTCGTATTTGACCATAACTAAAGAAATCATACGATTATAATGACAATTTTAGACAAAAATGACATTTTGGACAGACATGGATGTATGCAGGACAATTTAATTTGTTTAAGATAACACAGTAGTATCTAACTCTGATGTGTTGCCTCTATGTCCTCAGGACCAGCGCTCTACAGTCATCTCGCTACAGAGTCTCATCGTCAGAGAGGTGGCTAACGAGGAGCGGGGTCAGTATGATCACATGGAACCTGTGAGTGTGTTCATATAAATGAGTGAACTGGGTTAATGGTGCCATGTCTCCTGCAGGGCTCTTCCTCATCACAGCTGGGATAGAGAGGCCGGAGATGGTGGAGGTGTTGGCCAGCAGCAAGGACGAGAGGAATACCTGGAGAGCATTCATACAGGACGCTATGCACTGCATGTGAGAACACACACACACACACACACACACACACACACACACGCACACACACACAATGTTCTTATGTTACTGTAGCTTAAAAGTAGTACTTGCTTGTTTCTGTGTTTACTAATTCTCCAACTCGCCAGGATTCTTTGTTGTTTTTTATGTGTGTCTTACTGTATACAATTGTCATGAACTATATACATTAACAGAGGGATTTATAGTAACAGAGGTGACATTAACACAGTGTGGGACAATCAGCAAGTTTTGTAACAGACAAAAAAAAAAAGTGAATTGAATTTGTTGGATAATATTTGAACTCCTCTGTGTGTCGACAGGGAGAAAGACGAGGACGAGGGGGTCCCCAGTGAGACAGAGGAAGACAGGAAGCAGCAGGAGAACAGAGCAAAGGAGATCAGAGGTACCCCCCCTTGCCCCAATGGTATTTGATCACATTCTGTTCTATTGCTTTAATATCATCCATTCATTCTTCTGTGTTTCCTTCCAGAGCTTCTGCGCAGGAAAGACGAGCAGATCATCTCTCTGCTGGAGGAGAAGGTGCACATCTTCAGAGACCTGGGCGACTGTAGCTCCGCCCCCGATGGACACACACCGGTCAGGGAGCGCATGTTATTCATGGCGACACCAGATGATGTCACGAAGGGGGAGCCAATCATAAAGGACGCCCTGAGAGAAGGTGAGCAGGGTTCTGAAGGAGGTTGTCCCTGTGCCAGAGACGAGACGTTAATGTTTCCATGTCTCAGAAAGTAACTAGGTACATTTACTCAAGTACTGTACTTAAGCTCACATTTCCAGTTTAGAATACTTTATACTTCTTCTACACTACATTTTGGAAGCTATATTTTACTTTACACTACATTTATTTACCAAGTTACCAGTTATTTTTTAGGTTCATATTTGTATACAAAATAAAAACCAACTATGATGTATTAAGATACCTTTACCAACATCAACATTTCAATAATGAGTGCATCCCTAGTTATAATCCGCTTCAAACCATATATATTATTTAGAAAATGGCCATTCTGCATTACATGTACTTTTAGTTTTGGTTCTTCAATTTTATGTTCGTGCACTTTTATTTTGTAAAAAAACATGTCACAGGATATTCATTTTTCTTTGTATCTTTTAATGCTATGTTTTTTTATAAACTTGTTTTTTCCATAGATGGAATAAAAACACATGTTTTCCATAAAGTGTAAATAATACAAAGAAACATCCGTTATCATATGCCTTCAATCCAAAACCAACTTATAAATAATTAATAAAAAAACAAGATTCAAGAGGGATAAAATAAATGAAAACACTAACATATTCTTGAGTGAAATTAATTAATAACTCATTTGATTTCAAGGCAGTGAAAAACTAATAGGTAGAGTATTCCTACACTGTGGAATTAACTAA
>NW_011359125.1:2077519-2106265 GCF_000735185.1 Notothenia coriiceps | reverse complement strand
TGTAGTGAAAAAAATTGCTTCTCACTGTTCTCAGGTCAAATATTTATATGCGTATTAAAAATGCGATTAATTGCGATTAATTAATTACAAAGCCTGTAATTAATTAGATTAATTTTTTAATCGAGTCCCGGCCCTAATTTTTTATTTATTTATTTATTTTATTTTTATTTGTTATGTGGGAAGAGGTGGGGCGACGCCCCTAGCGCCCCTATGGGCCAGCCGCCACCGCTGATGATATTGAGACGCATCAGAGAATAGCGGCATAGGTGGCCTATGATAAGCAAATGATATGCTCTGCAAGTATATATATATTATATCGATAAATGTTGTTTTGTCCGCGAAACAATACATTCATTGTTTTGGATAGTGCAAACGGGTCACGCACCTTACCTTACTGATTTGCAAAAACCATAAGACGAGTCCTTCGGTGGGCAGGGAAAAAAACGTGTTCGCCAGAATCGTCACTTCCTGTACTGACAGTGGAGGTGTCCTGAGAGTGGAGATCTGCACCGGAACTGTCCTGAGAGTGGAGGTCTGCAGGCAGACCCCTCTCAAAATAGACGCCTGTTTTCTATTGGCTCAGCCTCCAGTGATGAGGAGGAGGAGGAGAGAGGGAGTAAGTATGATGAATGTGGCTGTAGTCCTGTGTTCCCCCTGGGGGTTTCACCTGTAACTCACTGAAACATGTCCAACCCCCCTGGAACCATCAGATGGATAGAAGAGACACTGCTTCCTGTAGTCCATCGTCCTTTTACAGTTCGCACGGAAAGCATCAGTGTTTGTATGACTGTCGATTACAGAAGTGTCTCCTCTGTCCATTTGACCTGTCTCACACACCTTCTAACTGCCTTTAGTTATGTTAAGGTGACTGGTATCAAAACTCCTTTTCATTTAGATGGTAATGCATTCAAATGAATCACTGCCGCTTGAAAGAACCAGGGTACACTTGCTGTTCCAGCGAGTTACCATAAGGGTAAGTATCAGATCTGTTCAACGCAGAGACCACCATAACGCGATGCAGGAATGAGTCCTAAAACCTGGAAATGAGTTAGCGTTTTAGCATTGACGGTTTCCCATGTCTCGAAGTCAAAACAAATTTGAACGGGTTTTTGGTTAGATGCCTGAAACAAGGTCTGTGGTTAACACAAGCTGAAGAGACATTTTTTCCACCACATGAAATACATCAGTTAACACCCCACTGGTGTATGTCCAAAGCTTTTATGTGTCATAAAAATGGCGGTTGCTCGCATGGAGAATCCTAAACGTCACCATCCAACATTCCAACATTAGCCGCCTTTAGCTAAGTGTTGTGTTGACGCAAACCTGGCGACGTCATGAAGTCTGTTTATAGCCTAAATTATAGTCAAAAATTCATAAAGGGGTATTTTTATGTGGAGATTATCCTGCTGACCAATGCATGTACATCAAATACACCATTTGTTGTTGCAACTTTCTATTTTACCATTCATTCTTGGGCTAGAATAAATTCCAGTTCCTCGATAAAAATATATTTAGTCGCCTGGTGTTTTTGCAATTCTTATTCACCTTTTCTCTTCAGAGCCAATATATTTGACATGTGAAAAGGAAAAATGTGAAGCTTTATGATTCACTAAAATGAGTCCGTTCAACAACACAAATAATCCACTTGTGAAATCAATCAACTTGTGTTATAGGCACTTTATTACTACTGTTTACCTGTTGCTCTTTTTGACAAATCAAGAGATAATTGCCTTCATAAAAAATCCTCCAGAGTAGTAAAACCCTGTCTGTTAGTGTCATAAACTCTCTATCATAAGCTAAAAGCAGGTTAATCTGTAACTCTGACTGGACTTCCTGGATCAGACCTCCCTGGTTCCTCAAACCACACACCCCCACCAGAACTTCCTGTATACTGTTCTAACTAAATAACTTAAATACATTTATACGATTAAAGGATATAATATATGTATTCCTGGTACAGTGTAAGGATTGGCAGCTGTGTTGATCACATGTGTGTCCCTCTCTGCTTCCTGTAGGCGGGAGCTCCTTCTGCCCCAACTCCGGCTCACTGGAGTACAGGTAATAACGCTCAAATTATCCGATTGTTGATGAAAAAAGTGTTGCTTTCACACTATTTGAAAACTTTAAAGCTAACCTTTTAAATTACCTTTGTTTAAAAATGTGCCGTGGACAAATTGGCAGAACTGAAAAAGTGGTTGTGGGTGACCGTTTCATGTTCTAGTAGTTCAATACAATACCAAAAATAACACAAAAAGTCAATTAAGGAGACATTTAGATTGTATTTGGGGATATATGGGAAGGTGATTTTTTTCACACAAACCCAACATCTTTTTAGGCTTTTTAGAAGAGCCTTGCAATGTATATGTCAGTTTTTTCGAGCTGTAAATGATTGAAAGTGTGTTTTGTCTACAAAGTTTGGGAAGGCAGTGTTGATGATTTCCATCTCATCAGTAATAGATCTCTAGTCGATAGTGTTACATAAGCATGGCATGCCGAAACCCATATTATTGTGCAGTAACACAATTTAAACACAATATAATTACTGTAAATCTAAACGCACCCCACACACCACAACACAGACTATATCACCCCTTGCTGCTAAATACCAACAAACTATGCAATATATAAATGCCGTTAATAACTGTAATGGCTTTCTAACCTGGCTGCTAAATCCTAAGAACTGTTACACGGTGTGTATTTTGTAAATTGTGTAACTTGCTGCTGTTAAATACCAACCACCTACTGTATGTGCAATAGATGTGCAATATATATAGATGCCGTTAATAGCTGTGTAATATACACCTGGCTGCTAAATCCTAAGAACTGTTACAGGATGTGGTTTTTTTTTATTATGTAACTTTTTTTTTTATTATATATTTTTTATTATATCATAACTTAGTACTTTTTTTTTAATACATGTCACATATTTATTATGTAACATTAAGCTGTCTCTGGCTCTTTTCCTGATGTAACCACAAACATTTCCCCTCCCTGCTGCCTCACTGAGAGAGATTGCTGTATGTTGGTTAAGCAGAAAGTATTAAATTAGATTAAGTGATTAATTAAATTGCTGGTATGTTTATTAAACGTGTGTGTGTGTGTGTGTGTGTGTGTCAGTATTTCAGAGGATGAGCCGGGGCCCCTGCGCAGCGACTTTGAGGGGAAAGGAGGCCCTAAAATCAGCCGCACATTCAGCTACCTCCGCAGCAAGATGAGCAAGAAAGGAAAGGTGAGGACATGGAGTCACTGCAGGGGGGGGCGCACACGTGCACATGTTTGACCGTGCACGTACACTATTCACACTACAGCTGTGATGATATGAAGGGACATCACATGTAATTTTGCTGCTGCGTCTATCCATAGGGACTTAACATGTTCATCATTATGTATGTGATACACACACACACACACACACACACACACACACACACCATTAAAATAAAGATTTTCTTTTTCATTCATTACATTGCATTTAGCTGACGCTTTTATTCAAAGTGACTTACAATAAGTGCATTCGACCAAGAAGATACAACCTTGAAGAAAACAGAATCATATAAGTACATCAGGTTTCATAGAGCCAAACATTTCAAGTGCTACTCAACTGGCTTTAGATAAGTCAGTCCTTTATTAGCATATAAGTGCTCTGTTAGCAGTTCTTTGTTAGCAATTCAATCGCTCGAAGTGGAGTCGAAAGAGATGAGTTTTCAGTCTGCGCCGGAAGATGTGCAAGCTATCTGCTGTCCTGATTTCAATGGGGAGCTCATTCCAACATTTTGGAGCCAGGATAGCAAACCCACGTGTTTTTGCTGATGGGAACTTGGATCCCCCTCGCAGTGCGGGTGCAGCGAGCCGTTTGGCTGATGCAGAGCGGAGTGCACGTGCTGGGGTGTACAGTTTAACCATGTCCTGGATGTAGGAAGGGCCAGATCCATTCACAGCATGGTACGCAAGTACCAGTGTCTTGAAGTGGATTCTAGCAGTTACTGGAAGCCAGTGAAGGGAGCGGAGGAGTGGCGTGGTGTGGGAGAATTTTGGAAGGATGAAGACCAGACGAGCAGCTGCATTCTGGATGAGCTGCAGAGGTCGGATGGCACATGCAGGTAGACCAGCCAGGAGGGAGTTGCAGTAGTCTAGGCGTGAGATGATGAGAGCCTGGACCAGAACCTGCGCTGATTTCTGGGTCAGCTGGGGACGTATCCTCCTGATGTGGTAAAGCGTGTATCTGCAGCAGCGGGTTGTAGCAGCAATGTTTGCAGTGAAGGACAGTTTGTTATCTAGGACCACACCCAGATTCCTTGCAGTCTGAGTCGGGGAAACAACAGAGGTGCCGATGTTGATTGTTAGGTCAAGAGTGGGACAATCTTTTCCCGGAAGGAAAAGCAGTTCAGTCTTGTCAAGGTTGAGCTTGAGGTGGTGAGCAGACATCCACTGAGAGATGTCAGCTAGACAAGCAGAGATGCGTGCGACGACCTGGGTCTCTGAGCGGGGAAAGGACAGAATAAATTGGGTGTCGTCAGCGTAGCAGTGGTATGAAAAACCATGCGGGCTAATGACTGATCCGAGCGAGTTTGTGTACAAGGAGGAGAGGAGGGGACCAAGAACAGAGCCCTGAGGGACCCCTGTAGTTAATTGACAAGGGTCGGACTCGGACCCTCTCTAAGTTACCTTATAGGTGCGGTCTTTGAGGTATGAGGTGAGGAGGGAAAGTGCAGAGCCTGAAACTCCAAGTTCTTGGAGAGTGCGAAGGAGGATCTGATGGTTCACCGTGTCGAATACAGCAGACAGGTCCAGAAGGATGATGACAGAGGAGAGGGAGGCTGCTTTAGCCGTGTGCAGTTCCTCAGAGACAGCAAGGAGGGCAGTTTCTGTTGATGACCTGCCTTGAAAAAAAAAGGGCCAGATTCAGTGGTAAAAACAATTCAACCAGTATTACTGTTGCCACATTTCTGAGCAAGAAAAGTTGCAAATGCTCATTTTCAACTATTTAAGCTAGCAATACTCTTTGATGGCTGTATGGAAAAATACAGTCAAGACATTCATCAACTATGTGGCTGTAAGACCACATTAAGTCACTTAGCATGAGAATGTTGAATGGTCCTGTTCTAGCTAGCTTTAGTTTCTCATCGTTTGTTAGAATTTGAGGAAATTAGATATCCATCAATTTTGCCTAAATGTAATTTATGTAATTAACTAACATGATACATTGTAAATTACCCTTTTTTTTCTTATATTCACATTAACTGTTAAGTAAATCAAGCACGGCCTAAGCTAANGATAATTTATAATTAACTACATCTGAAAGCAGAAGTCTAGGGCAGCCGATTCGTACTTGTAATTTCTCTCATCTATAGGCCACTCAGATGTCTCCTCCAGTCTAAGCCAATCACATGAGCGCGCCCCCACGAGGGTAGGATTTATTGCGTTCATGACACTTCATATACGCATTTTGCGCTGTCCGGTCAGCTCGCGAACCAGAGGGCGGAGCATCAGGTGATCATGCAGAGCTGCGTGTCTCCGTCAGACTCAGCAGCTGATCTGATCTCTCTCTCGCGTCCGGTTACACTTCACTCGCGTTTATGTCCATATCGATCAGATCCAGCTCTCCTAATCGGCCTTTATAGAGAGCACCGATCAAACTATTTAGAGTGAATATCGGCCGATAATGACCGGCGGGGCTCCCCCAGTTGACAGTTCACTGTCTAGCACTGGCTTCGTAGTGCACTGATCGATTAGGCTAAGCTAACCTGTAGCTGCTCCCTCCACACTCACAACAACTTCATACAGACATAAATAAAGCAGCTGTATTCGCCATACAGGAAACACATATTTAAAACGGTTTTGCCTGCCGTTTTTGTGTACACACAAGCATTCATCAATGGTTCGGAAAGTGGCGTTGTACCTTAATAATATAAAGGCTTGTATTTGCGTGCATTTCCTGTTCGGAAAGTGGCAATGTACTGAGAGTGGAGGTGTCTTGAGATTAGCGCCTGCAGGCAGGCTCCATGGACCTGTCAGCTCCGGACTGCGCAAAATGCGTACATGAAGCGCTATGTCATGAACGCAATAAATCTACCCTCGTGGGGGCGCGCTCATGTGATTGGCTTAGACTGGAGGAGACATCTGATTGGCTATACATAAGAAAAAGTACGAATCGGCTGACCGTCAGGGGAGTCTCAAAAAAAATGCACAGCGATCCGCGCACAGAAAGCGGTTTGTGTTTGCTGGTTCAGAGTTTTTAAACGGAAAACAAATATGTGTGGATCAAAAATACACATTTAAAACTTTTTCTGTATTTGGATTTTATTTACATGTATATGAAACGGAACACATGTTTCTAAAAAATTACTGTACGTACAAGTCATAAAGCTCTTAAACTGCATTGTACTGCAATTTGTTGATCGTTTATCATATATTAAATCAACATTTTTAACATAATTGAATAGGGGTCTGCATATATTCTAAATGAAATGCTGTCTTGCCTTTCATATGTAAGACATATTTTCTAATGGAAGGCTTGATAACATCTGTTGTAGATGAGCAGTTACATCAAAACAGTGCTATACATGTTTTGATGTAAAGTAAGCTGCTGACTATAAGTATTAACTAATTTTTACTTCATTTATGCTTCTCTTTGAAAATTAAAAAAGAAAAAACCTTGGATCCAATTATTTCTCTTTTTAAATATTTGAAGTAGTGGAAAGTTCTCAATAAGCACAACTTTGTGAAGTTTCACTGGCATGAATGTGTTTCTGAATTATGGATATAGTATTTATCTCTGATGTCCTCTCGTCCTCTGCAGCCTAAAGACCCTCCCCCCCGTGTTGGACACTGGGACAGAGGGATGCGTGTCTCGCGGTCCTCCATACATGATGCCTTGACACAGGATGCCTTCAGTCCCAGTGAGGGGGCTCTGTCAGGGGGCAGACCTGACGCCGTGGCCCCCCGCAGCTCCAGGCTGTCCTGGAAGTCAGAAACAGAGGACAGAGGTAAAGCACACACATTGTTCCTCTACGATTTCTAGGAACAGCTGTTTTCTTTTGTAAAGGAATTTATTAACGTTTATTTATAGGGTTAGAGTTAAACATATAAGGGTTACAAAACGTAACACTTTCAACCCAACAGCAGGAATCAGTGTTCCTGTCGCAAGGAGCTACTTTTAGTGTGAACAGCGGGAAGTTTTAATGCTGAATGCTTGTAGGTCATATTTAGCTCATATTTAGCTAGCAGTCCAGCCGCTGTATGCTAACTGAGAATCCTTCAGGTTAGCTCTAGGGACCCTAAAATAATGGGTTCACCAGCTACAGGAAGCAAAAGCTACTGTATCTTGAGTCCTTAGACTGAGTTTAGGGCACAAAATACTGTATTTATACATAGTATACATACTTTGTTTATGTCTATTTTACCATGTATACTTTGCATCTTGGCCCAAAAACGGATTCTACTTATTGGTAGGAATAAAGTTTAGTCACTGATGTTCCTAGCATATTTCAGGCATCGAACCACAAACATGTTTGAAAACTATTGATTCCGGGACGAGGAAGCTGAAGTGGAAAAATGCCGTCTAATTTCTGTGTTTAAGGACTCATTCCTTCACCATCCACTAAGACAAAGATGTCCCAAACGTAATCCTAAAAAACTATTGTCCAAAAGAGTCACAGTGGATAACAGTTTTGTGTTTCTGTGATGAATCACAGGAGGAGGAATGGTTGAAAAAGGACCAGAAGAAGAGGAAGACGAGAAAAAGGACCAGCTCTCAGAAAGTCCAGTGTACTCTGCCATCTCCAGAGCCTCCGCCCGCTCCCTGTCTCCGCTGAGACGCCACAGCTGGGAGCCGGCCCGGAACAACCCCCCCGCAGACATGGACCTGACACAGCGCAGGTGCTGGGTTTAACTGAGTCTGGCCTTCAGCATACTGAAGACTTCCTGGGTTATTTCATATGTTTTGAATAATTAAAGTGGACCTATCATGCTATATTTGAATGAAATATTGTAGGGCCATACCTATATAAAACATGTCTGTGAAGTTTTTTTTTCAAAATACCAAACAGATCATGCATTTGCTGTATTCCAGCCCTGTCTTCACAAGGGCTGATTCTGTGGCAAATGAGCTGCAGCCGACCACGCCCCCCTGCAAAGGAGGGGGGCGAGGCACGAGCGTCATGTTACCATGCTGTTACCGTGCTGTTACCATGCTGTTACCATGCCACGGCAACCCCCCATTCCCTTGATAGGTGGAGAGTTGCCCATATAGGCGGAGCTCCTTGTTCCTGACGTCAGAGAATTTCAAATCTGTATCAGTCTGTATCAGATCCGTTGCAGCCCCGTTTTTAGAGATTTGGGTATTTTTAGCCATGCCTCATTTCGCATTTTCTGACACTTGGTGAGTTCCCTGGAACACCAGGGACACATATTCATGTATAAAAGACGTACAAAAGTGCATTTTGCATGATAGGTCCCCTTTAAGTTATCATTACATCTTCAATGGGGGCACCACCTTTGTGTCATATCATCTGTGTAGCCTCATAAAATAGTCTTATCAAATATTTGAGTGACATAACAGATACAAGGCAATAATAAATAGAAGCTAACATATAGAGAAAAGCACACATTAGTAATACAAAATAATGAAATATAAATACACATGCATGGCTAAAAATAAGCAGCCGTGAACTATTAATAAGGAACTTTGATCGATTATTACCTTAATAACTACGAAAAGGAGTTGAAAGGTTTTGAAATGATTGTGTATGTGTTGTAATTGACTGTCGATATAAAGCATCACACAACACACAGCATCAGGACTGTCTCAATTCTCTGTCAAATGAGATGTAAATCAACAATATATTTAGAAACCATCAATTACCATAAAAAACACATAGAATGGACTTCTCACATCATCTCCTTCTGAAGTATTTGCTGTCATCAACCTCATGTTCATACTGCATCCTGTCACTACATGAAAACATGTGTGATCACATCCAATAATGTATGTTTCTGCGATGCAGTGGAGAAAGGTGTTCATGGTTTTAACATGAGCATATTTCATGTAAAGTAAATACCGACACAAACCAAGGCTAGCTAGTTCAGTGCATTAATGAGATCTAAAAATAGCGCTTTCTGTCATAGTCTGGCTTCAGCTCCATTCTTTCAGTGTATCCTCTGTCTGCACTAACAGTCCATCTGTCCTTCTTCCAGCTCCATGAAGAGCCTCTCAGGGGAGATGCAGAGAGCCAAGCCCCCCCTCCACAGGAGAAGGTGCGTCCCCTCCCTCTCACATCACTGTGTTCCTCACATTCTGCTCTTCACTGCTGCGGTTTGCTGTTAAGGAAACACAGCTCCTACTGCTGCTGTTACTGAAGGATTCTTTCAGGCTCACATGAATGACCAGAGACTGGTGGAGACTCCAGAAGAAAAACGTGTAGAAATGATTGTATTATGATATTTACTTTCGCATACAGAAGAAGTAATTGATGGTAGAACAGAGCTAGCTCCCCATTATGGACTGAGGAAGCTTCATAGATATATAGACAGGGGCGGACTGGGACTACAAATCAGCCCGGGACTCTCGAACGGCCCACTTCGGTACCGCAAGTAAATACCGCTAGTAAATTGTCTACGGGGACGGGGTGCTAGTGACTTATCCGACCGGCCCACTTCAGTACCGGCCTATCGGGATTCGCCCCAATGGCCAGTCCGCCCCTGTATATAGATATATAGATATTTAAATGATGCGTATACAGTATATTTCTATTAAGCTATTATTCTTATTCATATTAATACATGTAGAAAAGAACTCACTCTTTTTACACAATTTGATTTGACAAATTGAAATGACCCCATTACAAAAATGTGTACAAAGAGTTGAGATGCAAGCAGCCCCTCAGACTCAGTATTTCTACATCACCTGTCATTTAGTTGACTCTTTTATCCGAAGCAAATTAAAAACAATTCAATACCATAGACATTTGGGATTAAGTAGCTTGCTCAGGGACACTGACTGGTAAATGCCCATTCATCCCCTGAGCCAAATCCGCCCACAGCCACATGTCTGTCGTCATGATAACACCATCATTAACTTCATTTACACATCATTTCATCCACTAATCATCTCTTCTTCTGACATTTTCTATCCTCCACCATCTTCCCATCCCTGCAGTATCAGTTGGTGTCCATCCAACCTGCGTCGCACCGATCAGGAGCAAATAGACAGCAGAAGGTAAACAGCAGGGGTCTTTAATGATAAAGCCCCCCCTCGGAGCATTAACTAGAATGTAAACCACCGCCTCATGTCAGAGGGCAGTTAGTAACATGATGTGTTGTTCTGTTCTCCCCAAGCTACAGCCTGGAGGGTCTGGAGGGGGAGAGGGGAGCGCTGCCGGCTCAGTGCCCCCCCCTCAGTGAGCAGCAGGGGGAGGCTGCAGGGAGGAGTGTGAGAGTGGACCTGCAGGAGAGAAGAGGCTCCCTGCTGTCCCTCACTGAGGAGGAGCAGGAAGCAGAGCACACACACTGCCAGGTGAGGGAGGGAGGGGGGGGGTGNTACTCGGCAAACTTCGGAACCAACATCGGTTTTTAACGTATATATGTCATTTAATTATGACCAAACTTTAAACATTTGTATTTATTTTTATTCTGGTGATATCTAAACTACATGTTAAAAAACACCTGTGTTAGATGCATTACATGGCCTTTAATAAGACTTTCCAAAGCACAGGCACAGGCAGAAGGACACACATATATAAAGCTAAAATATCAACTGAATCTAAACTTAGAAAGTCTTTGTACCTTTTAAAAACACTGGAGGACAAATTTGATAGCTTCTTTCTTTGGATCCTAATGAATCCTAATGACCACAAAAATAGAGTAAAATAAATTGGATGAAAACTTGAGTGTTGGGGCGTGAACTGCATTTAGCTATGGGCTAACAGCATGTTGTAATGAAAAGAGCAATAAAAGACTAATTTGTATTACATTTCATGTCTTTACATGTATTTTTTGAGTGGGGCATCTGTGAGTGTCAGCTCTGCTTAATCAATGGCGTGTCACTTGCTGACAAAACATATTGCTTTTGGCTAGAAAGCGTTTGACTTTACATATAGTGGTTTTAAAGCCCAATTACAGAGGAGAGCTGAAGCATAAGCTTACCCCCAGAGCAGAACAAGACAGACACAGCAGAACTAATACCAGAACGCACTCAGACGTAGAGATTCAGCACGGGAATGATGGAGGGTGATTAAGAAGAGGGGGTGAGAGCGGCAACAGGCAATATATTATTTTATTTCGTTTTCTTAACAGTGGTAGATCTTGAACTGGTAGACATCTATAGCTGGTGTCTGAGAAAAAAGTTGGTGAGGGTAAATGTCAGGGATGAGACATGTGGAGGAGGTGGAATGAGAAAAATAAGCAACAAGAAGAGACAAGAGAGAAAACGTAAGAAAGAGGTGAGATTGAAGACAAAGACAGCTGAGAGAACTGAGGCTTTTGGGGCAGTAGTAGCAGATATTACAGGAGGGACAAAGGCAGAGAGGTGACAATGGGTTAAAACTGCAGGTAAGGTGAAAGGAAATAAGACAATATGAGAAAGAGGAGAAGGTGATAATGAAATCAACAATGGAAAGAGGTGTTTCTGATGTCGACTGAAGATGAAAGGTTGTTAAGGTGGTGTATTAGAAAAGAAAAGGCTTGGTAGCATGCTCAGCATGAGAATCATCAGGCAACGGACCCAATGTTCTTGTGTTTGTCAAATGTTATAACATTTCTGAAAAAATTATCAACCTTCAAAAACAACCAAATATAATCAACACATATTTCTGGAAGTGTAGTCATTTAAACAAAAAAAAAGGATTTGAAGGTTAAATTACTTCAAGGCTTTGACGCTAGAAGCTAGTTAGCAACAATTGTGTACTTTAGCTAAACATTGGGATGAAAAATAGCTATTACATTTGCGGAAACAGCAATAAACAGTTTGACTAATACAACAAAATTACAAAGTACACTCTTTTTTCTGAGCTAAGTCACAGAGGCTCATTTGTTGTTATCACATACATCACCACCAGCCATTACATAACCTAAGATCAATACTTCTCTAAGACAACTGAGCCAACTAAATATAAGTGGACCTTCAGCTGAGATGTCCTAGAAAAGACAACTTAAACTTAAAGGCCATGTAATGCATCTAACACAGGTGTTTTTTAACATGTAGTTTAGATATCACCAGAATAAAAATAAATAAAAATGTTTAAAGTTTGGTCATAATTAAATGACATATATACGTTAAAAACCGATGTTGGTTCCGAAGTTTGCCGAGTACGCCCCCGATCACTCCCGAACGAGCGGTGACGTCACACGTGGCAAATATTGCCATTTGATCAAATCAGTCCAAATGGCAAGCAATGCGACAACTTCAGACAGCGACAGCGATCATTCAAGCTCAGATTCGGTGGGTTATCTGGATTCAGTTACAGAAGTAGAGAGTGAACCAGCTAGCCTTTCACTTCAAGGCATCTTGCCTTATCAGTACGAGCCTCCTGCCCGGCAATCGAACAACGAGGCAGAAACTTGTGAAAGAGAAGCGGATTCCGCAGCCGGCGAGACTCGAGTCGGCAATACTGAATGGTAAATTCTGTTTTATTTAATTTGACCTGCACTAAATGTCGATCTTAATTTGTCATCTGTTCCTCACACGTCCGGCAGATATTGTTTTTTTTTTTATGTTATGTACAATATTCAGGTGTACATGTCAATGCTGTGAAAGCATGCCCACTGCAGATGAATGTGTATGCTGCAGAGAGATCTGGCAGGTGATGGAACAAATAGACAGTTTGCAACCTACTGACCAGATAGAAGAGTCCGACGAGAAACCAAGGTGCATTATTAGCCACCCAGGCTTTAGAGAAGGCTGTCTCAGTGTTTGGACACTGAAAATAGCGTATCTTCAATACAAACAACAACACAGAGCAGTTGATGGCCCACTACACCAGTAAGTAAATATTGATTGACCCAACTGCCTATTGCAGCTTTGCTTTCATATAATACTTTTAGTCGCTACAGATATGGTACACTTTTAAAGATACCATTAAACTCTTTCAAGCAGTCAAAAACAGCTTGGCTTTTATTTTTTCTGTGTATGCAAGTTCAATGTATGCTTGGGAAAAGAAACAACTACACATGTGAGGAAATATATAAGAGGTCTATGATTCTGTCAAGCAGTCATGTACAACCTCATATTTATTTTGTACAAGTAAAATACAAATATCATGTTATAAGCCAATTTGTAACCATTGCTACATAATAGTACTACATAAAATTTTATTTTTCTCCAAATATATTTATAATCTGTATACTTTTTTTTCATTAGGAAGTATCGATATACAGCTTATCGACAGTTTGTACGTTGGTGCTGGGGTGTACTCGGCCCAAAAATCAGAGTCCCGCTCCTGCATGTGCTGTAACCGAGATACGGAAGACTTACCCTGAACCGGGAGGCCGCTATCAGGGATTTCAATGGCCAAATCTGTAATTTGACATAAGTCATGCAGCTGAACTGGTTAAAATGGTTTCGCACAATGTAAATAATTTACAAAGTACATCATTTACAATATTATTTTTCCAAAGAAACATGTAAATATAACAACATTTTCCAAATCACAAGTTTGTAAGATTGTATTAATTTACTGTTTGATAAATAAAAAAGGGTTCTTTTGTTAATTTTTCACTTGTAACATTTGATCTTTATTGCAGTGTACATTAGTCTATTTTGGTATATGTGCGAGCCCACAAATAATTAAAAGTGTTAAAAAATAATGAAGATATTCAGACGTAATTCATTTTTGGCCTTACTTATTTCACTTCAACTTTTATATATTTCAGTCACTAGGCAAGTTCACTGTACTCTGGTGACATTTAGCTCAAGCTGGCATAACACCTGTAGTAACTTAATTCTGACCCGAGTTTTGTGCACAATCTTCCAGCACCCATGATCAATGTTTATAGCAATCAGGAAACATTCACAGCTCACAACTACACATCGCTTCCCCATCATGAATTGTTAAGTTTAGCGAGGTCCGGTTACACATATGTTGAGCGAAAATAGCGGAAGGATACAAAACAAACAATCCAGACGAGGCTGGTGTTTGCCACGTGTGACGTCACACAGCTGGGTTAATGGCTGGCAAGCTTTTCGCCACCGGAGCGGAATAACACGGGAAAGTGGCACACATTTCCTGTTATTTGGGGGGTATTTATGGAAAGAATCATTGATCTTGATATGTCAAATGAAACAGTGGAAAGTGATGAAGCGATTTATGAACACAGAATAACGTTTATTTTGGACATTTCATGGACTTTAAGAAGTCTGAATAATTGTTAATTTCGGAATTATAAACAAAATGACCATATCCAGATACTGTATCCAGAGCGGGTAACTGTTGACCCTTTTTGGGAATTCTTTCAAAGTTGGCATAATCACTGTTTTGCAACATTAAACAGACCAGCATGTATATCTTTCAATTTATTTTATTTTAAATATAATAACTGATTAGAAAATTGAAAAAACATACTATTTGTGTATGTAAGAGTGTTTGTGTGACTGTCTGTGTATGTGCGTGAGTTACTGTGCATGTGTTTGTCTGTGTGTGTTCTTTTGTGTGCATTTGTGTTTGTTTGTGTGTGTTCCTTTCTATATTTGTCTATTTGTGTGTGTGTGTGTGTGTGTGTGTGTGTGTGTGTGTGTGTGTGTGTGTGTGTGTGTGTGTGTGTGTGTGTGTGTGTGTGTGTGTGTGTGTGTGTGTGTGTGGCGAGAGATTTTGTGTGTGTGTGTTTGAGAGTGTGTGTGAGTGTGTGTGTGTGTGTGCCTGTGTTTGAGAGAGAGAGAGTGTGTGTGTGTGTGTGTGTGTGTGGCGTGTGGTGCAGTGGATGGTGCGGATCAGGGGGGCACAGGTTCAAACCCCACTGCAGTCAGCAGTTCGTTGTGAGACACTTCACCCCAAATGGCTCCTGTGGGGGATTGCCCACAGTATAGAGTATGTAAGTCGCTTTGGATAAAAGCGTCTAACAAGTGACGTGTGTATGAGAGGGAGAGTGAGAGCTCCCTTCCTGATTTAAAAGCAGTCAGACAGCAGCCGCTTGTAATGACTTTATCAAGAAGGAATCACACTGAGCATTAAAGAGGAGACATACAGGCAGGAGAGAGTAGGAGACAGCAGTTAGTCATGTTGAGTGACAGGTTTAATCGCTCTGTGAGGTGGAGAGGAGAAATCAGACCTGATGGGGTAAGCTAAATCTGTCTGTCTGTCTGTTTATATTCAGGGTGGGAGAGGTCGGCCATCTTTCCTTCCCTTATGCACATACAGTTATAGAGTATTACAGCTGGGCAATAATACAGTTTATAATAAAATACATAAAGTTGTATCTCTGGGTATGTTAGTATATTATATATATATATATATTGTGTTGTGAATTACTGAGGCGTTATGACTTGCTGAAATCAATAGGACATAACCTGTTGATCTCTGTATGAACATCCATCTGTTTCAATGCTTCCAGGAGAAAGAGAAGGAGAAGAAAGGAGAGAAAGAGAGTAAGGAGAAAGAGAAGAAGAGCACTAACGGTCACCTCTTCATCCCCGTCAGTCCCTGTGCCCCCTCCTCCTGTCTGCACTGCTCCAAACCTCTGCACAGCAAAGACACCTTCCTGTGCAACAGTAAGACCCCCCCCCCTCCTCTCCCTCCTTCCTCTTCCCTTCACCCCGGTTTTCCAAATATCATCTTATCTCCATATCTCTCCTGCCTAACTCTCTTGATTCCTCCTCTTCCTCTCGTTACCTTGGTAGTTTCACTCTAACCCTTCTCTTCTCACGGTACAGACCCACATTCACTTTCATCAGCGGTCGCATTACTTAGAACACATTCATTTCCAAACTGAAAGAAGAAAGCAGAAGCTGCTGACATGTGATCCTTTCTGAATCATTGTGATGTTAGTCTACCTTCAGGATCATATTTATGTTTTATTATCGGGGATAGTGAGCACACATTAACAAAACCAGACATCCTAAATAACTTTGAACACCTTATCATTTTTTAACTCAAACAGGCTCTTTCCTTTACTGTAAATTACTTTTGAAGAGTTTTTTTAACCTCACGTCCAAATATAGTTTTATTCATATGCCATATTAACTTATGTAACACACATTATTGACATACATGTAATACATACTGTTAGTTTAAAGGACATTATGTAAAAATACTCACTTTCATCATAGGACTACCTTTCTGTGTTACTAAACTTTAACTTCTTTTTGACATTAGGTTGCATGCTAAGTATTATAATATCAACATTTCTGTGAAGAAAACGTTACTAATGTATGCTTCCAGTCCTTTTCCACCTTCTCTTGTCAACCCTGGTGATTCTAAAATTAGATGTGAAAGTCTTGCAACTCTTTGACTATCTGGGATTTGTTCATTATGATGTCACTGCTCCTCAGCTAAAGTGATCAAACATAAAACCAACCACACTCATGCTTTGAAATGATACTTATTTTTAAGATTTTAGGCGGCAGAAATTATCAATATTTATCAGGATGCAATTATTGCCTATATGTTGTCAGAAACCTGTTTTAGTCTACTGTTTTACTGTACGTTATTGATCAGAAACAGACTTGAGTGTACTTTTCAACTGTAGAATCTTGTTGGAAACTTGGATGTAAGATGAGAAAGTTTGCCCAGTGTTATTTTTTCCTCTGGCGGCTTTGTCACAAATGATCTAAATTGACAGCCACCTTCTGACCTACAGTGTTTCTGAAAAAAGAGAATAACTTCTTCTGCCTTGTACATTTACATCCAGCTTAATTGTATAGTGTTCAGTTCTGATGGACATCCTGCCCTATCTAATGTTACTTACTGTAGTGTATGTCTGTCTTTTTAAAAGCACAACAGTAGCATATCATCACAGGCCATGAATAAAACATTAGGGTTGGTGTGTATATGTTTTATAAAATGTGTGTGATGTGATCTTGTTCACAGACTGTGGAGCCCATGTCCATAAGTGCTGCAGAGAGAGTCTGTCTGTCTGCACAAAGAGCAGAACAAAGGTAGGTCTGATACTCACCGCCTTCTTCTCTAAAAGTATCCATGCACTCATCAGCGTAAGAAAAGATACAGACTGTCAAATCAATGAATAGACATTGAAATAATGAATCGTAATTATTTGTATGACAAATTATCTTCAACTATTCTAAAAAGTTGACCTCATGATGTCCTGTGTTTGTCCCAGCAGCCATCCCCAGTGCCAGAAGCTGCTCCTGGGTCAGCTGTTAGCTTGAGGACTAAATGTAAGAACACATACACTCTGCTGTTGTTAAACGTGTAGAGAAATAATCATACATGGGTCGATTACGTTTTTTTCAAGCCTAGGAGGAGCCCAGTACCTTTTAAACTGTTAATAAAAAGCCTTCTCAGTCCATTATACATCTGTATTTCCTCGCTACTATTGCTATAGTAAGTCCACTTTGATGTTTTTATGCAGCTACATCTTCAGCATCATCTGTATCATCTGCATCCTCGTCTTCGTCACGGGAACGCTGGTCCACGGCAACCACTCCTGATGACCAGCTCCCCACGTTGTTTCCACGGAGACACAACAGCATCTTCAACCCGCACAGCAACCTGTCCAAGAGCATCTCCACCAGCAACATAGCAGGGTGAGAACCACACACACACACACACACACACACACACACACAGCGCACTACTGTTAGTATTGGCTATCTTGTCTGGGGTCCACACACTTTCAGTCAAACACACATTAACAATCAATTGTGAAACAAATAAAAAAAAGGATCATTCTTTTTAAACATCATTAAACCAAACACAAATTTAACAATTAAACACTTTCAATAACACAATTATTCTATAAATAAACAGTAATTCAGGGTAAACAAAAGCCGCCTTAAATTGTACATTTTTCTATCCTGCAATTCCAGACATGGTATATTCCCAGAAAATATGTTATTGAAAAACTTTGACAATAAAAATAAAAACAATTCTTTGTGAATAATTTGTCTAGATTTACATCTAATTTCTGAAGTAAAGATTTGTTGTTATTTTAACAAAAGTTTGAAACCAGTTTTTACGTATTCGCGTAACAATACGTAAATAATCATTT
Source organism: Notothenia coriiceps (assembly GCF_000735185.1). Lineage (NCBI taxonomy): Eukaryota > Metazoa > Chordata > Actinopteri > Perciformes > Nototheniidae > Notothenia > Notothenia coriiceps. The sequence continues at coordinate 2,088,109 of NW_011359125.1, read as the reverse complement.
CCAACTGACCATGGCTCTGTAACAGTGCTGCCAATTTATACAACAATTATGTACCGTAATTTTCGGACTATAAGCCGCGCCTTTTTCCGTATTTTTTGACGCTGCGGCTTATATAACGGTGCGGCTAATCTATGGATTTTTACAGCTAACGGCCAACACCTTTAACTCTATGGGCTCTATGGCCGGTCCGCGGACCCCTACCTTTAAGCGGCGGGTTCCAGCAGGAAAAGCTGGAGGCCGGAAAAGAGTGAGACAGGTAGCGCGCAAAAGTAAAAGTGGAACCGAGAGTGGTATGCCGCTGCTGCGGCTTATATTCAGGTGCGCCTTATAGTCCGAAAATTACGGTAATTGGCAGATTTATGGGACAATGGTATCAAACAGCGAGTTCAGCTGTTGTTTGACATTCATTATAGAAATGGGCGTACTAGTATTCACTTATATTTTGAGATAAAAGCAATTATTGTGTGGTGTAGATATAGAAATGCATGACAAACTGGTAAGGAGTTTTAAACTTTATTGTAACGTGATTTCTGAATTATTGGCATGACGTCCAATAATTTCCTGACACAAAACAAAGCTGCTGTCACAGAGAGCCGCTGTGACCCCCCTCTGTGTAATGTGAGGGTGTATCATCTCATACTGCAGCTCTATCTGTTCCTACAGTGGAGACCCTGTCTACTACTGTATCTCACACTCCTCTGCAACTCCAAGGAGCTGGAGCATGCTTCAGCAAAATGCCTTTCCTCTGATTCAACCACACTGGTAGTTATAGTTGAGGTAGTGATGGCTCTTCGTCATGTCTCTTGTGCTGCTTCCTCATTCGTGCTGAAATGAGCAGAAGAAGTTTGGGTCATTCTTGGTAGTATAAATCATTTGCGTTAATTCTTTTTAAAGGGTTTCAGATTAATCGCAAACAATAACACATTAACATTGACAACCCAATGCGTGATATTTCATCATAGGACTTGTATTAAATGTTATGTTTGAACTGCAAGAACACAGTATTGGGTTTTTCATCAAACTGTAGAACAGCCCTCATCTTGTTACCTCAGTGACTTCCTTTAAGTCACCACTAAGACCACTTCTCCCTGCACAGAGCTGAGTTTTTTACCCTCATTTGTTCCTTTCTTCCCTCTGTAGCGATCAAACATTGTATGTATGGTCCCAGTCGGTCATTCTCTGTTCCCTGTGTGAAGCAGCCTGTGTACATGCTGTAGACTTAAATGTTTTGTTGTGTCCCTTATAGGCTCGATGTTGAGGTTCCACTGAAGGGCCTGAAGTCTCTGTCCCAGTCCACCGACTCGCTCCATAAGGGGAGCAAAGTCAACGCCTCCACCGAGTCCCTCACTGATGAAGGTACACACAAACACACACACACACACACACACACACACACACACACACACACACACACACACACACACACACACACACACACACACACACACACACACACACACTCTCTCTCTCTCTCTCTCTCTCTCTCTCTCTCTCTCTCTCTCTCTCTCTCTCTCTCTCTCTCTCTCTCTCTCTCTCTCTCTCACACACACACACACACACACACACACACACACACACACACACACACACACACACACACACACACACACACACACACACACACACTAGGGATGCCAGAAACTGACCATGATCAAATTCGAACAGCCCTGGCGAATGTTAATCGATTATTCGCCTGCGCTGCTGGCTTCCTCCAAGTTTACAGTAAAACAACTGGTGCTGTGACCAATGGCCATTTACAATTATTAATACTATTACTATTATTAGCATTAGTCTATATTTTGGTTGAAACTAAGCCAGGAAAAAAAAGAAAAACATAAATAATAATAAAAACATATATAAATAAAATCGAATTTTAAAATTATTTTTAATTATGGAGACTGTAACGAATACTCGAAAAATCGAATAATCGCTGGCATCCCTAATACATACTGTATGTTAAATGGGTATATCCACCTTCTTTCATTTATCTTTCCATTCCCACAACAATATACATAAAGAAATGGCATATTTAGGACATAGTTTGAATGGTGATTAATCATGATTAATTAATTTTTAAACTGTGATTAATCTGATTAAAAATTGTAATCCTTTGACAGCCCTAATTAAAATACATTTATTTTAACTTTCCCACAATATTTCTATTTCACCATGCTTAGAAACCTTTTCAGTCAGAGATTGGTTTACGAGCTTAAATAGTAGACACTAGACAGAGGTGAAATTAATCTTAATTTAATGGCAAACAAGTAATCTCAAAAAGTGCAGATCCAGAGGAGAATATTTTGACGGCCCTTTTAACTCCACTGCTAAAGTCTATTTAACAGTGGTGTGACGATTTCAATACTGAATAGAAAATCATTTAAAATCAGATTTGGATCTTCAGAATCAGAGCGGGATCGGCAAGTCTCTCATTATTTGTTTAACACCCCCTTATTTGAACGTTTCTGAAAATAACTATACAATAACTATCACATCGACTGTGTTAACCAAAGCCTTCAGCGGCGCTTTCCTAGACACCATGGCCACATCTACTGCGTCTTTAACAGAACAACTGCACTTGGTGGCTTTTGCAGTTGCCAATGTGCTGCGTTTCAGTTTTCATTATAAAAAAAAGAATTGGAAACTTATATGGCTTGCTCCATTTCCAAAAACATATATGGGATGTATTAGTTTGAGACCATGTACCTTATATATTTTTTTAATGGTAATGACAGTTGTCCTCTTTCAAATCACCTGTAGTTATTTAAAAAGCAGCACTCGAACATTGACATAACCGCCAGGTGTGAATTTGATTCCAACAGCTTTTCCAATTTGTCACTAAGCGATTTAGAATTGAAAGTGGAATCATGCCATCTCTACTATTAAAGCAGCAGCAGTGAACTCTCCACAACAATGCAAATGTACCTCATGTTTGGATTTAGCTCAACAGGGTAGTCATGTATGTCACGTTTGTCCTGATGGTGGTAAGTCTAATCTTTTTGGAGATGAAACAACTGAAGTAAACCCTACCTGTCTCAACAGCAGGAGCCCCCGTCTCTTCGTCCTTTATCTTCTCCTGCTCCTCTGTTGTTTCTTGTTCATCATTCATCTTCTCCTGATTCTCGGCGTTGTCCTCTTCATCCTTCAGCTTGTCATGTTCCTTTGTCTTTTCAGTTTGATCCTTTCTCTTCTCTTCTTTCTCCGCTTGGCCCACTTCATCCTTAACCGTCTCCTCTTCCTCAGTTTTTGCTGACACCATGTCCTCTTTCTCTTCTCTTTCACTCTCTGAAGTCATTGTTCCTGATGCTGGTTCATGTGTTGAGGACTCGGCTGCAGGAAGCACTTCACCCTCAGTGTTGGAGTCCAGAGTGGCTTCTAAACAATAACAACAGATTTCAGCCAAAATGATCAACAATGTTAAACAATCAAAGGTCTGAAGGTGCGTTGACACCGGACGCAAAGCACATTTTTGCATTAATTCACTTGCGCGAGTTTGGCTGGGGTATTAATTTGTGTTTACTCGCGTCAATCACACTAGACACACTGGCGAGGAGGCGGGGCTTATCTCCATGTAGATACCATGGTAGATGCCAACAAAAAAAGGCACATTGTAATACATGTTTCACAATGATGCCGAAATAACTACATACTTATACTGGTTAAGCATTAATTAATGCTTTGGTGAGTGTGTCTGCAAAACTGCAGACGAAACACTTTTAAAATAAGTGATTTCTGAATGAAGATAAGATCGATCAGGCTAGGCTAAGCTAGTCTAGTTTCGGAACAGATATGAGGAACTGTGAGCTCGGTGTACCGTCGCCCAGAGCAAACAGCTACTGTACTGGTTTGGTTTTCTGATTCAATAAAGTCAGTGACGAGAGGCTGAGATTTTCCCCGCTATTGGCTTTCACAAGACAGCGTTACGCAAATCTATCGCTCCTTTGCGTCCGCTGTGAACGCACCTCAAGAGGCTGTTTCCTTCTCTTCATTAAAAAGGTGAAATCAGTGTGACGCTGTACCTGTGTCAGGAGTGATGTCAGCCTGTTGACATGTAGGCACGTGTGTTTGTGAATCTGCTGATTCTGAAGACACTAAACCATCGGAAGTCTCAGCTGTCACCATGGTCACAGCTTCACACTCTGATGCGTGCTCTTCCGGCCGGGGCCCCGGGGTGTCAGACATCATTGTTTCGGTTGTGACCTCCATGGGCGTGTCCTACAAACAGAGAACATGAAGAGGACCATGTTTTCATTGCATTGTGGAAATGGAAGTGAGAAGTTTGATGTATTCATACAATATATCCTGTAAAAAAGACACTAAAAAGATGTCAAACTGATACTGACTATTCTTGTAATTTCTGTAATTAACATGAAGAAGCAATTTTTAATTTATTCTATCACTCTTTTACTCTGAAATGTTCAAGTCTGATTTTTTCTAAAAAGGGAAACATTACTTTTTATTTGCATCATATTAATCTTTATATCTCTTCCTACGTATTATATTACTCCTCATGTCAATGTTTTGTGTGTATACAATGTACATCAAACATTGTATGTATTTTCTTGAATAAAGGGGGGGAAGGGAAGTTTGATGTATTAATAGGAGCTCTACTTTACCTCTGGAGTGTCCTGCAGGACAGAAGTGGGAGCAGCCTGCAGGACAGATGTGGGAGCAGCCTCCCCCCCCCCTGCTGTTTCAGTGGGACCAGAGGGAGGAGTGGAAGGAAGGTCTGCCACATCTCCAACTTCATCCAGCGTTACAAAGTCACTCATGTTGAAGGGGAAGTCGTCATTCTCCTCCTCCTCCTGAGTTTATGACGGGACAATAACATAAAAAGCAGTAGAAGTGAGGAGGAGGATGAAGAGGAAAGAGTTCCAACACGTCTTCAGCTCACAGCTGCATCTTACCGTTCTGTTCTTTGGTTCCTCCCTCCAGGAGCTCTGCTTGTACCCCCCTGATCTTCCATAGGACCTTGACCCCTCCCCGTGCGCTTTCTTCCTGTCCCTTCTGTCTCTGTCCTTCCTCTCCCACCTGGCTCTGTCCTCCCTCTCCCTCCTGGCCCTCTCCTCCTTATCTCGCCTGGCCCTCTCCTCCTTTTCCAAGGCCCTTCTCTCCCTGTCCTTCCTCTCTCTCTCCCTCACCTCTTTCTCCTTCCTGGCCTCCCTCTCTTTTCTCTCCCTCTCCTGCATCTTCCCCCCCTCCTCTGTGTTGTTGTTGGTGGGCTCTGTTGTCTCCTCAGCTGTTTTCTCCCGCTGCTCTGTCTCCGTCTGGATTTCCCTTGGTTCTCCATTAGCAGCTGCTCTGTTGTTGGGATGGTGAGTTCTGCACTCCACAAGCAGTGCGTTAACCATCGCTTGAGTAACCTGATAACAAAAAAAAGGTGGATTATTATTATTATTATTATTATATATATAATGTTTTTTTGTACAATGGAACTGAAACTGAAATATAAACTAAGTTATAAAATAAGATGTTGGAGGATTGAGACCTGAGCTACAGAAACAGATCTGACCTTAGGGAGCTCGGGCAGGGCCGTCTCCTGGGAAGCTGCTTTCCCCTCAGAGATGGATGGCCTTCTTCCTTCATCAGCAGGAATCCCATCATCTCCTGCTGTGGATGCAGTGACGTCCATGTTCTCTTCCGAGGCCTCCAGGACAGTTTCAACTGAATCTTCCCTCACGTCTGTCGCCGGGCCTGCTTCCGGTTGGGCCTCCGGTTGGGCCTCCGGTTGGGCCTCCGGTTGGGCCTCCGGTTGGGCCTCCGGTTGGGCCTCCGGTTGGGCCTCCGGTGCAGCCAGAGAGTCAGAAGCAGGAGCAGGAGTCTCATCCTTTTGGATCACATAGTCTTTACTCGACTCTTGTCCCATGACTTCACCTTTAAAAGCTGTATTTGTCTCCTCTTCCTGCCCGTGAGCGTCTCTTTCAATCACCTCCAATGGAGATTCAGAGCTCTCTTTATGGACCGACTCTTCTTCAGCTGTTTCCGCCTGGCTGCCTTTCAAAGGTGTATTCTACAATCAAGGGGGAAAGAATAACGACACGTCAAACATCATGTCTTAGAAACTGTAAGCGTGTGAGGAGTACGGAACTTAGGCGCAGTGGTGGATCATAAATCAATTACGGTATTAGATAAACTTTCACATAGAATTTTAGGTGAAGATATTCTGCAGCGGTATTTCAATTATTTAAATTAGCTCTACAATAAACAACAGTGATTAAAACAATTAATAATCTTAATGGTGACCCAGTATCTCTATATATTTACGATTCTGAAATGGGCCATATGGACTACTTTTACTTAAGTAAGATTTTGAATGCAGGACTTTTACTTGTAACAAAGTACTTTTAAAGTGTATTATTGCTACTTTTACTAGCGTGGAAAATAAGAGTACTTCCTCCCCCTCTGCTTTGACGCGGCTCCAACCTAAGCAGCACGGTCTAACCTCTACCACTTCCCAGTGAACCAGGCACAACCAAGCACCACTACTACCTTATATTAAACATGAGAGAAGGCTACAAATAGGATTGAAATGTATCCCAACACCAGTGGTGGAAAGTAACCAAGAACATTTACTCGAGCACTGTACTGAGGTACTTGGAATATAATTTTTTTTTCTGTGCCACTTTATACTTCTACTCCTCTACCATCAGAAGGGAAATATTCTCCTTTTACTTCACTAGATTTATTTTACAACTTCACTTACTAGTTACTTTATGATTCAACGATCTGACATTATATTTTTGAACACCTAAAATATTGAGTGGGTTGACAGAAAATAAATTCAATACAATCAATTTAGCTAACTGTTGGTATTTTTGGACAGTTCTAGTTCTTTTTAAAAAATGTTTTATAATTTAGAGACTTTTTCTGCAATGAGTATTTTAACTTCAAATACTTTAAGCACATTTAATTTGCCGCTCTGTTGTAAAGAGTACAACAAAGTTTAAGTTAAAAATAGCTGTTACTAGCAGCATCACATACCCTCTCTCATGGATATGACAATATTAATGTTAAGCCTGGAAACTTTACAAATAATTAAATACTTAATCCTAAGTACTGCAGACTTTAAACTTGAACCAGCAATATTTACTTATCTTTGGTTACATATTAGCAGCTATATTTGATTACATAGACAAATGTTATAACAAAAAGCAGAAGCAAATAATATAAGGTATATAAAGTGCATTTTATAACTTTCACTCCTCTTCCTGTTACGTGTATCCACAACAATACATACAAAAGCTGCAGATACGATATGATAACGTATCGAAATGAATTTCCCACAACTCTTTACAACCATTCTAAATGAAATATCAGTAACCCACCTCAGATGGATCATAGGATTCAGTGATGACTTTGGTCTGTGTGCGGGCTCTGGGGTCCGGCTTGCGGGAGAAGAACAGAGGGTTGTTCTGGATGATGCACGGAAAATTCCTGAAGCGTTTCAGAACAGACAATGCCATAGCTGCTGTTGCCATCTCACAAACGACCTGAGCAGGGAGACACAGATCGCTATGTCAACAACATTTGAGATGTGTTTGCCTGATGAATAAAGAATTGAGACAGAAAGATTGACCATAGCTGTAAGTGTTGGGGGGCACGTGGTAATGGTGAGCACCCTCACCAGTTTGTTGAGCACTAGGGTCTTGATGACGGTCCCAAAGCGTCGCACCAGCTTCTGGACCTCGGAGCAGCCGGACGGCGTGTTGGGAACGTTTCTGATCACCAGCAGGCAGTTCCAGGCGACTGCAGCAAAACTCTCCTGCAGGACGCAGCGAGTCCAGTTAAAAACATAAAGAACTCAAGGCCTCAGCAACTCCACTGCTTTTAAAGGTTTAAATGCCCAATTCATCACAGCCTTTACGGTGACATAACGCAGCCACAACTTACTGACATCAAATTTATTTCCTAAACATTTTTCATCATCAATTTAACAATTTTGTCTTTTTTGCCCTACATAATTCTGAATAATCAATAACATGAATATTGTAAAGGTACTACAAAACAAATGTCATTTAGATGACTTATTATGAATGTGCACTGCCCCTGTTAAAGGGATAATAAAAATGAATTAGACAGAATCTATACTGGATGAAATACTCACTAATGGGTCCACTGATCCCATCAGAAGATTGTAGAGAGCCACCTATGTAAAGAGATGAAGAGTATTCATCTCTGTTATTGCAGAATGGTTACTGTTCCACACAGTATCATACCAAAGGAGGTGAGATAACGGACAAAGAACAGAAGAGATAAGATGGTCATGTTATTGTACAAGAAGATGGGATAAGGGATGGGAGCCATACCGGTGTTCCGACACTGATCCGCTGGTTGAGAGGGATCATCTTCAGCTCTGAGTCATTTATCCTGGCAGGAGTGAAGGAGTGGACTTTTACCATCTCTTGAGCAATCTCCATGTCTGGCACTGACACAATAACCTAACATACACAAAGAATGTTTCATATTAGTTGTACGCACATCAACGTTTGTTACAAAAATGTAAAAATAAAACAAATCATTTATTTGGACATTTCTATTACACAGCTTTGCAGCCAAAACAGAAAGTGAACTATCTTGCAAAAACAAGGTACTTAGAATGTGTTTTAGCTTCTTTTACTGCTATCCTGTTGTGTTTCTCCCCTCCGGGAAACAGCAAAAGCTTCAGATGAAACTGTGTCCAACCTTTCCGATGTGTGCTGCCTGGATGATGTCAGAGGGAGTTCCAAAGGGCTGCACCAGCTCAATGATGCTGTTCTTTGACCAGCCGCTCTCAGGAAGTCCTGTGATCAACACCATGGCCTTCTGTGGCAGAGATGTATTGGAAGTTAAATGGGATGCCAAATGATTTAATACCATGATTCTATTATTACACAAAAAACCTGGATTGCACATCCAGGTACAATAAGATACAATAAGGCAGAATGTGTCAGCTTGAGAGTTTGTTTGACACTCAGTAGGAGATGAGCACACAATAATTATGTTATACAGGGTATGTGTGATCATGTACCTCATCAGACGTCTTCTTGTCAGACTCAGCTCCTGAAATAGAAAATGAGGGAGGAGATCGGGGGCAAAGAGCAGAGAGAGCTACATTAGAACATTTTCAAAAACCACAACCCCACTAATATGTGAACATGTGCATAGCCCTGTGGGACCAGAATTCACAGGGGTCAGTTGCATTGTGAGCCAGGCAGCAGGTTGAGGGCACGGACAGACAGATAGTGAGGGAGGTGGATTGCTACCACCTAGATATAGTTGGGCTAACCTCTATAAATAGGGTTAGGAACTAAACTTCTGGAGATGGGCAGGGTTATTCATAAATGCCCTGGTAGCAGATTGTTAATTGACTTGATGAGGGTGGACTTGGGAAGTGTGGCTGAGGCCATGTTTGTGAGGTTTCCAGGTCCAAAAACTCCACTTAGGAGGAGAACCAAAGGGGAACTTATGCTGCAGAAATAACCTGCTCCAGATCAGGTTATGTTCAGAGTTTAGGCTTGAAATCAGCCAACTTTGCTGTTTACCAACTAGTTCTTTTTAGATAGCGTGCCTTTGTATTCAATCTATGAGTGGTAAATATTCTTATCAGAATATATTATTATTATATTGCAGCTAATACAAAGCCGATTAGAAAATTGATATGTCTATTGTATCACAGATATAATTTAATCAATATATTTCATTTAAAAAAGGACACTGTCCAACCACATATATGCATCGAGTGGTAAATTAAATACATTTCTCATGTGTTTACAGATTGGTACATTTCTTCCAATACTCATCTCCTTTTTGAAGTAACAGGTTGGCTTATGCTGTGTTTTAATTTGTTGTATTCTTATAAGGCAGAAGTGGGCGGCTATCAATTGCTTTCATGCGGTTCATGACTCAAATGACGCACAAAACGCAGCTTTTTATGTGAACAAGCACAGAGCCTGAGGAGGAAAGCCTGGGTTCACAAAAACAGTTGATAACCACCTTCGTAGTACCACTTATCTCTGAACAGGGGTTTTGGTTTGTAGCCAGCGGAGTCAAAGACACCCTGGCTCTGTTGAATTCACTTCATAGTGTTAGAAGGATGTTTGTGCCTGACTTGGCTGCAAGTCAAGTACCGTAATTTTCGGACTATAAGCCGCGCCTTTTTTCCGATTTTTCGACGCTGCGGCTTATATAACGGTGCGGCTAATCTATGGATTTTTACAGCTAACGGCCACCACCTTTAACTCTATGGGGCTCTATGGCCGGTCCGCGGACCCCTACCTTTAAGCGGCGGGTTCCAGCAGGAAAAGCTGGAGGCCGGAAAAGAGTGAGACAGGTAGCGCGCAAAAGTAAAAGTGGAACCGAGAGTGGTACGAGAGACATTACGAGAGCGAGACAGTTTGTCCCCGTACCACTGGTTGAAAACCACTGCTGTAGATCACTGCCGGTACGTGCGCTGGGAGCGCACCGTTTAAGTTTGAAAGTTGAAAAGTTTGTGTGTCTGAAACGCTATGTGATACAGTACAGTTTACACAGCACAGTACATCTTCTGTAGCTACTATTGCACTAAATGGTAACACTTGAATACGTTATGCAAATATGCAACTTGTTTGTTGAAAT
>NW_011359125.1:2054806-2077486 GCF_000735185.1 Notothenia coriiceps | reverse complement strand
CACGAGATCAAAAAATCGCAGTATTTACTCTTATAAACGGAGATCAACAAAAGGAAAGGGAAAAAGTCCTCTGCATAGGCAAGCAAGGTTGGATGTGAGCGTGGTTTTTTTAACTTAATTTTTGGTTAAGAGTTCATAAGGTATTTTAGAAACAATTTTAGCAAAGAAAAGGTAAGATCCTAATGAATTTGTATTTTAATTTTCTAAACAGTAAGTGTTTTTGTAAAATCCTATAGAGGTCTAAATCTTAGGCTCCTACACCCCATATAGAAGGGTGGAAGAAAGGTATTAAAACAGAAGCTTCTTATGTCTTGAATCTGGCTTACCAAGGATCCTATCCAGGGACATATGATTGAAAATACAATAATGCATTTGACGCATTTTGCAGTCTTTTTGCATATTAAAAACGGAGTTGGCGACACTAAAACTGCAATATAATGTTTCAGTAGCAATAATACATATGACATATATTTTACATGTCTCCAGTACCGATAAAAAGACCGATAACGTCGGAGCTTAATGGTACCACGGTCTTTAATAATTCAGCCCCGGGGCCCGTTTAATACCGGGGCTCGGTACCCATCCCTACTTCACACTGAGTCACAAATAATTAAAAACATCAATGTACAAGAGATCCAGCTGCTTGACTCTGGAACTCTTGTTCACATGTCCACATCCAGAAAGGCGCCATTGGGCATTCCTCATGTCGGCTATTTAATACAGTATTCAATGTATCTTCATCCTCTTATTTTTGATTTGCAATTAATTGTGTGACTTTGTTTCAGTGTCCTTTCTTTGACCAGAAAATAGAAAAGCAACTGGAATTTTTTTCCCCTAAATGATACAATTATCAAAGGGGGCGGGCAGAATTCCACAATAACAAGTGTGCTTGAGAACTATTGTCACTTTGTTCTGTTGTTAATGCTTCAAGTTTGTATTGAGATGGTCAATTAGAAAGCAAAACTTTTCTGTTTACTGGTTTAAGAACAAAAACATGATTTAGTTACTTTTACTTGTCTAAGAAAGAAAAACAATTAAAACAAAGGTTACTGGATTTTCTTTCATTACTATCTCTAAAATATGCAGCAGCTGACAGGAGGAAAATGTGATTAAAAAACGATTTTCACTCTGAACTCCATCAGGTTACGATTTGTTTTTGTTTATTTGGTTGATGCTCCGGAGCTTTTGATCACATTATCTTCATAGGCCCCCACTGAACTTCAGACTATAAACTGTGAGTTTTTTTGTTGTTGTATTTCTGTGGTGGGCTCCGTCAGACCCTTTGGAACAGAAATTAGAATTGAATCAGTTTTCTAAAGTCACAGTGTGGACGGTTTACCTGTAGACTTCCTTCAGCCTCTGCTTCTTCCCGTGCTCGTTCACTTTGCTGTCCACAGCCGTGATGAGTTCCTTCACACAGCGCAGAGCTTCACACACACAGCTGTGGTCCTCATCAGAGTCTGTCAGAGCACAGAGGAACACATCGATCACACACTGGAGCACAGAGCAGGCAGTCACCCTGTCTCTGGGGGAATCACTGTTACAGTGCATTCCTTTGTATGCAGGACGTGTCTTCACTCGTACCTTTAGTGTGCTGCAGAATCCTCTGGATGAGGACGGGGTACTTGGTGATCCTCTGAGTGATCAACAAAATACACTCTGGAATACTGAGCCTCCGCACTATGCTGCTGCTCATCGTTTTCTGCACACACACACACAGAGGGCATTATTGTACCTCCACGTAACACCATGCAGATGAATTACAGCTCTGTAACAACCCCTAAAATGTCCCAAAAAGACATGATATGTTTGGATTTGAGATGGGTGCTGACCTTGATGAAGCCTTGGAAGCGTTTATCTTTGGCGTGCAGGTCTTTGTAGAGATTAACCGCTTCACTGTGGCGACTGCAGAACTTCCCGTAGACTTTCTTCATACGATCAGCGCTGCAGCCTGAAAACTGGAGTGAAGAACACTTTCAGAATCCCCTCAGATGACAAATTCTCTTAATGTTCATTCACATTTCAGTGGATGATAACATGTGGCCATAACAATTCAATGTATTGATTGAATGATAGGACATTCAAACAAGAGGAAGACAAAGTTCAATTAAACTTGAAGAAAATAACTTCTAACCTCTGATGTCCCCCACTGGAGAAAGAAGGCAACAGTTCATGAAGCCTCAAGTCCAACATGTGTATTATCATGGGGTTATTGTAGTTTGGGGGCATAATGCACAACTTCTAGAGGCTGTCAGTATCATGACAACTTACATGAAGTGGTGCAAGAATAAGTCCTAAACCCAAAAATGAGTTTAAGCATTTAGATTTGAGCATTTTTTCAGGTTTTCTTGTCTTTTTTTTAGGTTTTGGTTTGATTCCCGCAATACGGTCTCTGTCTAGGGTTGATAAAAACGTAAGAAATTTTCTTTTTTTGTTCTAGGAAATAAAAAAAAGTAAAGCAAGTAAATACCCCACTGGTGAATGTCTGAAGCTTTTTTTGTATCTTCATAAAAGACGGTTGCTAACAAGTGAACATTAGCCGCCTTTAGCTTTGATGTGACGTGTCATGAGACTGTGATGTTGTTTGTTAATAGCATGACATTGTAAGTTCTTCTGGCGATTGCATATATGCTTCAACTATTTTCCGTATTATTACAATATCCAATGAGAAAATCCCTTTGCTTTTAGTAGAGGGGGCCCTTGCGATACTAACTTCCAGGTCAGCCTACAAAAATACGTCATCACTGCACCACTATATATGAACTGCTAAAGTATTGTGTGATGACCAGTGATCACCAGGTGTGCACATGTGTTCCCTGAAGTAACCTTGGATCACCAGAGGAGCTTTCAGTACAGTCTGTCTCCCTCCCCATCACAAGAGTCAAGTATCAAACATTATCTCTAGAGCAGGAATAGTGTTACTCTTCTTCTCCTCTTGCTCACCTGGTTGAGCAGCACATCCCCGATGCTGCAGATCAGGAAGTTGCTGCTGCCCTCTCCCTCAGTGGACGAAGCCTTCTTCCTCTCCAGGAGCAGGGTGAGGAAATGTGTGTGCGTTTCCAACAGGTCATCCAAAACAGGGAAAATCTACAGAGAATGATCCACAGATTTTAATTCAAGTATTTTATTGATGACATCTTATTAATGAAGTGAATTGGTTAGCTTACGTTCAGGAGCAGGGCTTCACCACTACTGAAACCACCAGCTAAGCTACCATTGCCGCTCAACACATCCAACCTCCTTTGTCTCCAATGCTCCCTTTCCCTTCCACTCATCCATCCCCCATTCTACCTCATCCGTACCCACATCCCTTCATCCCTTCATCACTTCACCACTTCATCCGTTCATCACTTCATCCCTTCCTATTTCCCTTCATCCCTCCCTCGCTATATTCTTTCATCCCTCCAACCACCTCGTGACCCACTCAACCCTTCCCTTCCCTTCCCTCCCTCCCTCCCTTCATCCCCACAATCCCTCCCTCCCTTATCCCTTCGCCCTTTACTCCTTACACACCCTTCACCACTCACATTACAGTCAATATGTCCTGTAAATCAACATATTGTGGTGGTCCTTCCGGCGCAGACTGAAAACTCATCTCTTTCGACTCCACTTCGAGCAATAGAATTACTAACAAAGCACTTATATAGTAACAAAGGACTGGCTTATCTAAAGCCAGTTGAGTAGCACTTGAAATGTTCTAGCTCTATGAAACCTGATGTTCTTATATGATTCTGTTTTCTTCAAGTTTGTATCTTGGTGGTCGAATGCACTTATTGTAAGTCGCTTTGGATAACAGCGTCAACTAAATGTAATGTAATGTAATGTCCTTGCTAGTGAAACTGTGTGACACTCAGCCGATCCTCACCTTGTCCAGAGTTGTATTGTCCAGCTGCAGGTCCTTGTGCAGGCCTTTGTAGTACACCTCCGACATGATCCTCAGAGTCCTCACATGGTGGAACTCTGTCTGGTACAGCTCTGTGGAGAGAAGATCCATATTATGTACACATACATGAACGGAGCATTGACACATACAGCTCTTCCTCTCTCTCTACCATAGATGACGTCTTGTTTCTTTATTTCATCTTTCTTCAACGTTTTCAAGAACTTCTTATCCATCGTTCCGCTCCAAGAATCAGCTTCTAGATCTTTGACGTCCCACTCAAATTCTCCCATCAGCTGACTGTCCATCATCTCAGTACCTACACAAGCGCACACAAATAATAAGAAGAGAGACACTTCAGAGACACATTCTCCATTTTCTTTATACAGGTTATCAGTGTGTGTGTGTGTGTGTGAGAGAGAGAGAGAGAGAGAGAGAGAGAGAGAGTGTGTGTGTGTGTGTGTGTGTGTGTGTGTGTGTGTGTGTGTGTGTGTGTGTGTGTGTGTGTGTGTGTGTGTGTGTGTGTGTGTGTGTGTGTGTGTGTGTGTGTGTGTGTGTGTGTGTGTGTGTGTGTGTGTAAAAACAACTGTTTACCTTTCGGACGAATCTGAAGATTCGTCCGAAAGGTAAACAGTTGTTTTTACACACACACACACACACACACACACACACACACACACACACACACACACACACACACACACACACACACACACACACACACACACACACACACACACACACTACTGCATTGTATGTTAATTTTGAGTATATGAGAAAGGCGTGGATGTATACTAGATTAGCAAGAATGTCTGAGTAGGCGATGTGAGCTTACTAGTACCATCATAAATTGAATAGGCAATACATTATGGTTGACTATGTATTAAACAGAAGGTTAGTATGCAATTTCAACAAATTGCTCTGGCTGACCACTGCTGAGGTTTAAGCAGGGTGGAGCTCTGCTGCGTATTACATAAGGTCACCAATCTCAATGTAATAATAATTTAAGTTTGTTCTACCACAACTACAATGATTGGGTGACGTTTAAAAGTCCCCCCTGCTCACCTTGACTATGTGCAGCTTTGGCAGCAGGTTGCAGTCGGCCAGGGTCATCTCATCCCCGTCCAGGAACTTGCGGCTGGAGACCTTGACGTCCTCGATGCTGTTGTGGTCGATCTCGTCGGGCAGCGGTGAGCGAAGATACTCGTCCAGCTTCTGCAGCGTCTTCATGAGGCCGCGCTCCAGACCTATGAAAGATAGTTTTAAGTTAAATTCTATTTTCAGTAAATAATATTTAACAATGTTAAACTGGGCTCAACAGTGCCACTCCCAGTGGTCCACCACATGGGGGCAGCATTTCATCAAGAGAGTGGGCATGAACACTACTAATGCAGGGAACAGACACATCATGAACACCAGTACAATCCTAGCAACACTAGCATTGTGAACCACTGCTGTAACAAATATTTTATTATAAGTTAACTACCCACCACACATTTGAATTAATCGCACATATGATTTGACCTTACCCTGTATCCATCTGTCTATTGATCAATCACTAACAATTCATTCTATTGTTGGAAATTATAAAATGAATGTTCGATCCAGTAGTTCAACAGTACTTGTGAACTGTAACTTTGGAGAGCACTTATCATTGAACCATGAGATTCAGCCCAAAATTCTGTTGACACAGCCTGGGATTTCACCTACAGCTCACCATGGCTCAATATTGTTCCCAGGGTGGAGAGAGCGGTCAACTAAAAACATGATACAACGTCTCGGTATTTTGTGCAGATCATAAAAATCATTCAAGGGAAACAAGTCCACAAATGGTTTCAACCAGGATAAACCAGAATCTATGGAGACTATATACATACTACAATACATCTAATTATCTTATCAGGGAAGTGTGTAGGTGGAGGGAGGAGATAGTGCGCTCCAGTTCATTCTCAGGATAGCTGCAGTGTGGTTTTCCAGAGAGCTCCAGCAGGTGAGACAGGGAGGGTGAGGACAAGAGGAACAAAAGCTCTGTGTTCCGGAGTGAGGCTGTAAACCACCAATCAGGGCAGGGCTAACAATCTCGCCTAGCAACCAGACAGTTCTCCAAACACAATTGGATGGTTTATGATCTCTGATCTCATGCGTGTGTCTGTTTGCATGTGTGTGTTTGTGTCAAATACAGATAACTCACCCTCATTTGCATCTGGTTTGGAGTTCTTAATGAAGGCTGAAAACTTGGCAAAGATGTCCATCCCAGCTGTGTTTGACTCTGGGTGTCTGGCACCAAGCTTGATGTACCTGCACCCAAGAACACACACTCAGGTAAATATACATCTGTATGTACATATGAGGAGGTTAAAGTGCAGTGTTGATAACATTTATATAATGAAAATAAATGTATCCTTTTAACTATTGTTGTTTGGAAAGACAGACACTGATACAGCATATTTCTCTGTACTGCCTGCATTAATTGTCTATAAATGACATCAACAAAAAGCTCTATATAGTCATATTTGTGGACTTTTGACATGTTTTCCTTATCATACCCGATATATTCTTTGGACACTATCATAATCGGTTTTATTACCGAATGGGTTTACACATACGAGGTATTTGTTTTGTTGTATATGGTGCATATAAATAAACCTTTTTTTATCGGAACAAAATGGGTTAGGTAAAACCTTGTACAACCTAGATCTATATGGCCTTTAGCTTTAAATACTTGCTAACAGAGCAATTAAAAGCTTATAGTGTCCTCATGACAGTGTGCAGTGTGTACAGAGATTAGGTGTGTCAAAGCGTGGCTGGAGGGTTGAGACAGACGGCACTCACTTGGGTGGGGAGAGGACATCCTCAAGGAACTCCTCGATCTTGTTGATGTCAGTTTTGACCTCGCCGTTGAAGGTGATGAAGGGGGGGTGTGTGCCCGGGGCCAGGTTCTGGAGGTCGGCTGGCTTCCTGGAAGAGAAATTAAGCGAATATTAGTGGATTTAAGAAAAGGGAACAAAAGTAACAATGCAACCAATAAAATCTCTATAAAAGTGGTTCTGGTCTGTTTGAATACGTGTAAACACATTCACTGTATATACCGTAATTTTCGGACTATAAGCCGCGCCTTTTTCCCTATTTTTCAACGCTGCGGCTTATATAACGGTGCGGCTAATCTATGGATTTTTACAGCTAACGGCCAACACCTTTAACTCTATGGGCTCTATGGCCGGTCCGCGGACCCCTACCTTTAAGCGGCGGGTTCCAGCAGGAAAAGCTGGAGGCCGGAAAAGAGTGAGACAGGTAGCGCGCAAAAGTAAAAGTGGAACCGAGAGTGGTATGCCGCTGCTGCGGCTTATATTCAGGTGCGGCTTATAGTCCGAAAATTACGGTATATATATTTCAAGCTAATTCAAACATTGAGAGTGATGTGTGTTTTCCTCTGTCCCCATGAGTGTGTTTGTGTCTCCTTTTCTCTCTGCGGCCTTCAAACCAGCACATTTTGTACCAGATGTCTTTGGCAGGCAGATGACACTGACATAAAAATGAGCATGTGTTGAATGAGGAGTGTGAACACAACTCACTTGGGAAATCCACAGAGCCCAGATGCTTAAATCCCTTCAGCTTAAAGGCAGCCAAACTAACAGCGGTGTCTTTTTGAACCTAACAGATTAGTGTTAGCCAGCAGACAGTGTGAATCCTCTTTGATGTTATGTTACTAGCAACAACATGTATCCATAGAGAATCTAATACGCTCCAGCGGTGGCTGTGTTTTGGGACAAGCCATCTGAGGGCACAGAGGAACAGGAAATGACTTCAACTCTTAGGAATGCAAAGGGGAAGTGGCACCCTTACAGATTTATATCCAAGATGAGCTGGTAAAAACTTCCTTATGACTCGCATGCTTTTATCACAGAAACAAATATGATCATGATATCCTTGACCCAAGAGAAGACCTTAACATGTGACATACATGTCCTTCTACAGGTGTAACACTGTTCTCCCATTTAAACACTACAATAAAAACAGCCATAAACACAGCACACAACTTCTGTTGCATTACACATGCACTTTATGTTTACTCAAGGTTACCGACACTAAAACACATGGAGTCTGGATCTCTTGTTCCCCTGGAGAGGAGTAAAAAACAAAACTCACTCCAGCTGAACAAAGGGGTTGTCAGACGAGTGAAGGGTAAACAGACACTGCTAAGTAGGCGGACATCCTACATTGCTTTTTACAGGAGATCATCCAGCTCTGTACTGTGCTACTTGCCCTCCGCTAGGGAAAATCTATGGAAATGAATCTGAGCAGTCATCTAGATTGTGCATGCATGTGTGAAGAAACCCAGATGACTTGTCAAAAAGACCCAATATCTATCATTATATTTCTGTTGATTTGTGTTGTTGCGAGACGCCCGGTGTTGAAAGAACGGATGAAATGCGTTTTGGAACATTACTGCAGAAGTCTCGAATCTCTGAGTCAATACACACATGACGCAGAAAGACCTTATAAACCACACGTTGATCTGATGTCTGAAAATAATCCGGCATTTGCCCGTCCCGCCTTAGGAAGTGGAACAAAATGTAGGGTGATGAATCACCAAAGAGAAACTGATGGGTTTGGTAGAAGTTCTGCTACAGGAGTCCATACGTTACTTTGAAGTCAACGTTTTCTGATTCCTGTGGTGAAAAATAACATGTTCCCCACCAAAATCTGGAAAGGAAGTGGGTGGAACCTTAAATAGCCTCTCCAGAGTCTATGTGTTTATATTCCTCCGGCCTGAGAAAGGGTCATGGGAAAACCAAATAAGCAGTGGGGAGGTAGCGAGCGTGTCGGGGTGGGGCTGTATCAAAGCGCTACAGAGCTGCCAAGGCCTTTGTGGAAACCTCCAGAAGAGAAAAAGAAAGAAGGATGGAGACGGAGAGCCAGACTCACCTCTTGAGGTCCACTGTGGTGACGTTGAAGACGACTCCTTTAAGCCACAGGATCATGAAGAGCCTCTGGGAGAAGGGGCAGTTTCCGATGCTCTCGCCATCACTTCCTGCCTGAAATAGACACACAGATTCAGGCGAGTTAGAAGAGTAGATTATCAGCGATATTGTTCCTGAAGACTGAGCACACAAATGGTGGCACAGGATCGTATTGAGAACATTGAAAGAGAAAGTATGTATTGTACTGCCAAGCAATGTGCAACTATGGATGTTGGCAGCAGAAACATTTAAACAACCTGTACATGGCACTAAGGACCACCCTATTGTTGTCTATACTCGCTTGAAAGCCAGCGTACTCTTTTGGCAAAAACAGTCATTTTATCTAGCTGAACATGAGAGTTTCTAGTCTATAGCTGCATTGATCGGTTTGTTTGTGTGATGATACAACTTTGGTGTTTTAAATTAGGTAATTCCGATTAACCAAAAGTCACACAAGACAAACCAACTAACCAATGTCTATAGGATAGAATTCTGCAAGGTACTGTCAATTATGCATGTCAATTTGGTGAACAATTATGTAAACTTAAAGTGATATTAATTAGGAGGGCCTTTCTTTAAGGTAGCGAAAAAGTGTTGTTACTGGCCCCATCCACATCAGTACATTGCTTCCGTGCCAGTACTCCTACCTACTTCTTCAAATTGGCGGTGTGCAGACCGTCCTCTACTGTTATACAACAGCTATGGATAAGTACCTCGTTCAACCCCACTTAAAACAGTACAAACTATCCCTTTAAAAAGGACACATCCCAGATTGTAATTATTGCAAGCATAAAATAAATATCAAGATAGCAGATCTTAAAAACATCTGTAACAGGTTTCAGGCCCTGATAACACCTAGGCTTAATGCTGAGGCCGAAACACCCCGAACAATCTTGATAGAGATCGCATCTCTGTTGCTCAACCTTTATGGCCCCGGGCATTTTACTGCACTCACCCAGAGAGGGCCCATCGCAGACAACGACTCTTTCATACACATTACATGCTGCCCTCGGAAAGATTTAAGTAGGAGGGAAAGAGTGGAGAGAGTCGACCCCCCTTGTCTTAAATACTTCAGCACACTTCCCCTCCATTAAAGTGCACAACAACTGTCCAAGAGTAAGAGGAAACTTCTGGAGTGATTAAGACCGTGGTCCGCCTCTTATTTCCTCTTTTGCTAGACTGTACAAACACAAGACCAAGAAGTTGCTCAGGGAAGTGTATCAATGGATGCGGCACATGTCTTTAAAATGAATGACCATATCTCATCGGTTAGCACCAGACAAAAACAAGAGTGCGTTTCGAACACTAGAAACACAACCTGCTTGCTTTTTTTTAAGCTAAAGAACCGATAGAATAGTCTGAGCGCTTCATGGAGGACAGGGAAACATTGCAGTGATTTCTGTCTCACTATCACACACACAGCAGTATAGAGAAAGACGACGGGAGGATGCTGCAAGCTGTCAGAGATATCTCCGCTCTTCCTAACAACCATCCATCTCTTTGTCTCCCACTCTAAATGATTAGAGACTCAAAGCCATGTATGGAGTGAGTCGGCTGTAGCGCAGGACAAATTTGGTTTGGATTCTACATCAGAATGCAGAATAATAGATTAATTTGATTAACTGAGCCTTGTGAAGTATCCTAATCAAATCTGCAATGCTGATCGAGTAATGCCTGCTCCAAGATATAGATTTTCCGTATAAAAAAAGAAAGAAAAAACCTTTATTCTACCTTGTTTACACATCACCAGACATATATTTAACAACCGTTTCCATAGACTCAGAGCATTGTGACTCTATGAATACAAAGACTCTTGAGGTATGCCGTTATCCAGACAAGGCAGGCCAAAAGAGAATGCACCTTATTCATCCATTCACAAGGACAAGCATGGAGGTCATTCAGGTACCGCCACTCTGAGAATCTTGGTTCAGTGTGTTATTGTAGCAGAGCCTTAGCCAAAGCGGCTGAATATCGTTTGGCTTTGTCTGCCTCTTGTGGCGTCACTCACTCCTCATTCTGCATGCACTCCTGCAAAGGTAATATGCAAAGTGTGTCTGTACGAGTGATGCAAAAGCCGTACTCAAATCACATAGACCAGAAAAAGAGCGCAGAATAAAAACAAGATTCAGATGTAAACCACTAGCTTAACAGAGTATTGTTTAACATCAGATGTGCATGTCCTGCAGCGTCTTTAATAGTGGACTTTGTTCTGGAGTGTTCTGGAGTCCTGCAGCTCCTTGCTGCTGCGGACAGGCCGGCTGCTGTCGTCCTCTGTGTGATGCCCAGTGGGATGGCTCTGTTTGATCTGCCTGCTGGTTCCTATTGTACTGCGGATGCCCCGCCCCCCACTCTGAATTCAATATCTGCAAAGCTTGGATTAGATTGTTGCCTTTGTCCAGCAAATTAAATTCCCCTTTTCACCTGACATGGTTCAATTCTGATATAAAGCATCGGCCATGAAGAGTATCCCGGTTCTTAGCCTTTCATACATTACACTAGCATTAGCTGATCTTTAGCGGATCAGAAACACATCAAATGGGATGATAACTCCATTTTCCCCATAGCGCTTACACCGACAGCGCACCATTCAGTTCTGGATCAAGGGAGCACAGCAACCGTTCCCATGACAATGGCCAGGGACATTATGACATGCACACAGCGTAGAAGGGATCACAAAATCACAGGTGAGCTCATTTTCTGTAGGGGTTGAGAATTCAAATCACATAACGCAATGTCTTTTTTAATTAAAAAGATGTTTGCTGTTCTTCAACACAATGAGATGCTTTTAAGCTCCAGTTCTGCCTCTGGAGTTGCCAAGAAGATGGCCACAGCAGCTGAGAAAGACAGTTCAAGCTTTTCTTTCTCTTTCAGTCTGTACTCAGAGTCATGGCAATGCTCCTGCCCTCTGCAGCAGAGAAGACTGCAGCTCTCTGTGAAAGACACTGCAGAGAGAGGGATGAACAGCGAGAGAGAGATATCATAATAAATAGGGAGGGAACGAGGTGTCAGAGACATGAGGAACAAGCGGTAATCAATGCTCTTAGTGGGAGGAGAAGACGGCAGGCTTCAGAGGCCGTGTGCTGTTTGGCACGCTGCTTCTTCTTTCTTCTTCCTTCCCCCTTTATCCGTCTCCCCTTATCCTGGGCCCCTCTGTCGAGTCAGAGGGGGTTGGGCATTTTAGGAGGAGGCAGAAACTATTCCAGAAATGTCCCTTTACTCCCGCCGAAGAGGGGGCTTTGTTTAGTTGAAGTAATGATGCTGTTGGGGCAGCATTTCCGCAGCCTGTGACATATAAACTGCTGCTCTGATGTGTAAGTGTGTAGGAAAATATTGATACATTTTTATAATCACAATAAAAAGTTCTGCATATATTGTATAGACTAGATGTAGTTACCACTCTTCTGATAGCATGACAAATTTAACTTATTTTTACAAAGATTATATGCAAATTGTGTGTGCTCTTAATACAATGACATATTTCCAAAACATAATAATAAAAAAAATGTCAATCGCAAAACACTGCCTAGCATACAATATTGCAATGCATCGCCATACTGAATTGTAGCCCCTGTATGATGATATTGATTGTATCGCCTCAGTCTTGAAGTGTACAGCTCTACAATAAAATAAGGGATGCTCTACATTTAAGTATAGATTCAAGTGAGGTAGTTTTATATGATAAATAATAATTGTAAAAAATGAAATTATAACATTGCACCTTAGAGAACAACCTCAGGGGATCATTGAGAAACAAAAATTGATATAATGAAAAAAAACTGCTCGGTTAACATTATTTTCAATTCTCATTCATTTATTAGAAATTGGTCCGGGGCTGATAGAACGGCTACTAATTGGTTTAGGACACACCTCATAACCTTGTCCATGCTCCACCCTACCAACACTTTCCAGAGTGCCAGTATTATAGTGGGACATTCAGAAAAAATGACTTCTGGAGAACCTTCCATACAGCAGCATCACAAAGCGCTTTTTGTTTGTGGAGTTTTAGGCACGTCACTAGGTAGCCAGGGGGGGGGGAGAGGGGGGGAAATCACCCTCATAAAAACACACATACAAGGTAAGAAAGTACCTTGAGTGGGCCCTTTTATGGCTAGGAACTTCAGTTTAAAAATACCCTTTTTTCCAAATACAAGCAGCATTCTGCGCTCAGTTTGGAGCCTGTTATGTTGCCTCCTGTGTGAAAAATGACTCACATCTTGCAGACGGTTACACCATCTTGCACATAGATTCGTACTTAGATTTCCTCTAATGAGAAACGGCTAAAATAACGGCTGGTGTGCAGAAGCAGCTGACTTCTTGCTAACAGACTCTCAAGCTTTATTTAGGCTCCATGGATGGACTGCGAGTCAACAGATGCTTGTTTATTTAATGCCGAACACACACAGCTGCTGATGGAGGGTGTGAGTCATGCTCAAGTCGGATGTTATCTAGGAGTCTGTGTCCAGGACAGCGTGGCCCCACAGCAGAACAATGAGGCCTCAGTCAGCAAGGGGCCCGTTGTGTCTTTAAAGCCCTTTTTCACAGTGTGGTCATACCTCTTTATCACTTCCCTTATGACTGCGCTCATGCTGATGTTATGACCCACTTAACACTTCTCGGGAGTAATGAAGATGAGGCTTTAAAGGGCAACTATCATGCTATTTTTAGGCATATATTATGGGTCTCAGATATATACAAATATATAAAATGTCTGTCTTTGATGTGTTTTTCTCAAAATACAAACAGATCATGCATTTTAGCCAACCCACATACCCCTCTTTTGCAGCCCTGTTAGAGAAACGCGGATTTTGGGTCCATAGCTTAATTTAAAAAAAAGAGGAGGCGGAGCTAATGCCTGATCAGAATTCTACCGGAAATAAAGTTACATTTTTGCTGTGATAAAACGCCATCCTGTTCTAAACCACATCAAGGATTATTTCTGAAACAGTATGGAGCTCAAATGCTTTTTCTCTTGCAGGTTTATCACAAGGTGAGTTCCTTTTTTTAATTCCTGTACATTACAGGTTAGCTCTGAGTGTTAGCGAGGCTTGCTAATGTAAAGAAATACCATATTACGTCCAAAACACGTCAGGCATTGTTTCTGATAGCAACTCTCTGTGGGTCCACCATCCGAAATTACGTAATATCGGCAGCAACTCTGTATCCGCTCGTTGTACCCCCGTTTTAAAAGATGTGGGTACGGAGGAAAAGAGAAAGGGTTTTATTTTCTGACGCTGCTTGAGTACCCCGACGCACCGGGGAAACATATTTATGTATAAAAGACATAAAAAAAGTACATTTTGAATGACAGGTCCCCTTTAACAAATAATCTCAAATATTATTCGTAGATTAAAAGAGATTCTCAATACATAACAAATGTACTTGCTATGGTAGGTTTCCTTGCCCTGGCTTATACAAATAGTTTTTTTGAGTAAATTAAAACAAAGATTGGGGTTGATTGTCATGTTTTATCTCATACAGTAAAATATATCGGACCAACGGCGACGTGTCACGGATGTCAAGTAACAAACATTGTTGCGTCACAGAAATGGTATGGCAATCACCTCTCCTTCTCACTAATCATGGACTAGTTAACTGAGTGAGTGAGTTAAAGTACAGGCCATAGCAGATGTGCAATCACTTTTAACCACTTGTGATTAGCCATGTGGGTTGCTGGATTTACTGGCTTGACGTGGCATTTCACTGCCTAGGGCAATTCTTATTGTTGAGCCATTTGTATGTCCTTGAAGGTGTGTGCACCTTCAACATCAAAAAGGGATCCTCTTCACAAGTCCATAAGACTTTTCAAGCAGGCACAGAAAATCCAACATCACCGCTTTCATTTTCCAGTGTTACATACATGACTCCCAACAAATTTCTACCAAGTTCTCCTACAGTTCTAAGACTGGTCTGATGATGTGAGACCAGAGTTACAGTCGCCAGCATTCAGGGACAATGGGTCCTGTTCAGGCCGGGCACAGTCCTCCCAGTCTCTGCTCACAACCTAATTTTAGTAACATGTCTGACGTGCCTTCCCCTCCCCAACACACTTCATGTTCTAAATTGGGTGGGCTGCTCAGCAAGTTCAAGCCACACTTTGACCGAATAAGGAACTGACGATGTAACAAGGGCTCAGCTCTCCGTCTCCTGCTCTGACACACAGCAGGAATGTCCGTTTGAGAGTGGGCAGCCATGGAAACGTCATGGCAACGCCTCTCCCTGTTTGCTGGACAAGTATAATACTAGGATGACGCTAGATTTTTTATATTAAAACTTCTCATTTTTGTTCAGCATTTAGAATTGGGCTGAGACAAATATTAATCAATCAAACATAAAATAATTCTAACTATTCTGGTACAGTGGTGCAGGAATGAGTCCTAAAACCCGTATATGAGTCAGCATTTTGGGACTTCTGATGGCTCGTCTAAAAATAATCTTAATGGGTTTTTAGTTAGAATCCTGAATAAGGTTTGTGGTTACAACATGCTTAAAAGATGTTGGCGCTATGTTCAAACACATAATACTTCACTAATGTCGTGGATATTTTAAACTCGTCAATACTGTAAAGATGTACAATGAGAGTAATCAATAATAAACTGGTGAAAGCAAACAGCGTTGTCTTATTGGTTATTTATTTGAAGCTTCAAAAGGTACAGGTCTCACAGAGTATAGGATAGTCTGCAGGAGTGTGCACAGAGACAAATGTGTGTGTGTGTGTGTTTTATAGAAGACTGTTGCTGTGCAGAGAGTAAAAGAGATCAGACTTTCTCCTGACTGTTATCTTACAATGCTCTAATAGGGAGAGCCGCATTCTCCAGGTACGACCTTGGCAGGAAGCTACCGTGTGGTACAAAAGGTTGAGTTGACCAAACAGTTTCTCAGCATAATATCATCATTTGGTTTTACCATATAAAGTAATATAAGAAATTGCTACTACACTAAGTACCGCAAGTATCCGATGCACTGTTTTTTCAGGTAAAATCTTACTTTGAGGAATACAACCATGTTTTTCAACAAAACCCATAGTCTTATTTTATAAAAGCCAAACTTCTCAAATATAATAATTGTTCACTTGACAAAATAAAGTATAAAGTAAAGTAATTGCGAGAATTCACTTTATAGAGACTTTATAAGTAAAAACCCCCAGGCATCAAATGGGACCTTTTGGTACTCAACAGTCTTCAATAGTGCTATTGGCAGATTTCCCCCATCACCTAGGGCTGCTCAATTAATCATATTTTGAATCGCAATTACGATTATGGCTTGCAACGATTATGAAAACAACGTAATCGAAATAAAACAATTATTTTTTTATTATTATTACTTTTTTTTTTCAAATTATTTTGTAGGTTTTTCAGTTGAATTATACTNGGGGGGTCAGTGGGGGTCAGTGTACGGACAATAGGCTGGCGCTCGACAAGCTTTATATGACTTGACAATCAGGGAAGAAGTGTTTAAGCCCTGCCACACACACACACACACACGCACGCACGCACGCACGCACACACACACACACACACACACATACACACACATACACACACACACATTTGCTGCCATGACCTGCTTTCACTGTGTCAGCCCCCCCCCCACACACACTTTTCTTTACTTCTTAAACCGCTTGACTTTCTTTGTTTGTCTAAATTCCACACAGTCACCTTTTATATTGACTGATTAAAGATACACACAGCAAGTCAGAAAGAGGGCTGACAGTATTTATTTAGTGCGCAGAAGTTCAAAAATAGCTTTCAGTTCCAATCAGGGTTTATTTCTATCGGTTGTACTTATTGAGGTCTGGGAATATGAAATCATCCTAACAACAGAACAACTAGGAAAGTGACACAAGCTGTGTCTTTCACACACAACTAGGCGAGCCTAACTTCCCTGGCATGTTCTCACTTCATGTATACAGTACATAAATCAGGTACATTCATACAGACACATTAACAGTATATATGTACTGTATATGCTGAATAAAAACACAAGTTGTCAAACAATTCATTTACGATTACCCTAAAGAACCTGCAGACATCTTTAGAACCATAGGTGTATATCCATGAGACGTAATGTGTTTTTCAATAACGTTATGCACAAATGCATACATGCCAACCTTTCCAAATCCAAAAGAGGTAGGTTTGCGCGCGGCAAATGTGCACGCCCAAATGAGGTAATCAGAAGAAATGGAACCCCAGTAATTACATGTATAAACCATGTATTTAACATATATTGCATCATTTTATGCATTTTTCAGAAAAAGTGGTAGTTTGGTAAACAGTGACATCAACGACATGTTTGGTCTGCAAAATGTCCAAAAGTAAGAGAATGGGAGATAAATATCCCAAAGTCTCCACATTTTATTATATTTTTAATGTGTTTCTATTCCTCTTTCAGTTGAGACAGTAGATGAAGGAGGTATCAGGATGTAGAACATTGGATAAAGACAGGTTCATATTCTTGTTTCATGTTGTTGAGATATTAGAGTCAAAGGTTTGCACAGAGCGAAATATCTTTGTGTTGCGCCATAAATCAGAAAATACTACATTAAGTCATTTCCTGCATTTGTCTACTGATAAAGTGTGATATAAATAATGTACAGGCTTTCAGATTGCTGTAGTTCTCTAAACAGAGACATTAACGACATGTTTGGTGTTGAAAATTTCAGAAAAAGTGAAAGAATGGGAGATAAATATCCTCAAATCTCAAAATTGTATTATATTTTTGTGTGTGTTTGTGGTCCTCTTTCAGTTGAGACACTGTAGGTGAAGGATGCTTCAGGAAAAGACCAAACACTGGATGTCTTTCAGTCACCAACATGTGTTTTCGAGACACATACTAACGGGGAAACCCTGCAGGACTCAAATGCCTCGTCTATGTTCCCCTAAACTCATTTGGGAGTGATTACCCATCAGCCCCGGGGGTAACGCTGCCTTTCCTCGTTACCCCCGGTCTGCACATTGTTTCTCTTTCAGAAACAAAGATGAATGTTTGTATGATGGGATCATTGACACGCTGCAAACGGTGTCTATGTACAGTAGTGTCATTTTTATTTGCTATAGTTTGGGAGGTTTGAAGATCGGTAGGGAAAGTCAGCTAAGTCGGTAGGCGGTAGAAACATGTCAAAAGCGGTAGACTACCGCCCAAATCGGTAGGGTTTGCAGGTATGCAAATTAAATACTGATTAATGCAAGAACCTGAAAAGTATGACATTAATTGAAATGATGTATAGTGAAATGAAAGATAAAGCAGAGTTCAGACTGGGGCTAAACTGCTTCTGAGAAGAGTCGAGTCATGACACTGAAAGTCACCCCTTTCTGTTATTAGCATCTATTAGCGTTCATTAGCATGCTTTGCATGATTCACTCATGTTTAAGTGTCTTGCTCAGCTTAACAGAATATTAAAATCCTCTCACAAGGAGGAATGAGGTTTCGCTTTAATAGCACTTTGATACATGTAAATGGTTGTCCCTAACATCAAAAACATGTAGTATCTCACAGTTTGTATCATATCTTACTGCAGGCGCAAAGCACAGCGCGACTGTCATCACTAGATCCAGGCAGCAGGTGACAATCCAAATGTAATGTAATGTAATGAAGGAATCTTCCACACAACAAATGTGTCATGATGATTCCACTAAAGCTTTGTGTACAGCTTGTTGGACGGTGCACTTCAGTTTCTCCTCTCCTCCTCTGTCCCAACACCACCTCAGTTACCCCTTTCCCACCGAAGCGTCGACCACCCATTCACTGTTATTGACCGTTTTGAAGAGCGCCATACCTTTTTAATGTTTTTTTTTATTATAGCGTATATCATATATACTATCTATATATTTAGTGTAATCAATACATGAGCTGTATCAAATGTCAGACTATCACAAGTAAGATTTTTAATAAAAATCAGTAATGACGCAGCTCCAATCGGGCACTGGACGTGGAAAAAGAACTGGTTCGCAACTGCAAACTAGCTCCGAACCAAAAAAGCACCGGCACGGAGCTAGAACCGAGGGGAAAGAGTGTCATCTCCCCCTGCATCCCCCTGCCTGCAGGCCATGCGTACCACAGCCTTTGGAAATCCCCAAATGGGTTTCATCTGAAAACAGGTTTCAAGATTTACCGGTTTATCCATTTTTATATAATGAAATGAAAATGGATAATTGTTAAGCCCTTATACACAGCTTTTATTAATTAGGAGACTGAACAGATGGCGTTAGGCCTTGCTCCTCCTCACTGAGCACACAGGTAACAGCACAGCTGAGACTCACTGAATGCATGTTCCCTTTACACTACAGGGGTCGGCAATTAAGTTTGGCCTTGGGCCGATCTTTTTCTGAGCCACTAGATGGCGAGCCGGAACATAATCAAAGGCTAATTTAAAGTGGACCTATCATGCTATATTTGAATAATATATTGTAGGACCATACCCATATAAAGGCATATTTATACTTTTTATTTTTCAAAATACCAGCTTGTGTGGTGTTAAGTGTGTGTGTGTTGTGTGTTGTGTATGAACATTTAAGTGGTGTGTTTGTGCGCTAATGTGGCAGATCAGTGCCAGGACGACTATAACTTGACGCAGCACCGCTCAAACCAAACAGGTTAGTCTTATTTTTATTTTTCGTGTGCTGTGTTTATAGTGTGGGTTATGGGTGTGTCGTGTTGGTGTGTGTGCATGCTGTGGCGAGCATTGTGTGTGTACGGTGTGGAGTTACACACCACTGACATGCTCTCGTCATAGTCTCCCAGCAATACTCTGACACGCGTCTGAGTTTCCTTCGATTGAACCAACATACTCAACCCACGGACACGCACCGGCACGCACACGCTACGCACACGCCACGCGGCGCACACACGCACACACACGCGCACACCACCACACGCCACGGCTAGTGAGTATATGCACTTCACTCTTGTTTGGTGTGTCTTGTGTGTGTGTACTAAGAATACACTCCAAAACTTACCAGTGTAATAAGAGAAAAAGGGGAGTTTATACCTATAGTACTGAACGAAAGAGCACACACAGGGGTCTGAATAGTACCATTCGCCATATGCACCCACGCGCGCCCCCCGATGATAGTTCATTCCGAAACAGCTCAACCTTCCTACACCAAACTTGTTGTAGTACAGATTGTCTACACGTTGATAACATTTCGCCTTCTGGGGCGGGGTGGTGGGAGGTTTGAAGGTGTGACATCTTCTTCTTCTTTGATAGGAATGTAGTGTATACTAAAATTTACTTTCTGTTATTGCTCTTTACAACGATGCTTTTTTCTCTCTATAAGTCACGGTTCTGTGGTCTATCTAGTCGTCTGATGAAATGTACGTACAGTATCTCTTATCTATATATTTCAACTCAATCCCAGACTTTTACTTACTATACTTGGATTATCGTCATATAATCTACCACCTTCAAGGTGCTGTCTCTAGGTAGACCTAAATTCTACTCTCTACTATATAATGAGTAGTTTTCGTTAGGCGATTATTTATATGGGTATCGTGAATTTATATATACACTGTCGCTATTATGAATTCAAGTCTCGTTGTTTCGGAGACTTTGTGTGGGTGTTGTGATGTGTGTGTGTGTGTTGCATGACCAGTGTGTACTTGCAGGGGAAGTAGTCATAGTTCCACTCGAACGATTAACTCGACAAATTTTTACGTACACTGGCTCTCATATGTCTCTCTCTCCTCCTCGTACCTCTAAGGTTTATGATCAACCCTATTAATGTATTTTTCAAGTTACCGACGCTTACTAGACTGGGGTGCCTCATGGGTCAAGGACCTTCACGGGTCACTCTATATGGGAGTTAAAAGTATCCCACCACACACCACCTACACATTGAATAAATAGATTTTGTTCTTTCACGAAATTCTTCAGATCTACAACAATAAAGAATACATTCTTTTTATAGTATTTACCTCAAGTAGTAAACTAAATTCCGTAACAAGGTTAGCAATAAATTAGAGTACCACCTTTACGTTTTCACTACGAAAGCCCCTCAGAAAACCAAGGTACACCAATTTCAATAGATCTTCTCATTAGTCGAAAAGGAAACTCTTTTCTGAAAATCACCCAAGAATATAAGTATCCAGTCATTGTGGGTCACGTCGTCGCTAGGTGTCAATCTGTCAGACTCCTCTAGGTGCAGCGTCTTTACGGTTGTATGCCATAAGGGAGTTTACATACTAGTACATAGGTCTAGATTAAACAAATACCTTGTTGGTTCCATCTACTACTACCTTGATCGTAGTAGTCTGCAAATGTCACCAATTCGTCCCGGCCGACATTTAGGTGACTAGTAAGAATGCTAAAGACCAAAGGTGTCAACGAATATGACATACAAAAACGGTATTATTAGAAAAGGACGTACATTTGTCGACATAGACCAACACACTCACAGTGTAAGTGTAAGTCTGCTCTCTTTGATTCTTCTCTCTTTGTCTGATATGTATCTCACTCCATCCCGTCTCCACTCACTCCCCCACCTCTCTCTCGGTCGACATCGTCTTTCCTCTCTCTCCGAAGACAGACCCCATTTGTTGTGTGCGTTGTCATACTTGTTGCAACGATACCGAATGTTAACTTAACGACTATAAGCGGGTATTGATTGGTCTTCTGTTTTGTGTGTTACTTGTAATTTCCTCCACCTGTGTCTGTGTTCAATCTCCCTAAAAGATTTCCCGGGGGGATGCTACATCACTACCCAGTCCGTATATCCACCGCTCGGCCCGTAACCACCGTGGCGGTCGTTATTAGAAATCGGGCCGTTCAATAAAACTCATATTTGTAAATTTTTTTTAACTCCAAAAAAAAAATAAAAAAATATTAACCTACTTCAGGTTATATCCGGAATTATCACTATCTGCTTAGATGGATGTACTTCTTACAAAACATGAAAATAGGTACAATCTCTCACTTACTGTGTGTCGTGTTCCGTGTTAGTCCCCCCCCCCCCCCCCCCCCCCCCCCCCCCCCCCCCCCCCCCCCCCCCCCCCCCCCCCCCCCCCCCCCCCCCCCCGCCCCCGCCCCCCCCCGGTCGCCCCACGTTGACTGTGAGTATCACCTATATTCATCCACCTGTCGCGCACACGCACTTATCGTTATACGCACAAACACCCACACCTTTTTATTGTGTCGAGTCGAGTGATTAGTTAATTTGCATTACAAATGAATATGTCATAGCAGAGTGTCATAGTTCGAAGTCAGTTTTTGTAACCTGTTGTTTAGCTCTTCGCGAACTAGTACTGCCCGCCCCCATCACACGATTACGACGGTGGTGGGTCAACCATCGAAACAAAACTTCTTTTCAACTAAGTTTTGCGTGTTTTCGAAACCAAATTGATTCAACACCGTCACACGCCTGACCCGGAGACAACTCTAGTGTCTTGCCGTGGCGTTGTTCGGGGGGGGGGTTCGTAAACTTGCACAGTGTACAAAATTTTAGTTAATGAATTCCCCCTGGATAGTACGTTTTACGTGAAAACATGCAGAAAATATGTACTTCTATACAGGGGCCACACGGTCCCTTGGTCGCGAAAGTCTTTATTTTGGGAGAGAGAAAAGGAGTTATCTGGTTTTACGAGATTTTGCCACCGACGTTGCCTAGACTATGTCTAAACTTTAACAAGACTGCAGTCTTTGCTCCCACGAGCGATATACCCTTGAGAGGTGGATAGTCCCTTACCCCCTAACGCACCGTAACCATTGTCGTACCATTGTACTTGAGCACCGAGCGGGGAGGAAACGTCCCCGCACCAGTCGACCGTCGAGTTAAACGGTTCTTAGTCCGGAACATTTTCTGTCCCGACCTTATCTCGTTATCTCGATTTACTCCGTACGATTTTACG
>NW_011359125.1:2051450-2054761 GCF_000735185.1 Notothenia coriiceps | reverse complement strand
GCTTCAGATAAACCCTTCAGGCACCCAATAAAACCAAACATGCTCTCCAACTGTTAGTCTGAGGAAAAGGGATTCAAAGAAGAAGTGAGTGCCATGAGTCTTTCATAAATACATCAACAACACAATCAAAGAGCAGTGCAGTAAATGTCCAGATGCAGAAAGACAAGCCTTACATGTCGAACAGGACATTGTGCTGTGGACAAACTCCCAGTGTCTCCTGGCGGGGCCGGATGATGTCCATGTCATGGCGGAATGTCCATTCCCTTAATGTAGACAAGTGCCCGAGGTAGGTGGAACAGGCCAGTCAGGACCGATCTGACGAACATCAGACACATTAGAATATATACCATACGTTAAAGCCACTTCCACTTTTTAAATTAGTACCGTAATTTTTCGGACTATACCGCACCTGAAGTTATAGCCGCAGCAGCGGCATACACTCTGCGGTTCCAACTTTTACTTTTGCCGCGCTACCTGTCTCACTCTTTTCCGGCCCCAGCTTTTCCTGCTGGAACCCGCCGCTTAAAAGGTGGGGGTCGCGGACCGGCCATAGAGCCCATAGAGTTAAAAGTGTTGGCCGTTAGCTGTAAAATCCATAGATTACCGCCGACAGTTATATAAACCCGGCAGCGTCCGAAAAAAGGGGAAAAAGGCGCGGCTTATAGTCCGAAAATTAACGGTAATACAAATAAGAAAGACCTGAACTGATGCTGATTTAGTAACTATATTAATCCCCACATTAATAACCCAAAAAGATGGCATGGCAATCTACTCAAATTGCATTCAACCTAAAGTTCTAACTTGAAATCCCTTGGAAAAGTAAACCTCAAAGTTGCCTCATACTCATCATATTGAAACAGTGGTAGGACCTCAGCTCAGCAAGACGGCCTGCTTACATGGTGGTGGTATTTTGCCTGCTCCGTTGTGTCCCGAGGAAGGAAGTGATCTGCCCCTCGTAGAACTTTAGGTTCAGGTGATTGACGGCCAGTTTTGGCTCCTTTCTTGTAGATTTTCACCAGGTTTCTGCGCTCAACCCATGACCCAGGTTATGGCCTCCGGTTTCAATGTGATCTAATGACAGAAAATGATATTTATTTAGAAGGTAAAATAAAACATTACATCCTTAGTAAAATACTGGGGAATTACAATTTTTGGTCACGAGCCAAAGTGCTGTAACATGTAATAAAAAACACATTACTACAATCACATAAAAAAACAATCAATTAAAAAACAGATATATAAAAACACAGGCAAAAGTCAGGAGTTGTGCTTACGCTCTGACTAGCAAGGCCAGGGAGAAGAATGTGTTTTTAAGAGTAACTCACATGGAGGGGCAAGTGGGTTCAGAGCCTACGGGCCAGCGTGCTGCGAGCTCGGTGCCTCGGGTTTGAGCCTGGTCTTGGGCACTATCAGCAACAGCTGGTCAGCCAGACCTTAAAGCTCTGGCTGGGGTGTAGCGATGGAGGAGTTTTGGCTATATAGGCAGGAGCCAGCCCATTTAGTGCTTAAAAAAACAAATAAAAGGATTTAAAATCAAATTCGAAACCCGAAATTGGAAAACCAGTGTAGTAAAGCCAGAATTGGGGGTGATGTGGTCAGCGGCCCCTTTTTGTGGCCCAGTCAGAAGACGTGGCAGCCCTGCGTTTTGGACCTATTCTGCGCCCCATGTCGTTTACTTGACTGTTAACATAGTTCCCACTAGGCTACATACTTAGAACGTGTGCACGTATTCCCTGTCCACTTGCTACGACGACGATGGTACATGATCTATCTTGCCTGTCTTCAAAGCAAATGTCAAACACTCCACTACAGCAGGTGATGGACTGCTTAGCAGTAATTAAAATCCTGGCTTGAGCAAAAACTTTTCTCAACCTTCAACGTGAGAACTAAGACTGATGGTCATCTTTTTGGACCCAAACTCCGGCCTCTCCGGGTTGATATTCTGGGTCGCTCTCTCAATTAAAAACATCCTTCCCCTCTGTCATAAACCTTGGAGTGATCTTCACTAGCACTTTTAAATTCGACAAGCAGGTCAGCAGCGTAGTTCCAAATCCCTGCTTTTTTAAATAAGACTATTGGGGCCAAAACCAAGTCGTATTTATCTTTTAAAGACTTAGAAAAGGTTATTAATGCCTTCGTATGCCTCAAGACTGGATTACTGCAACGCTCTATACGGTGGGCTTATGGACCAGGCCTCCAATTAAACGCCTGGCAGCTAGTCCAAAACGCCAGCTGCACGTCTTCTGACTGGCCACAAAAAGCGGTGACGACACATCCACCCCCAATTCTGGGCCTTACTACACTGGTTTCCAAATTCCGGTTTCCGAATTGATTTTATAAAATTCCTTTTATTTGTTTTTTAAGCACTAAATGGGCTGGGCTCCTGCCTATATAGCAAACTCCTCCACGCTTACACCCCAGCCAGGAGCTTTAAGGGTCTGCTGACCCAGCTGTTGGCTGATAGTGGCCCAAGACCAGGCTCAAAACCCGAAGGCACCGAGCCTTCGCAGCAGCTGGCCCTAGGCTCTGGAACACTCTGCCCCTCCATGTGAGTGTTCTACCTCTTAAACACACTTCTTCTCCCTGTGCCTTTTTGTCAGTCAGACCGGAGCACAACTCCTGACTTTTGCCTGTGTTTCTTGATATATATCTGTTTTAATTGATTGTTTTTTTTGTGATTGTTAGTAATGTGTTTTTTATTACATGTTACAGCACTTTGGCTCGACCAAAAATTGTAATCCCCATATTTACTTAAGAGTGTTAATGTTTTATTTTACTTTCTAAAATAAATATCATTTTTTCTGTCAGTTTAGATCACATTGAAACCGGAGCCCGATAACCTGGTCATGGTGTGAGCGTTCAGAACCTGGCTGAAAATCTACAAGGAAAAAGGAGCCAAACTGGCCGTCAATCACACTTGAACCTAAAGTTCTACGAGGGGCAGATCACTTCCTTCCTTCGGACACAACGGAGCAGGCCAAAAACCACCACCATGTAAGGCAGCCGTCTTGCTGAGCTGAGGTCTTACCCACTGTGTTCAATGATGATGAGTATGAGGGGCAACTTTGAAGGTTTACTTTTCCAAGGATTTCAAGTAGAACTTAGGTTGAATGCAATTTGAGTAGATGCCATGCCATCTTTTGGGTTATTAATGGGGGATTATATAGTTACTACTAATCAGCATCAGTTCCAGTCTTTCTTATTTGTATTACCGTAATTTTCGGACTATAAGCCGCCGCCTTTTTCCCTATTTTTTCGACGCTGCGGTTTATATAACGGTGGCGGCTAATCTATGGGATTTTTACAGCTAA
>NW_011359125.1:2048816-2051420 GCF_000735185.1 Notothenia coriiceps | reverse complement strand
CTCTATGGCCGGTCCGCGGACCCCCACCTTTAAGCGGGGGGTTCCAGCAGGAAAAGCTGGAGGCCGGAAAAGAGTGAGACAGGTAGCGCGCAAAAGTAAAAGTGGAACCGAGAGTGGTATGCCGCTGCTGCGGCTTATATTCAGGTGCGGCTTATAGTCCGAAAATTACGGTACTAATTTAAAGTGGAAGGTGTGCTTTAACTAGGTATATATTCTAATGTGTC
The DNA here is from genome assembly GCF_000735185.1 of Notothenia coriiceps. NCBI lineage: Eukaryota > Metazoa > Chordata > Actinopteri > Perciformes > Nototheniidae > Notothenia > Notothenia coriiceps. The sequence goes on along the minus strand of NW_011359125.1, from coordinate 2,051,196 downwards.
TGATGTTCGTCAGATCGGTCCTGACTGGCCTGTTCCCACCTACCTCGGGCACTGTCTACATTAAGGGAATGGACATCCGCCATGACATGGACATCATCCGGAGGACACTGGGAGTTTGTCCACAGCACAATGTCCTGTTCGACATGTAAGGCTTGTCTTTCTGGCATCTGACAGTTACTGCACTGCTCTTTGATTGTTGTTGTGTGATTATTTATGAAATGACTCATGCACTCACTCTTTCTTTGAATCCCTTTTCCTCAGACTAACAGTGGAGGAGCATGTTTGGTTTTATGGGTGCCTGAAGGGTTTATCTGAAGCAGAGGTGAAAGCTGAGATGGACACTCTGCTGGAAGACGTCGGCCTGCTGCACAAACGACATGAACAGACCAAAAACCTCTCTGGTAGACTTGCTAGGTTGTATAATGACTGCATATATTTTATTGAGGGTGTTTCATCTTTAAAAATAAATCTGTTACAAATGTAAACGCCCTCTTGTTTTTCTGTCAGGTGGCATGCAGAGGAAGCTGTCTGTGGCCATCGCGTTTGTCGGAGGCTCGAAGGTGGTTGTTCTGGATGAGCCCACAGCAGGGGTTGATCCTTACTCCCGCAGAGGGATCTGGGATTTGCTGCTCAAATATAGAAAAGGTGAAGAAAAACAGCTTGAGATCTCACTGTTTTTTAAATAAGGGTCAACATTTTAAAAGGCCGGAACCCCAAAAGTTCACAAAGGCATTTCAGCCTCAACCTCCAAAACAACAATGCTTTTTTGGAGTTACTACCTTAAAGCTCTTTTTTGTCTTAACTTCAATTACAAGATTACTTCATCAAAAAAGAGAAGAAATAGTCAATCTGTATTCCCCCTCTCTGTCCCCCTCAGACCGGACCATCATCCTGTCCACTCACTACATGGATGAGGCAGAGCTGCTAGGCGATCGGATCGCCATCATCTCTCAGGGAAAGCTGTGCTGCTATGGTTCACCACTCTTCCTGAAGTCCCGCCTTGGATCTGGCTACTACCTCACTGTGGTGAAGAGGGAGGGACTGGAGACCAGCACTCCCAGCAGCACCAGTATCTGCACCAGCACAAGCAACAGCACCAGCACCAGCAAGCTGCCTCCTCTCAAGGTCTGTTTTTATCCCTCTCTAAACTGTAATTAATGAGTCACGTATTTATGCTTTGCTCCACATTCAAGCCGTTACATGCATACACCAAATATATTTTCATGACAAAAAAATAAAGTTTGCATTTTTGTGTTTATATCTTGGAAAGATCCTGTTCAGTAAATTAGATGGGGTGATTACAAAAGTGTGGGAAGGACATAAAGAAAAAAATAATATGTAAAATGGCATGCACCTAAAGCAGTGCTTCTCAAAGTGTGGTCCGTGGACCACTGGTGGTCCGTGGACCACTGGTGGTCCATGAGCGCCCCCTAGTGGTCCGTGAGTATATTGGTAACATTTCTTATTTTAAATAAATACATATATTTAAAATGGCGGATGGAGGGGTCAGGCCGATTGTCGTAACCTCGATGATGAGGGAGGAACAATGCGGTTCCGTCCTGGTCGTGGAACACGGATCAGCTTTTTACTCTCGCAAGGATCCTGGAGGTGGGCCTGGGAGTACGCTCATCCAGTCTACATGTGTTTTGTAGACTTGGAGAAGGCGATATGACCGGGTTCCCAGGAGTCACTGTGGGAGGTGCTGCGGGAGTATGGGGTGAGTGGGTCTCAACTCAGGGGCCACCAAATCTCTGTACTCCCAAAGCGAGAGCTGTGTCCGGGTCCTCGGCAGTAAGTCGGACCCATTTCAGGTGAGGGTTGGCCTCCGCCAGGGCTGCGCTTTGTCACCAATCCTTTTGTAATATACCATGGATCGGATTTCGAGGCGTAGTCCGGTGTGGGAGGCGGTCTGCAGGTTCGCTGAACTAAGGTTGCACCACTGCTTTTGCAGATATGTGGTTCTGATGGGCTTTTCATCGGTCTTGCGACCTCGCTTCAGCCACTCACTGGATCGTTCGCCAACCGAGTGTGAAGCGGCTGGGATGAGGAATCAGCACCTCCAAATCTGAGCCCATGGTTCTCAGCAGTGGAAACCGATGGACTGTCCACTCCAAGTAGGGGATATGAGTCCTTACCCCAGTGAAGGAGTTTCAAGTATTCTCGGGGTCTTGTTCTCGAGGTGATGGGGAACCAATGGAGCGTGAGATGGGTCGGTAGGACACTCGGAGCAGCGGGATAAGGTACTGGTCCAGTCTCTTTACCGCACCAATTGTGACCAAAAGGAGCTGAGCCAGAAGGCAAAGCTTCTCTGTCTACCAGCGCCATTCGTTTCCTACCCTCACCTATGGTCATGAAGGATGGGTCATGACCGAGAAGAACG
>NW_011359125.1:2038382-2048638 GCF_000735185.1 Notothenia coriiceps | reverse complement strand
CACGCCGTTGGTAACCCCAAAAATCTGGCCCAGATGGTACACGTCGGAGCTTTAAGAAACATGGCCCTCAGCCGCCCGAGCACTTAAGGTCAACGCCGTAATCTTGGTCGCAGGAAGCCCGTGTGAGTTACTCACATACGACTGTATCAACCGAGACCCGTCGAAATGAGCCTGGTCACTCTTGTGGAGTGGTGAGAGAACAGTCTTAGTGGACTAACTCCGGTCACACATACACCCGTCCAACGTCCCGCCCGAAAAAATGAACAACACGATAGACCTGCTACATACATTCCCTGTCGACGTAACAAGACACGGTGGCTTCCCACAAAAGTGTCCAGGCCAGTATCGACTATAGATAATATGTCTTTAGGGACCCGAAGATCAGTTCACTTACCTTAACCGAGCCATGTCTCTAAACTAAGATCCTTCAGAAGAAAAACTTTGTGACCTCCATAATGGTACAATAAAGGAGGACATTTACAAACATTACCCTCATTATTGCTAATTTCACACCCAAAAAAGATATACGTATCATCCCACCCGCTATAACTTTAGCAAATAGGTGGGTCATAAAAGTTTCATATAGGCTATGCCATCTGCTATATATAGTGCTTAAAAAAAAAGTTTACCCAATAATACCAATAAACGCTTCAATGCATGGTCAGTGGGGGATGTTCCATTTTTTGCTTTTGATTTGTTCCTCATTGTCTTCGTTTTATCCGTAAATCGACAAAATAAAGACCTTTTACCTTGGACTTACTTTCTTAAGTTGAAACATACAGGAAGTCCGTGTCAAGAAGTCATATTTCCCTTTGAAGACTGCCCATTCGTATCGTCACTTGTAGTTATTGTACTTTTACCCATTTGTATTAATCATTTGATTTTGTAAGTTACCCTTTTCAGTCACGGTGTGTAATTTTACATTTTGAAATCTACTCACGTTATTTCTGAGCGAAGACTTCCTTTTGGTATAATTATGGAATACTAATTTATTTATATTCAGGTCTCTAGGTTGTTCCCTGTATTACTTCGACGTTATGACAGCTTAGGAATGACTGTCGAAACCGTACAGAAAGTGAGTCAAATAAAAAAAATATCAAAAAAAAGTAAAAAAAAAAAAAAGATGCTAATCTATGCATAGAGACCTTTTCGTTAGCACCTGTAATTATAGCAGTGCTCATATAGAGCAAAAGTATAGCCGGTGGGGATATACGTTCACCGTAACACACTCTACGTACTCAAGAGGGGATCAGGTAAGCGTACCCCAGAACTTACACATCATGACATAACTATCTGCCTCAACCTCGCCTGGAGCAAACGTCGAGTCACAAACACAATCTGTGAACCTTTGCTTTTTTGCAGTCGCCCCACACAATCCAAAGTACACTGGTTAAAGGGTTTTAGACACCGCCTTTTACATTCCGCCCCGGAGAGTATACTTCGTGTGGACGTGTGAACGAGCGGACAAGGTGAGAAGCAAAAGGCTTACGGTCCTTCATAAGAACGGATCGAAGACTTCGTTCTCCGAGCCTTCTGTACACGATGGTTCGTTCGCATGAGCTGTATCTCTTTGTGGGGGACAGAGAGAGACCTGTGAGCGACCAGTATAGGTGAGACTGGACGTTAACTCAACCGAAAGTCATGGTCAGACCACAGAACGAGAAAAGTGTAGTATTTTTGGTTGTACGTTTACTTCTTTGTCGAACCCGTTTCTTTCTGACAAGTGACGTTTTACCTTTTATGTTTACAAGGAGGTGGATATAGCGGTGAATTGTTATCAAAACAGCGCTCAACGACAAACAACATCCGTTACCGACATCTCTAAGACGGAGTTTAATTTACCTTAATCTGTCCGTGGTAAGAGAAAACGAACACCACGAAATTCTTTGTATGAAAAAAGATATCAAAACTAAGATCGGTAGGAACATATTATTTTAGTAGTTATAATCGGAATTGCATCGTCGGTAGTAACACTAAAATTGTAATTGTTAAGTAATGAGAAGAAGTAGGTCAAGAGTTTCTGTTTTTTTTTCGGATCCATCTATAAATCACGTGATTTACTACCTTACTACTACTCAGTTCATTCTAAGGGTACAGTAGGATAGGAGGTGAAAGTCCCGTATGATGTGAAGGTTTCCGAGACGATACTCCTTGTGGCGTACACTTTGTGTTCGTCTGCCCTAGAACAACTCTGACTAACTCAATGTACACATCGCACATCGCACCTCTCCTCCCGTCTAAGAGGAGTAAATTCCCCCAGTGTAGAGGAGCCTGTCACACCTACTACATCGTCTGCGTCGTCATCGAGGAAGAGGGGACGTAGGACTAGAAGATCCAATATTAACGTCGTCATTGGACATGTCCGGTAATCAAGTAATTGTTCATTTTGTGGTGGTTAGGTATAATTGTTCAAGAGCGAACAGAGTCTAAGGGTACACCGAATACGGCTGGAGTGAAGGACATGAACTCCAGAAGGTATCCCCCTTTTATTGAAATACCGTTACCGAGGGACCAGTGCCGCGTGTTACCTTCGTGAAAGGAGGAAAACGGAATCCCTTTTATAACCGTGTTTGTCTGTAAAAATCAATGTGTAGGTCCTTTGTTTTTTCGGGAGCGGTAACCCTGATGTTGTTGTAACTTACCCTGGAAACCTTATAGGGGTATTTTTACATTTTGTAACTAGACTCTACGAGGAGATGGTGATTATTTGTTAAGGTACCCAGGCTAATGCCCGTTCACGAAGTCTCGGCGGTCAGTTGGGTCTGGACGTCCTAGTTGGGTTCTTTCTTCGCCTCACCGGTCCACCGGACCGTTTTGCCGTTTTTAGGTGTCCGTCTTGTGGTGGCGAGCACACGTTCGTCGTTGTTTCGATTAAGTATAAACAGGGAGCGCTACTACGGACTTCGACGTGGAAACGATATTCGAAGTCCTGGTCGAAATTGATGCGCGGAATACCTAAAGGATATTTCTTTTCGCATCACGAGTGCCGGACGGGTTAAAGTGGGTCTCGTGTCCATTGGTATTTTGTCGTGTAGTGTTATCCCCGTATGTTGACTACAGGGTGTTTCCACGTAAAGACTATCGGTGTTCATATACTGGCACTTCCAAAAAGGGGATCCCAAACATAATTATTTGAAATTTCTTGTCTTTATGCACAGTTGAATTCTCAAGTTCAACTTGTGTCTTGGTGATTGTTAACAAAGGAGTACAACATCCTTCTGTAATGTAGAAAGTCACACTACACAACAACCTCGCTCATTCAGTAGCCCTTCTGGGAATTCGGTAGGGACTTTTCCCCCACGAACGCAACCACACTGCGAACAGACCGTCCGATGGTAGAGTTGTACCAAAAGGGTACCTTGACACGACGTCTTCCTGTGTGTGTTTGTGTCCTGACCAATTTCCCAAAATCTGTGGCGGAAAATGTAAGGCGGGGCCTCTCATATGAAGCACACCTGCACACTTGCTCGCCTGTTCCACTCTTCGTTTTCCGAATGCCAGGAAGTATTCTTGCCTAGCTTCTGAAGCAAGAGGCTCGGAAGACATGTGCTACCAAGCAAGCGTACTCGACATAGAGAAACACCCCCTGTCTCTCTCTGGACACTCGCTGGTCATATCCACTCTGACCTGCAATTGAGTTGGCTTTCAGTACCAGTCTGGTGTCTTGCTCTTTTCACATCATAAAAACCAACATGCAAATGAAGAAACAGCTTGGGCAAAGAAAGACTGTTCACTGCAAAATGGAAAATACAAATGTTCCTCCACCTATATCGCCACTTAACAATAGTTTTGTCGCGAGTTGCTGTTTGTTGTAGGCAATGGCTGTAGAGATTCTGCCTCAAATTAAATGGAATTAGACAGGCACCATTCTCTTTTGCTTGTGGTGCTTTAAGAAACATACTTTTTTCTATAGTTTTGATTCTAGCCATCCTTGTATAATAAAATCATCAATATTAGCCTTAACGTAGCAGCCATCATTGTGATTTTAACATTAACAATTCATTACTCTTCTTCATCCAGTTCTCAAAGACAAAAAAAAAGCCTAGGTAGATATTTAGTGCACTAAATGATGGAATGATGATGAGTCAAGTAAGATTCCCATGTCATCCTATCCTCCACTTTCAGGGCATACTACACTTCCAAAGGCTCTGCTATGAGGAACACCGCATGTGAAACACAAGCAGACGGGATCTTGTTGAGACTGATTGAGTTACATGTGTAGCGTGTAGCGTGGAGAGGAGGGCAGATTCTCCTCATTTAAGGGGGTCACATCTCCTCGGACAGTGTGGATGATGTAGCAGACGCAGCAGTAGCTCCTTCTCCCCTGCATCCTGATCTTCTAGGTTATAATTGCAGCAGTAACCTGTACAGGCCATTAGTTCATTAACAAGTAAAACACACCAATCCATAAATTAACAAGTCTCCTTGTCTCAGATCCATGTGCTTAGGGCGACCTCACTTCCTGTACTTGAGCTCATAGGGAAAATACTTTATTAGCCAATGGCTTCCTGGTCAGGCAGCACAAATGAGACAAGCACTTCCTCCTTTTCCTTAGAAATATTGGCACAACAGAACATTTTAGTTACACAATCAGGAACAAAAAAGCCTCCATTTGACTGACAACAACATGAAATGGGACTTTTGAATACCCCATAAAAATGTAAACATTGATCTGAGAGCTCCTCTTACACACTAATAACACAATTCCAGGTCGATTACGGCAAGTGTTCAGAGTCAGTCAACCAGACAGTCACAATGAAGAAGCAGTGGCAGGTGCTGCAAAAGCAAAATTCACAGAGCAGAAACCACTGCTCTGCAACAGCAACAAGCTATTCATATTTGTCCCCTCATGATGCTGACTGCACCTTTGCTATAAGCTTAGGACACTTTAACTACCCTATGGATTTTCCTATAAAAAAAGCAGTGCTCAAGTGCCTGCAATGCCACCAGGAGCACAGTAACCATAAAACAGCACATCACAAGGCATACAACTGATTGTCACAAGTTGCATCTGATAGCACAATATATGACCGTGAAGTTTTTCCCTAGGGTTTGATAATAAACTTTAAAGAACAGAATATACTGTCAACTAAGAGTTCAAGGTGTAACACATGAACCCTAACAATTGTTCTCATGTGTAGGGAAGACATACATCTTAGTGTGATGTGTTGTTGAGCAGTAAGTCATCGGGAAGACCCTAGCCATCCCTGAAAAGGTGCTGCGTTGTGTGGACCTTGTTGCAGGCTACCATCTCACTGGTTCCCATGGAACTGTGCTGAAGGACACACACAAACACAGACGGCCCCTTATGCCATCCAGACTTAAAAGCACTTGTGTACTGGCTCTGTTGTTACTGCTGGGAGCAAGACGATAGAAGTCTGGAGGCAGCAGAAGGTTTTGTAACCGGTAGCGTGACTTTGGCACACTTGCAGCTAACAGAAGCATACACAAGTAGAGCCTGTCTGTTTCTCTTGACTCATCTGTATTCTGCTCGTACCGTCAGGTCATATGCTTGTGGAAAATGGCTCACTTTGTAAAACTGAGAGAAGCTGAATGAAAACAGAAGCAAAATCGTAGTGATTCAATGAGAATCATGCACATTAAGAACAATGAAAGTAACACAAGACAATTACCTAAGTTATGTGAGAGGATCCCTGAATCAATCAGACCGTGCTGCAATTAATAAGGATGGAACTCAGTTTGTAAGAGGATAGGGCTGCAAATAACAATTATTGACGTTGTATCCGTTGTTTGTTTTCTTGATTAATTGCTTTGTTCTATATAAAGTCCTAAATACTGTGAAAAATGTCAGTCAGCGCTTCCTGAAAGCCAAAATTAGGTACTCTATTTTTTCCAGGACTTGAAAAATTGGTACAAAGAAACAAACCAGGAGTTGCAGAATTGTACACTTTTCTTCTTTAAAAACTACTTGAACTGATTCATCTTTTATCAAAAAAAGTGAGCAATTAGTTTAATAGTCACATAAAAAAAAAGATATTTAGAATTCTTAGTTCAAATACTACAAACAATGTCCCTTTGTGGCAGAGTAATACTCTTTCTAGTGATCACAGCACATAAATACATCAGATGTAGGGTTTCATATCCCTTTAGCCATGTGAATTGCAGCACGGTCTGATTGATTCAGGGATCCTCTGTGGATGTTAGAGACATGGGTGGATGCTGGGAAGTGGCAGAAGCTATTGCTCATGTGTGCAAAAACAATATCTAATCTGCTGCAGCGTGATGAGGGTCAACGGTTGATCCTCCTACTCACAAAGTCATTATACGATGCTTATTTGCAATCGAGAGCAATAGAAACTGACAATGACAAACGTCACGCCTTCATGGATGAGCACAACGTAAAGTGTTGCCATAGCAATGTGACAACCGTAGCTATAAACACCACAGGTAGAAAAGCTGCAAGATCATCAAAGTATCTCCAAACGGGGACAGTCAGCTACTTTGAATGAGTATCAGTGTTGTCTTTTTACAGACACAGCAGCAACTCATGATCTCGAAGTTCAATTAGTCAGCTTTCACATGGCGGCGCACTAACAGATCTGACACCGCAGTGTGTGGAGAGCACACACAGTAAGTTTGTTATCAGCTGTTCCCAGAGGCCCTGCTCGAAGAAGTGTGTCTATGGCAACCTGCATGTCTGCCATTGTCTCACATGACTGTGTTTAACGCAGCACAGTGAGAACAACGGCCGCAATAATAGAAGTGGACATGGCAGATGTTGGCACGCAACACAGTGCCATGCAAGGGACCAAAGAGAAACACACAAAAGGCTTTCCTACACACGATAAAAAGAAACTTCAAGCTACACAGGCCAAGGAGGGAGGGAGGGGGAAGAGTTTGCCACATGTGTAAACCTTTCAGGATGATGTAACCTCTCCTGTAGTCTGAGGGGTAGTTTGGAGAAATGGTGCTGAGCCAGTTGGAGTCCATTTATTCTGCAGCTTCAGCAAAGGGCCTGCAAAGCTGCTCAGCCTCGTGAAGTCCCTTACTACAAAGCCCTGCATTAAAGAGAGCACTAGGAACAAAACAAGTGAGTTTTTTATACTGAATCTAACAAAACAAGATGACTCATTTAAGGCAACCAAAGTGCAAAACTTGTAACCCAGAGTGAGTTTGCATCAGGTTAAAAATGCCTGTTTCCATTTGCAGATAATTATTGTTTTAATTAGACTTTCCACAAGTATTTTATTCTCATCTGTGTCTTTCACAAGTGTGATTGTATTTCTCAACAGTCACCATTAAAGAGTTCACTCTCTGGGTCAGTGACACACCGCTTCAACACGCCCTCTCCCAGCCAAGACCCCATAAGTCCCTGCCTGTCCCAGCCCCATGCTCCCCCTTTTTCCTTCACTCTGCCATTTTCCCGCCCTACAACGCTGAGCTGAAGAAAAGGAAAAACAGCCGTTCACAACCCTCCACCATCCCTCACCAGTAGATGCAGATGTATAAGCCATGGAAAAAGTGTGGTTAATTTAATTGAAATTACTGATAGCTTCATACAAATGGTTAATGATGTTGTGATGTGTTGCCTGGGAAAAGGCCCTTTGGAAGCCCATTTTTTATGGAAAATGTAAATGTGATACAATATTTGTAAATGAAGAAACAAACAGACATAAAACAAGCATTATCAAAAGCTCCTTGATAAATTATCATAATCTCTAAAATGTAAAAGCAGCATAAACAGTTATGACATTGAATAACAACCAGTGTCAGAAACAAACACCACTGGTGACACATGCCTGCAACCTAGTCCAACAGTAAAACTAGCACACACCTATCTTTCATACTGTTGCCTTAACAGTGAGATAACCTTGGATAACTTTGAATAACCAAAGTAGTCTATTTTACACAGATCTCTGATGGCAGACAGTGTTTCCCAAAACAACTAACGACATATGACCCTAGTATCCAGAATAGATTATATGCACGTCCAACACAATCCATCACTATAATAATCTAAGTGTTAAGCATGAATTTCCACTGCATGTTACGGTGTTTAATCTGCTGTTACGGAGCTTTTGAGAAAGGATTAGCGCCGTGTTGTCAGCATGGCAGCGTTTTCCCCACGATGGGAGGAAAGCTGCATCCGCCCTGCCTGTGACACATGGCCACGGAGGGTTGTGGATAAATAAAATTAAACTCAATGCGACATATTGTTCTAGCGTTAGTGCCACATGTAGCAAACGTTGTAAATTAATTAGCAACGTATAGCTAGTTTAAGAGGATTTAGCCACGCAAAACCAGTAATAGTGCGCAGAAATACAGCTCTCTTCATCACAATGCACTGATGTGTGTTTATTAAAGTCACTGAAAATAAAAAAACTTCTCGAAGAGACGTGTGCTCGGTCTTACCTTCACAAACAGCTCGATAACGGGCTCGTCGTCTGACTTTACTCCGTTCTGCGGTACCGACAGCGACATTATGGTGCTTCTTTCTGAAGTTTTTGCTAACAAAGATTAGTTTTTTCTTGCTACCACGCCCGATTTAGCTCAGTCCTGTTGTCCACCTCTTCTTTTTTTTCACTGGAGCCCAAGTAGGCGCGTTTTCTCCCCGAGGAGGACCCGGTGCTTGGAACACAAGAGTCTGTTAAACCAAACGGACGAGGGGGCAGCGTTGAAATCCAGATAAACAACTGTTTTTAATTACAGTATGACTTTAATCACGCTGGGCTACAAACACATCGTAGAGGCGCGCGGCTCTTTATGCTGGGTGAGTGTGATGAGGAGGCGAGAGGGAAGAAGAAGCAACGGGAATATCTAAAGCGGTGATGTCATCCGAGGCGCTCACACAGACAAGGGGGAGGGTCTGAGGGTTCTTGTTGGGAGGAGGGTGAGGAGATGTAGAGCAGAAAACTGAGACCACTGCAAAATTATCATTTTCTCTGGTTTTAATATTTATAGCTATGTTTTTGAGTAAAATGAATTTTTCTTTATGTTATTCTAAAACCAACTGACAACCTATATCTGTGTTGGAATTCAACAGACACTGCGGAATGGCTGCCACACATGTAGAAATTGAGATGTAAGAAAAGTTTGCAGTGGTCACTTAATTTTAACAGAGCTGTATAGGCCTACTGTCTTTTGTAAAGAAATACAAACATTTTTATTTTCCAACAACCACTAACTTCGCCGTGGGTTTTTCCATTTAATTTACGTATTTATCGTATTTTATTGTTCAACGCAAAAAATAAACAAGTTTTTATTTATTTTCCGTATATATTTGTGGGCGCTCTAGGGAATTAACTTTAAACTGGTGTTGCATTATTTTGGTAGATCCGTTATACATTTATTTTAACAAATGTTTATTACTAATGTCTCTCTTTACTTGAATTTGCATTTTTACTTGCCCTATTTTTAACTTAACCATTTATTTCGACAAAGTCACAAGCTATTTGCAATTAAAATTTAACAACATTCAGAGATATACTTTCACTGACAACAAATATAAAGAAACTATATTAGGTTGGCTGCGGGATATTCATACTTCGCCTAAACCAGTGGTTCTCAAAGTGTGGGGCGCGCCCCCCCAGGGGGGCGCAGAGGCATGACAGGGGGGGTGCGAGAGACCAGGAGGAAAAATGGTTATTTAAAAAAATATATATATATCATATTTTGAAAGATTATTGATTCGAAAATAATATGATACAGTACTATTATGTCTGGGGCTCTGTGTGTGTGTGGAACGAGCCATTTTGTGTGCGTGTGCGAGCGAGAGAGAGAGAGCGCACCGGTACCGGAGATCGTTGATGTTAGCTTCTGGTACTAGCGAGCTACGCTAACGGATATAAGAAGTTTTTTCAACAACAAAGTGGAGGAGAGTCCTCTCCTGTCAGACTGAGAGACTCAGTGAGCTAAAGGACTCTCTCAGTGTTATCTCAGTGTGTTTCAAACGTTTTGGTCACCATTAATGTAAACAATTATGTCCAAGGCACACGTTTATATGANGGCAGCAAATCTGTATCTGCTCGCTGTACACCCGTTTTTAGAGATTTGGGTATGGAGGAAAAGAGAGAGGGTTTTATTTTCTGAAGCTGCGTGAGTTCCCTGACACACCGGGGACATATCTTCATGTATAAAAGACGTACAAAAGTGCATTTTGCATGATAGGTCCCCTTTAAGTAATTGATTGTTAAAACATGTGACACGTTCAAATGCTTGGGGGGGGGTTGTTGCGGTGCCGTTCTGTGATTCTACAGATGGCCAGTCCGCCACTGCTCACAAGCTTATTAAGATCC
>NW_011359125.1:2027218-2038342 GCF_000735185.1 Notothenia coriiceps | reverse complement strand
TCACCACATAAAATCACATAAAAACCCTGCATGTTTAATCGCATAATCAAGGATTTTAGCCCGCGTTTTTCTGGAGGGTCTATTTACCAGCTTTGAGAACACTTTAATGATCAATCATTGTAAAACATATCATATCTATTATTCTGAAATGGACCAATCTGCACAATCACTACTTTTACTGTCGCTACTTTCACTATATTTTGATGAAAATACTTTTCTACTTTTACTTGAGGAACATTTTGAATGCAGGACTTTTACTGAGTGTATTCCTACACTCTGGTACTGGTACTTTTACTGAAGTACACGATCTGAGTACTTCTACTTTTACTCAAGTACAAGATCTGAGTACTTCTACTTTTACTCAAGTACAAGACCTGAGTACTTCTGCTTTTATTAAGTAAAAGATCTGAGTACTTCTACTTTTACTCTAGTACAATATCTATACTTATACCACCTCTGTTTATAGCCTATGAAAAAACTATTAGAAAACGAAGGCTAAAGCTAACGTTAGCAGATAGTGACAATGTATGCTAGCTAGCTAGCTCAACGATTCCTTAAATGATATTGCGACAGAAAAGGTTTTCAGTTCACATCACGCTCTGCCGCTCTGCTCTGAACACCTGAACGGCCTGTTCTAACAGCTGTTCGCCAGCGGTGCAATCTGTACCACAGTGACTCCGCACAGTTAACGAACGCACCATAGATAATGTAGCTGACCGGAGCCGGCCCGACAGGCAGGAAGACTCGAGCACACGGCTCGCGCTTCATATATAAAAAAATAACACCATGCGCGTCATGATGGCACATAACAGCTCGCGACCGCAGATTATTTCAGCTATTAGATAAAATGTAAATTATATTTGACGCAACTTTAGTTACATTTCCATGACTTTTCCAAATGGGAAAAATATTGTTTTCCATAACTTTTCCAGGGCCTGGAATTTATATTTTGAATTTCCATGACTTTTTCCAGGTTTTCAATGACCGTACGAACCCTGTATATATATCTTTCTACTGTTGATATGTGTATATTTATTGTTTGTTTATTTTGTATCTTTTTATATTGTTTTATTTTTAACTCATTTTTGTTAACATGCTGCTTTGACAAAACGCTTTTTCAATTTTGGAAAAATATAGTTTATCTAATTTAAACAGGTTGAATGAAGCCAGGATATGTTTATACATTTTCAAACAAATAAATGGTTGTCTCCAAATCTTGCAGGCATTACCTGATGCCTGACTGTCTCTCCTTTCAGGCCGGTTCTCTCTGAAGAAAGGGGGGACTTGGTGTGATCGAGTGGGGCTGCGAGAGCCGGGTCGATAGCTGTGCTCTGAGGAGAGCAAAAGAACATGGTTGAGTCTCTCATCCCAGTCATATGTTACCGAGTCTAAAGCAATCCGTATGTCCAATAATGAATGAGCAGTGCTCACCTAAACTAAAACAATTAAATCAGTATTTTTATTCAAATACAGCTATGTATGAATGTACCTTTAGTAGTAAGGTTTAAAGTAAACAAAGGATACTAAATTAGAGAGAAAAGCCTATTTCAATACATTTCTAAATCCTAAAATCCTAAATTGATATTTAATATAAAATCTTCATGACATGTTATTAACATTATTGGAATTCTTGCAGTAAGTTTGACATGTCCCCAATTTGTTGAGTCACTCTCTTGCAGACAGTCTACCTGTGTAGGGTTGGTGTCGAGGCTGGTGAGGCGAGTACGGCCTGGTGTATGGCCTGGTGTGCGGTCTATGGGGCACGAGCCTGCGTCTGCCGGCAGGAGGAGAACCAGAGAGGGACCGAGGCACAGAGTGGGATGGAGAGCTGCCCTGTGGTCCGCCCCTAATGGATAAAAGAAAACATTCATCAAGTGGAGGAACTGGTGAGGGCATCTAAACTGTTGTTAATACAATTTGCATTGTTAGCGAGCAAAATAATGATGGGAAAGAAAAATTTAGGAATATTTTAGGTTCTAAAACATGAAAATAACTATACTTCACTTATACACTAACCCATTTATTCACAAGAAATGTAAAAAAATTAATAATACTTTTTGGAAAAGGATAACGAAATGATCCGTGTCAATTTGCCGTTTTGTTAAATGTGTGGGACTGACTCACAGCTAAAAACTGATTATTGGAAACATAACAACAAGAGTATAACTCACCTTGGTGGATTTGGTTTCCAGTCAGGGTACCTACACACACACACACACACACACACACACACACACACACACACACACACACACACACACACACACACACACACACACACACACACACACACACACACACACTATTTTGTATTTCCCGACTGGCCCTGCTGCTCGAGGCCAATAAAGAAGGGGATTAGATTGAAAGCTCCAACACAAACTCTGCACACACCTTTTACTAACACACACACACACACACACACACACACACACACACACACACACACACACACACACACACACACACACACACACTCACTCCCATTAAATAATTCCCAAGAAAAAAGGTAACGCCAAAAGCAAGTCCAGCTTAAGCTGTGCCAGAGAGCTGGGGGAAATGTAGACTTTAGAAAGCTTAAGACCGAGGACTTTTCTATCAGGGTACAGTGAACTAAACCAGCAAAAGGTACACCTTAGAAACACAACTTCACACAAAAATGAATACTGAATACTGACGATTATAAATGCATACCAGCTGCACATTTATAGGAAGTACATTTTAAAAGACAGTTTTGGCCAATGGCTAGGTTGCAGCGGAGAAGGAAAGGTAGTGCGATGCATACAGTATATGCTACTGTAATTGCGAGGCTTTACTTAGTGGCATTAATGTGATCTTATGGCTCAACATGATTACATTTAAAAATGATTCCCTCAGCTGAGTATAGGTACCACTTACAGATTGACTATAAAGCCAGGTTATTTTCAAAGGATCTAGTTAGTGCTAATTTCAAGCCTAAACTCTGAACCTGGTCCAGGGCCACCTTGGTAAAACAGAAAACGGCTTGGTGTTGGGTCAACATGCCTCCTAACCAACTAATTCGTAGTACACCCTTCTGGATGTGAAAGAAGACCATTGAACCAAAAGCATTAAGAGACTCTCTGGGTTGTGTTTCCCATATCTTGTTTCATTCTCTTTAGAAATTCCTTTTTTAATGTTGACACGCTTTTTTCTGAGTAGCTACAGCATAATAGTGAATATATACTGATGAATTTAAGACTTTAGCAGAACATTAGTAGTGCCCTCACTTGTTGAGCAGGTCTCTGCAGGCAGCAGTGTGGTTGACGGTGTTTATATGGTAAAACCAGTCCTGCAGAAAAACGACAAATGGGAGAGGAATATATCACAATCTGACACCAACATAAATATTCAGCAACAAAACCATTATCACAATTCACAGGTATAAAGTTAAACAAATGAGTAAGCAACCATTTAACCAGGCCATCTACATTGAAATAATGATTAGTATAAATAGTAAGTACAGAGACAGAATCATGATTGGATCTTTGACTTCCTTTAGTTTCAATAACTAATTATTGTTTTGCATTTCTGTTTCGCATAAATATAGTCCTGTAAGACATATTCTGCATTCTACTTTCCATTATCTTCACTGTGACCATACGTTTACCCCATTAACACACTACACTAGCAGAAACAAACAAATAGTTTTTAATCTTCTTGGACCAAATGCTGTTCGGTTAACTTATTATGTCCCAAGTAATGACCACAAATCAAACAAATTATTCAACAAATTATTACCTTATGATCTGTTCATCCACCAATCTGTTACCTATGCTATATGAAATTCAAGACAGCAAAGTAAAAAATAAAAAATCCCTATATTTAACTAGTTTACTTTCTCCAGAGGCGCAGTATATAGAATTGATCAATCAATTTTAGGGCATGTGTCCACATAGCGCCTCTACTGGCAGGAAATAGCTGGCAGGGTGCTCAGTCTGTCAGCCTAGAGAGGGGAGTACGATCCTTGCACGCTGGTAAAAGTTCAACACCCACAGATGGGCTTTTCTGTCTTTGTTTTAGGGTTTCTGTCTGAAAGACATACCGAAAACAAGCCTCTCCTCCTATTTCTACAGTGACGTTACTGCACTTATCTGAGAGTGAAAATATTTCCAACTCAAAGCTCCTGAAGTGGCCACACAAAAATAGCGGAGTGCTCCGAAAAAAGTTTGGGTTGAGTGCTTCTTCACGAGGCGGTTGCATTCGAGGGCATGTGCTCTGTTCTGATTTGAGTCAATTAGAAAAAGCTCAGAAAAGGCGCTATGATGGCAAAGGCCTTAAGCGACCAACTATTCATTAGGGTAGAATGCTTATTATTTTTTATAAGGACATTTTTGTAGATGTGAGGGAAATCTTTAGACCAATAGATTCAGGAAATTAGGCTGACATAAATGGCAGTTAAATTGGTTCCACATGTACTGGACCGTTTTAAATTTCACCCTTGGCATTATACAATAAGATAGTCCCACTCACGTCAAGTAATTACTGTAACATTACTGAAGGAACGTAAAGGGAAAAAAAAGTTATTTCTCCTTATTGTCAAACCAACACCATTTGAGAACATGAGAAACCAGAGCACTAGACTTTCTCAGAGAAAAACTGAAATCTCTGTTGAATAAAGGACATACATATATATATATATATATATATATATATATATAGTCTTATATAAGTTTAAACCAACTTTTGTGAGTTTAGTGTTAACAAATGTTCTTAATGGAACAATTCAATAATTGTTCCACCAAAAACAAGAGACATGAGAAGATTGTATTAAGTGTTTTTATCAGCAATTAGCAGTGCTGCATCGGAACTCACTTCAGCCCTCACTATATCTACCAGGCATGATGGTGGCCAAATGCAGTCACCACAATGTAGGGTATAAATAGTTTGTATTGATTATTCGAAACAAAAAGGTTGGCTTCTACAAGCTAGGTGGGTCATTATAGCAACAGTTCCCAACTATTTCAGTGGAAAAAAAACATGTAAAACACAACTTAAATGACAACATAATCACTGTCATCTCTAACGGCCTGGTGAAATATAGGATAAAAACTAACATACAAATTAAGGTTTTCCTTTCAGAAATCATTAGGAGGGCATTTTTGGCACTCACCTTTTCCTGATCACACTGAGTGTGGCACAGGGAGCAGGTATGGGGATACACCTTTGGAGACACAGCTGAGAAATCACTTATCATGATGGGAGTAGGTAACTTCTTGCTGCTGCTGCTGCTGTGAGGTTGGGAGCCAGATGAAGAGGAGAGAGACCGCCTCGAGGAAGCTTCGTTCTTGGTTTCAGGTGAGGGCCTAGGTTTGGGTCCTTCACGCCTGTAGTCTTGGTTTAGATTACGAGATTTGGATGATGGTGTAAATCTTCCCCCTGATGCTCGATTGCTCTTGCGATGGTCGCTATCCGCCCTGCGATAGTCCCGGTCTCCGTGCTTGCTTGATTCACTGTGTTCCAAACGAACCTGTCGCTTTTCAGTTTTTTCTAATTTTGGAGCCGATGAGGCTGATGAAGATGGGAACATTTTAACTGTCCTTTCGCTGGAGAGTGGCTCTCTTTTAAAAGTTTCTCTGGTATCGTTCTCCTCCTTTGCCCGACTTGCATGACCATAGTCGATGACTTTACCTGCTGTCTGTGTAACAGTCAACAGACTGGGCACTTCCGGTGAGCGTGAACGCGCCAATTTTGAAGAGTTGGAAGCAGACGGATCATGGATCCCACGTGAGAACGCAGAGGAGGTTGTGGGAGCCACAGTCTTCTGGGTGCCTGACTTGTTGATCTGGATGTCACGGAGTATGAATGGTAAAGTATCTGGGGTAAGCTGATCATCTGGGTAGTGACTCAGCACTTCCAAGTCCTCATTAGAAAGTCCAAAGCTAGCCAAGATGCTTCCTGCACTCTCAGGCGTGTACAAAGCCTGACCATCCCCACCGCCACCACTCCTGCCACCATGGGGATGTCGCGCTGTGGATGAAGCAGAGTCAGTGGTATTCCAGTTTGGCATGCTTGTTCCAGCATGGCTGCTCTGTGGCTGCTGTTGAGGCCCCTGGTGTCGCTGGGACTGGTGGCTATTACTAGGTGGAGGACTGGCAAACAGTTTAGATGGAGGTTGGTAGTTTGACCAGTCTACTCCTTGCTGATGGTCAGGCTGATTATCAGGGGTAGGTGTTATTTGGTTGGAGCCGTAGCTTCCATGTTGGCTGATACCAGAACCTGAGCCTTGGTTCTGTCGGTTTGTGTGGTCAATGAGGCGGTGGTCCATGTCCCTAGCACCCCGGATAGCCAGGGCAGACTCTAGCTCCGCAGGGAGCTGGGTGGGACGAGGAAACTGGAAACCCATGGACAACATATTGGAGGGAGAACGATTTGCATGTGGAGTTTGAGCTGGCTGATGATGGGGAGGCCTTGACCCATTAGAGAAGGGCGGTGGCCCTTGTTGCTGGTTGTGGTGGTGGTACATGGCAGAAGACGGATTCCGTTGATTTTTTCTGTAGATTTTGTTGTTAATGTTTGCCCCAACCGCATATACCTGATGAAAGTTCAGGAGAGCCAGATGAGGAAGCAATGCTACTGACAATCCGTTGTTGTGATACTGGTTGCCAATAGTTATGGTTGCAAGAGTGGCAACCTGCTGGAGGGCAATTTGCGCCCTAGTCTCAATCTGAGCCAATGTCAGAGCAGTCACAGCAGCAGCAGCAGCAGCAGCAGCAGCAGCAGCAGCAGCAGACGACGACGCAGGTCCAAATATGAAATGGGTCCCTCTGGTGCTGTTGGCAACGGACAATGTTGCACTGGGCTCCAAACCAAGGGCAGGAACGCGTCGGAAATTACTGTTGGTGTGCACAGCGAGGCTGTGAGGTGGAAAGCAGAGATATACTATTACAGATGAACAAGATTTAATTTCTCATTTTAGAAGTAGCTTTCAGTTGAAGTCCTTTTTGGCGCACTCCTTATGTTGTTTGTTGTTTTTTTGTTAAACATTTCTAAGAAATTGCACCTCGTTACTGTAGTCCTGCTGTGCTTTTCTTTCAGGACGGTAGAGCAAAGCAACATTATGCAACACTGAATTACTGAAAACCATGAAAACAAAAACACCGTTTACAGATTTAACCTTCTGGGACACAACAAGGAAACTTGTATAATACCGCTCACATTAAATCATTGCAATGTCTACACATTCTTATCACACTTACCATCTTCTCCAATGCATTAAAGTAAAAACGCAGATAACTATAGTGGTTTTTATTGCATAACACTAATGATAAATAATATACAAATGTTAAGCACTAACTTAACATATTGAACAGCATGTTAATAGGCTCACAATGTATTTATTTTTATTACTATCAACTGTATCATATTTTCTATATACTGTACCTGAGTCCAACGTGGGCTGAGTTGTTGCTTGTTTTCATTAAACTAAGATCTACAAACTCATTTTACTCAAAACACAGTGTCACTCAATTTATACTCTCATGAGAAAACAGTCAACCCTGGCATCATGTTTAAGTTCATGTTATAAATATACTATAAGCTGGTGTGCACAATCCGTTTGGTGAAATTCTCCGGTCTTTGAGGACAAGTCTACTCTTAAGAGACCAAGCCGAGCAACCTATCATCATCTATTAGTTTTATGCTGGGCTAACTAGAGAAGCTTTTGTTGCCAATCATCTTAGAAAATATTAGGGAAGGAGGTTAAAAGGTTAAGCCAAGTACCATTTACAAACACCAATTCCGATTGAAGTTGAACAAATAATAAAACAATGATTTGCAAATCCTTTTGTAGACTTGAATTCAATTGAATACACTACAACGACAACATGTATAATGTTCACACTGATAAAAAAAAAAATTTCTTGCAAATATTCACTCATTTTGAATTTGATGCCTGCAACACGTTCCAAAAATGCTGGGACAGGGGTCACAAAAGACTGGGAAAGTTAAGTAATGCTAAATGGAATATTCCACAGGGGAACAGGTCCATTGGGTGAGTGTCATGCTTGGGTATAAAAGAAGCATCCCTGAAAGGCTCAGTCGTTTACAAGCAAGGATGGGGCCAGGTTTGCCACTTTGTTAACAACTGCGTGAGCCAATAGTCCAACAATTTAAGAACAACGTTTCTCAATGTAAAATTGCAAAGAATATCCTCATCTACAGTCCAGAATATCATCAAAAGAGTCAGAGAATCCGAGCAAATTCTTTCTTTTAACTCAGAGGGCTAACTTCCCACAGGACTTTTAACATTAAATACAAATTATAGAAACCATCCGCACTTGGTCAACAGAAAGATATTTGCATTAATCATCTGAATATAGGACATGTTAACTCAGTGCATTGTTTGCAACTTTCAGTTATTGCCACACAATATTTGATTATTTCTACTGTAATTTCCAAATCGCAGTAAGCACATTGTTTGATAAGGGCAAATTATGTGAAAATATCATTACATTACAAATCCTTGTTTGGTAGAGATCATAATGAAAAAATAATAATTGTGCAGCCCTACTGTCAGTAACTGGCTTCACCTCAGGTTGCCTTGTTTTATTTGTAAAGTTCAGAGGTACGGTGGCCGGCAGGTGCAAATGCAGAACAGCTGCAAATAATTACATGAAAAACAAACAAATCCAACAAAAAAACGCTGCATTTACAGAAATTATGCAAACTAAATACAACACACAAACCCCGAAAACAAACGCAACAGAAAAACGCTGCAAAAACAAAAACGATATGCAAAGTCAAAAAACACATACAAACCCCAAAAGACATACAAACCCAAAAACACACAGTGCTCCAAGCCTCTAGGGGGCGCGCTACGTGCAACAGATTGATGTCTGACCAGACATAGAGAGAACAAACAAGAGTGATGGAAATTGAAGCCGGAGGAAACAAAGTTGATTGAAGTGGACAAAGTCGATATATAAGAAGGTAAGTTTTGTTTTTATACAAAGAGCGTCATATTTACGCAGCTAGCGTTAGCTTCCCTAACTACTACACCAGCTGAGGAGAGGAGAGCTTCACGTGAAGAGAAGATATAGTGAGGGAAGAAAATTGTTAAAAGAGATGACAAATCGAGTGCAAGTAAATAGGCGCGTTCACACCGGAGTACTTTTCCCCGTACTTTTCCCGTTTAGTTCCGTTAGTACCCCTCTTGTCGCGCTCACACCAAAAAGATTACTTAGTGCCGGGAACTTTTACCCGCATGTTTAGTGCCTGCTCGAGAGGTGGTACTATCCTGGGGAGAAAAGTACCAATTTCTATTGGCTGGGCGAATTGCAAACCACGCCCCGTAAAACTCTGAAAAATGTTTTGTGAAGCCGCTATTGTATTTGCTGGCATTAGCATTATTAGCATTAGCCCCGCGCACCAACGAAGAGAGACTAACTTATGGCAACACAGAAAAAAAAACATGGGAGCGTGAGAGAGGAGGTTCGGCGTTCTGGCGATTTACTCGGATGAAGGCTTCGTAGAAGCTGCTGGGGAGTCCCAGCAGCTTCTACTGAAGCCGACCCAACTCCGGGAACTTCCGGCTGGGACTTCGGTAGGCAGTATACGCCGTTGAAGTGGTTTGCGCCTGCCAGTAAACCCAAAGCAGAAGGAAGCGAAGTGACATCAGCGAGCTCGTTTGCGGTAATCTTCCCTCAAGGAACTTATTCCGTCGTGAACGCGATCTGTACTTAGGCTCATGCCCTGGGGTACTAAGTAGGGATGCCAGCTGATTATTGATTTTTCTTTACAGTTCCATAATCGATCTTCTTTTTCTTCTTTTTTTATTCGTTTTATTTATATATTTTTTATATATTTATGTTTCTTTTTTTTCCTGAATTAGTTTACCAAAATAGATAGACTAATGCTAATAATATTAATAGTATTAATAATTGTAAATGGCCATTGGTCACACCACCAGTTTGTTTTACTGTAAACTTGGACGGAAGCCGAGCGCAGGCTGAGCTGCTACACACCGACCCCGCCCCCCCGCGCCCGCCTCTCCATCACACGTGCGATTGATTTATTGGCAGATATTCAGAACAGGTGAGAACAACACAGACTAAAGATGAACAAGCAGGTAATTTCAAAAAGAGTTCCCGTGGATCTACTTCGAACTTAGGACTGGCGATTATCGAGTTTACACGATACATCAGTCGGATTGCAGCTACAAGCGATGTCGTAAATGACACATCGATGAACATCGAGTATTATGTTGTCAAATCAATTTCCCGCCGCGCCAAAATGAGCTTTCCTTTCTCCCTCATAGACGTCACACACGGCAGGCACATACGCAGCCCGTCTACTTGCACACAAACATTACCAACCATCCACAGTGACAGAGAGCAGGGCTCGACATTATAAATGCCCGCTGGCTCGGAAGCACTATTTAGACACTCCCGGGCCAGACATAAGCGTACTGTCCACTTGCCCGCTTCGGGCACTAAAAATATATTGCTAAAAAAAAAATAAAATTGTCCAATGTGTATAGGTATTTTGACAAGCATGTTGTTAAATTGTTTGCGTTATTAACGCTACAACAAGCGTTTTCGTGAGCGGTTGTCGTTGTTGGCGTGAAAGCAAACGCTGTTACTGCGGAGCCAGCGCGAGGCAGGCTCCCGTATTGCCGTGAGCGCCGGGCAAAACTATCTTCAATAAAAGAAAGTCACCGGAGGAGTTAAAGGGAGTGACAGGTAGCATGAGAAGAAGAGGGAGAGAAAGTTTCAGCCAGCTTGATCGATGGAGTTTGTTTTCTAGTGGTGCAGTGACGGGTCCTAAAAAACCCTTTATAATCTATCGGATTAGATTATATGATTCGAAAATTATAAAGTAGGTGACATGTGGATATTCATCCGGCTGAAGCAAAACGTGCATTTATCAACAGGTTTGTTTTCCACAGGACTATATTTCCAGCTATTTTTCCAAAACCCTATGAGAACATCCCATTGCTTTTGTCGAGGAACCAGCAGCTTACTTCCCTCGGTTTAGTAGGACCGTCATGCACCCTCAATATGATGTCATATAACAAGGTCTTCTGTCGGCTCTGTCCATCAATGGTCGACCTATGGCTGACAAGTAAGTGAAAGTAGGACAATATAACCAAGGTATTGGCTATAGGGA
>NW_011359125.1:2015799-2027173 GCF_000735185.1 Notothenia coriiceps | reverse complement strand
CAAGCAATAAAGACGGACGGCACAAAGAGAAACACAAAGACAGAAGATGGTAGCCATTACACTGAGACTCTTGAAAGATACAAATAGCCTGAGAAAGATACCGAGCCTAATAAAAACAGAAAGCGGCAAGCCAAATGCAGCCTTACATCAAAGATGGCCAAAAGAACCAGAGGGAAGGCAGGGCAGACAACTCAAACAGCTTCAACCTCGAGTAGCTGCCAGAGACAGATGCAGAACCGCACAAAAAGGAGAAAGAGGTTTTCCGGTGTTGAGAGATGTTTACCATTGCCCCTGGCCCAAATTGGACCATTGGTGGGAGTGGCCCGCCAGAACAATGCACAAACAACGGCCCTCCATGCCATTTCCCCAGGGGACGGGTTCCATGATGACGCAGAGCGGGGGTTACCAGGGATGGCAAAGACGAACAGTTTTGCCAACATGCAACCGAAAATGCCACTAGACTGCCTTGCGGTAGCAGACCAGAACAAATGAGGGAAGCTCAGAGGCCAGACCGCCATGGTATGCATCTTCACACAAGGGTATTTTAAAATCCAGCCCTACATAGAGCCCAACCATATGTCACACAGGAGGGAGAGTTGAATGTTATTTTAAAAGATTAGTGAGTTGATATGCCCATTTACACATAAGCCATCCACAGCAGTAGTAAAGATTGAAGACTAGCTAGACATTAGCAGACTATTTTGCTAATGATTGAGAACGAAAGACAATTACGAGTGATGTTGTATCCCCACACAGAAAATATTGTTGTCCACACAGCCTAGTGGAGGCTCAAGCACGATGCGGCTTCCACCAAAATTATGCAAGGGGCGCGCGATACACCTGACGCCTGAAGCTGTCCAGACCTGAAAACAGCAAACCTCTTCTGCCTTGCTGGTGAAGTGCTGGCTTACAACAGCGGAGCGTGTTGCCAATATGCGTCGCTGTCTCAAACCGTGAAGAGTCAACAAGGAACCCAGCCAGGAAACTAGAGAGTGACTGTTAGCGGGACGAACAGTAACGCGAGCGACAGGAACTGGCCCAACATTTTTTCCAGCCAGTAACATAGGTAGACCACGTCAGAAACCGCGGCCTGTGTTAAAGGGCAACTTCATTGGTATGTTAGTAGAAGCTGTCGTTTGTTCTCAAAACAATTATGTGATTTATGGAGTCAGATTACTGTTTTGCTCATTAAACCACAATTTTGATATCGCCTGAAGTATCTGTATTAAGGCATGAGACCGCAGATGTAATAACGATAACACTGGATTGAGAGCTGCGAGGAGAAGCTGCCTTAGGGGTATTTACAACAGCTTTCAAGAATCAGTTTTATATTTATTTTATTCTTGAGTAAACCTGCTTACTGATTTTATAATGAAGTGCTGTAAGGCAATATTCTCATTTTGAGTGAGGCGAGCCCACCAGCCCTTCATGCAGTCACCCTCTGTGAGAATTTAGTTCATATTTTCCCTCCCGTTTGGAGAAATATTATTCTGTATCTTATGTAGTTCAGCAGTAGATCACCATCTCGATCCTAGAATTATTGAGACGCATTTTAGTGAAACAAGGGGTATTGTTTTTCGCAGCAACGATGATGCATAATACCATGACAAAAGACATTATTGAACAAGTAAACTATTGTTGTGCTAATGGCAGATTTTTTTGTGAATATAGATGTTTACCCCAATCAGAGAGCCATACATCATACGATATTTTTGGTACGCCTTATGGGTACACGGAGAAGTTATATTATTTAATGCACATGTTATGGTTGTTACATGTCCTGTTCATAAATAGGGTAATCATGCAATATATAATTGAGCATGTTATGCTCATAAGGAGGGAGTGTCCATGATTATACAGATATGTTGATTGCGGTGACGTTGTAGTTAATAAAATTAATACATGTAGTTAACAATGGTCTCATACAACAAGAGATGCCAAAGCTTGCCCTTCTCCAAGGAGGAAGTGGTCCAGTTTAGATATTAGACAATAGAAGTGGATGAATATGTCAGAACTCTGAGTAATATTATGCAGTTTGTACACAGGCTAGAAAAACTACAGAGATACCAGACGAGACCACCAGAAGAGACCTTGTTCGGCCAGGTGATTGGGTGAGGGGTGAAAGTTCAGCAAAAGACTGGGCTCATCCCCGGTGGACGGAAGTGTGAGAAAAATTGTAACGAACTTCACACGCGCTCCGTTTAAAGTAAAGAAAAAGGAGCAAATTGACCACCACCTCACCATTGCACCCTTCACTGGCAAAACTTCCAGAAAAGATTGGAAGTTAGGACTGATTTTGGCAGAGCTGGAACAAAACAATAAATAGAAAAAAGATAAAGATAGAAACAGCTCAAAAGCGAATTGTCTAAGATTTTTATAGATTGTACATTAATGTGAAAACCCTTTTTTGTTTTACATCTGAAAAAGAGTCACATTTTTGTATAATTATTTTAGTACTCATATTTAATTCTGTAACTGACAAACCAGGGATAAAAATAGAGATGATGACAAAGAACAAAAGGCCAAACCAATTGTGGTCCCCTTAGGATAAGAGGCAGAATAGCATTGCTATTGTTGCTCATTACACTGCACCTTGTTGGTTGATGGGGTCAATATCAAGTAAAATTTTGGAACATTAATTCACTCAATAGAGAATGCGCACATCACTAACAGAACTCCAGCTGTGTTTCAGAGACTTTCCACGTATCCCAGAGCCAAAGATCAGCTGAGCAACAAAAGGAGGATTAGAAATACTCGTTTCCCAAAGGTGAGGCGGTATAATCAAGATGGATTCACCCCCCTTATATGCAGTCTTGTATCAAATGAGAGATGGGTTTAAGTGATCGGATATTAAAGTGATGGGGATTAACGATTAGGGGGAATCTCTAAAATACACTGGATCCATGTTTTGGTCTGTACCAGAAACACCCCCTGTAAGTTATGAACAACCGACCGTGGACCTATCTGAGCACCAATATTGAAAATGATTACTTAGAAACGGCTACTAAAACCACAAGTACAGCTTTGTACGTACAAACTCTATGAACAAGATTCCCAGACAGATAGTGGCAACATTGCAGATATTTTCCAGTCACAAAGTACTTATGTTCTAAATGAACAGTGAAGATTTAAAATGATGGAGAAAGTGTGGAGTGTTCTTTCTAGTGTGTGAATATGTGATGCTTGAAACATGTAGTAATTCCAATGATAGAGAAAATGGTTCCTGAAAGAAGGTTATTTGGGTTAAATATGTAGCAATGGTTAAAGTAATTTCTTGGAAGAATTTGTAATATAAGTAGACATTAATTTGTTGTTTAGATGCATTTGACACTTAAGACAGGATAGTATGTTATAAAAAGACAGAGTGGAAAGGGTTGGATTTACTTTTAACCCAGTGTGCTAGACTCTTCTATAGGTAATCGTCCCGAGACCTGGACTCCCCTCGCATCAGAAAATCTACGACCCGACCCTGCAAGCAGACAAAAGACCTAAACCCAACAGGAGACTCCTCCTTCCTCCACGAACAGACAGGAAACCAGAGCTTGAAACAACGACACAGCTCCACTGTGGCACCAGAACCAAACAGCTTGCTAACAATACACAAGATACTCTCATCAGTCCCTCAGGGACAGGACATGAGTTCCAAGCTTGAGCCACGAGATTTGGCACAAGAGCAGAGTGTGGGACATGAGAGCAGAATCCGCCCTCCATAAAACAGCAAAGAGACTGAAGAGGAGGAGATGAAATGCAAAGCAGTACCAAGAACAGTGGCATGATGTGGAGCTCGATGTGACTGGGCCAAAGCTGGCCAAAAGAGTTACAGCAGATGGATTCAAGAGCTGAGGACTGAAGAGAAGACAGAATCAGAGAGTTGGCATGGTCGATTAGAAGTGAGGCTGGGGTCACGGCTTGGAGCAACCAGGGGAGGAGAAAAGGAAAACGGAATGAGTGAGTTTGCACATAAACACACTTATTCACAAACCGCACATTTAAAGAACTTGAATTAACTTTCATAAATATGTAAAGACAGAAAGATTATTAACCATGACATTAATCAAATTGGTAAATTAAAATAGCAGTAAAGAGGAAACTATTAAAAGTAAAATGAGAAATCATCCTAAAACCACACTGAGGGATAAAGGGGGAGACATGACACAGTAGAAACCATATTTTTTTTTTCCTTCCCCCCAATCTTTTCATCAATGTTAACAATCATTCTTTAAGAGATTTTATTCACCCGTGTGAATAAAGTAGTGATTCTCATTTAGCTACAATATGATCACCATTAAAGGATAGTTTTTAGGAACCACTCTTTAAGACAAATCTTTATTTTGTATGAAAAATGTTAAATGTAGAGCTTGTACTCAGCCAAAGATAGTATTCCAATCTAGAGTATTGATTCTTCCTTTAGCATGGTATTACCCTCAGGAGGGAGGAATTAAGGGTGAAATAGACATTTGTTTTTGCCAAGATGTAGAGTTTTAAAAAGACACTGGACAAAGAGAGATATGCACATTTTAATTAAAAAAAACTAACATAATTGGGAGTAATACATGCGGGCCTTGGATCACTCATGTGATGTGCATATTTTTACAACAAATATCTTTCAGGGAGAAGGGGGTCGCTTCGACCCCCTGCAGCATGTTTTAAATCTTTACTTGCAGGCTTCAGAGGGAGCGCACGGCCAGAGTAGATGTTTTAAAAACAAGCGCCACCAGCTCTAATGGTCATCCATTCACCAGATGACCTGACATTTAAGATTGTTATTAAAGGAGAAACATATCTGCCATAAGTTGAAAAATTCCTTAATTGAACTACAAACCAATTAATGAATATGACCTCCGTTTAAAGTCCTTGGTTAAAGGAGGAAGTAATTATCACATCTCGGGCACCCAAGGTTCCACACATGTAAGGGTTAGCATAGTTATTTAAGTAGACCATAATTTGAAAAAAAATTAGTATAATGAGTTATTGATATTCCCACCGGTTCTCACACCATTTCAGGGACTTTATCACTGCATTAGAACAGACCACCCAAAAAGTTACTGAGTAGGAACTTTTAAGTGATGAAATTCTTACAACTGTTTTAACTGACCAAAATCTTCTCCCAGAAATGCTGTCTAGTAAATGCCGTACCCCAGAGTAGAACGTCCGATTGAACACGACGGGCCCCTTCTTAGAAGGAACATATTACTTTCATTACCTTAAATGGTATGAAAGGAGGGAGGGTACATTTCTCATGAGGAGACAGTTACAAATGCTAACAGAACAAGACGACCAACCCCCCGATATTACACGATGGTTGATGACAATGATGAGTTAGTGTTAAATGATTATGGATGTTCGGAGATGAGTTGTCATGAATGTCCAGCCGATGTGTTTCTTTAAATGATGAATCCATGTGAGAAGAAGGGAGCAAATGCTTAAAATGAGTGAATCCAGTTCAATTTACTTTACACTTTCCAAGATAGTTTATTTTATTTTTCAATTTACTTTGCAATCCAAAGATATTTATCTCATTCTTTATCTACTTTATACTATTCTAATAATGTAGATCTCAGGTCTCATGTTTTATAAATCATTGCTATTCTAAAATGGTTTGTTTCTTTTCACTTTGTAAAAAACAAGTGCCTTAACACTGAGCGTGGTATGGGAACGGTTTCTGTGAAAGGAGGGAGGAAGAAATGTTCTAATACCAAGCCATTGCTGCAATATTTGAAGAATGATATTGAATGTAAACAATAGGAGTTATGCACAAGGCAAAACTTTTATATTTGAGCGCAGTCAAAGTATTTTTTGTATTTTTGTAAAGTTAAGGCTATTGAACCATTCCATTTTGATTGTATGTTTGTAACATGAGTTATGCTATGCAAAGTTCAGATGAAGAACTCATTGATTTCAGTATTAGATACACACCTTTTAGGTGTGTAAGGAGGGACTGTTAGAAATTAAAATCAATGTTTTGATGGTATAATGTAGCTTCAACATACCGTCAGTTTAAACGCTGTTTTATACTGAAAAAAACAGAAATTCTCGTGCACAACCAGTTAAGCTTTTATTCTGAAAATCCTTCATCTCCGGTTAGCATTTAGCATGTGGCTAATATACGATTTCCTAAAGAGGTGAATTTAGTAGTGAAATGACATGGAGGCGTGCAAACCGAAACCTACTGATTCAACACTACAACTATAGATGTCGAGATACTACCATGCTGAATCTTAAATGAAGGTACAGTTTATTTGAATACAGACGTGGGTAGCATGTGACAACATCCGGAACTCCACCGGAAACCAAAATGCCGTGAAGTATTTCCAGTATTTTTAAAGTATGAATTACAGCGTTTAGAATGTGTTGAATGAAAAGTGATGAAAGAGAATATGAGGAGAAGAGGCATGTGGAAGTAAGCAATGAATGTAAAATGTCGGAATCCTCCGTATAACGCAATATCGGATCGGACTCAGAAGAACGAGGGGGGGAGTCCCCTACGTCACTACAGCTCCCAGAGAGGAGGAGTGAACAGCCAGGAAGCCGGAAGTACGAAGACTCGTGTGTCTTCTTCACGGCCGCCATTGCGAGAGGGAGCTGCAGCTTTTCTCTCCTCACCTGAACAATATTCTGCTTGTAACACTACCGCGCCTTTTTTTAATTAAAGTATCCCATTTGAATCTTCTCAGAGACTCCATTTAGTCTCATTTTTAAAGCTTCTCTCCTGGACGTGAGAATAACGAACATAGTTAACAGCACCTAAGTACAATACTAAAGTATATGAATTTGTTACATTCGACTATTGCCCATGATCACACGTCCCTCTTCAACACAATGAGAGCTGGATGTCTGGACATATCTGCAAAAGATTGCCAGTAAATATAGTGAACATGTTTTTACATATTTCTTTACTGGAGCTACTTTATTTACATTATCTGCACTTTCTAACATTAAACTATAGCTGCTTTTAATCATATCCCCAAATCAGTCCACCTCATAAGGAGGTTCTGTGGAGTCTCGGTTTATGCTAATTCAAATTACAAAATGAAAGATAGTTTATGTATTTTTGTAATGCTACCTGTTGTTAAGGTTTGTTGTTCAAATGAATGTTTCTGTAGGAAACACTCCACAGCCCGTCATTGTTCAGATTTAATTCATAAATGTGAATTCAACACCATCATGGAAGCAGGTTATGAAACACAAATGGGCAGGGAGTACCGAATAATGAATGAGAATATTGGGAAGGGACTGATGTATGTCCAGTGTACCTGAAGGCTGTGGAAGGCCTGTCGTAGGTTCCGAACACGGCTCCTCTCTCGCGCTGCATTTTCTGGAGAGTTCTGACCCCTCATTGTCCCGGACCGAACTGCAGACTCGCCACAAGAACCAGAGTTTAACCGGGACCCAAACACAGACTGCGCCTGCAGCACAGGGTGGAACAATCAAATCAAACCTAGTAATAGAGAACATTTATTAAATGAACTGTTAATTTAGCAACATCCTTTTGCTTACTTTCAATTAAGTATATTAGTAAAATATATCATTTGTTCATTCTAAAATACATTTTTCTACAAGAGCATTAGTTAGTTTCATCCTTTTTGCTTTAATTATTACTTTTATGTCTTGGTAATTATGGTAGTAATAATTCAGAAGGTTGTGCAATATCCCGCTGGTGTCTGTAACCAGGGACCTTTTGAAGGTTTCAGACTCACCCACTTCCTGCGTGTGCTCTGCCTGTGTGGGGATGCTGGGCTGCCCCCCCTCCCAGGCTGCTGCCTCCAGGGCTGAGCGGCGGAGTTGGACACAAGCTGATGGTTTGCTGAAACCGACATAAGACTTTCCAGAGGATTCCCCGCCATCAGTGCTGAAGCAGACTCAAGTTTTTTTTCACTTTCTTCAGTCTATTTGAATTGGCAGGATGGAAGCTTGCTCTACCTTGTTGAAGATGTTTGTATCATCCACCAACTGCCCTGGTAAATCCTCTAAAGAACAAATAGTCTGAGGTCTTCTTTACATCCAGGACATTTTAAAAGTCTGCACATGTTTCTATTTCTACTGAGGACCATTATGTTCAAGCATCTGTCGACTTCAAAAGGCCTCTGTGGGTAGCGGTTCCACCCAGACCACTAAAAACCCAACGAAGTGTGTCTGCCTCTCTGTGCATCACTGTTCGTTCAGAGGATTCCTCCCAGCCTGCCTCTCTTTCTCCGCTGGTTTCCTTATCGGGTGAGGTAATGTGGGGAACTTCATGCTGCCCTTATCTCAGCCGCCCGGTCATCTTGATCCTCCCCTGGCTGTTTGGCTGCCAAGAAGAGCAGGCAGTCAAGCCGGTGGGGGAGAGCAGCTCTGGGAGGGTGTCCTGCGCCAGGGCACCAAGGGGCTTGGGAAACTCTCGCTTTGCTTACAACTGGACAGAGTGGAAGCTCAGGGCAGTCCGACATTCAACATTACCAAACAGAGGCAGAAGAGCATTTTGGTTTGTAGAAGACCACCTCATCATGATAAGATGACAATCACTTGCAGAGCTGCAGGTTTGAATGACATGAACTCGGCAGCATTGAATAGAACTAGCATGATCATTTTATAGGTGGAATGATCTTAAATCAACATTTTCACAGTAATATCTTATTTATGTTTGCTTTTATATCATAATTGTAGTGTACAAAAATCAAGTAAGTATACAAAATAGATAATACTGTTAGTGTCATCATCTGACACTGTATAGAAATGTAAACTGCTTGACAATTGGTATTTATCAGACAAAGATACACTAAAATGAAAACTGTCTTCACCATGCTGATGGGTGGTCCATTACACCAGAGAGGATCTAAGATTAGAAACCCTCAGCAGAAAATGACTCATGTTACACAAAACATCTGCATTTCACACCATGAAATGTTCTTTTTTATCTGAGTCAACAAAGAATCTTACTGATAAAGTGTACCAAGTTATCTTTAAAGCGCCACAAAGGATTTGCCCTCTCCTTTAGTGTGTTCTATAGGTTTCTGTGCATGTAAAAGTCAGCAAAGGCTAAAATCCCAAAGTTCCCTTCAGAGGGGGTTTCTCTCCCACACACTGCTCCTCCCTGCATGAAAAGCCTCAAATTCTACTCATTTGTTTTCTTTCTTAAAGTGGTGACATCAAAATGTAACACTTGTGTTTCTACTGGCTAGCTCTAGATGCTGTTTTCTGCAAACTGAAATTTGTTGACCTTTATATGGACAACTGAAAAGAAGAAAATAAGTGGCTTCCTGAACCAAGCAAGGATCAGTCAGTTATTGACAATAGTTACCGATGAAAGATGGGGTGTTTCCAACTCTGTTGGGCCAATCTGGTGATACAGGGTCACAACCTTTGGAAATAACAGTGTAGCTACTACTGGGGCTTTAAATGTGGAGATGCTGGAAGTCGAGTTGCAAACAAAGTGCAAGCCTCTGCTAAGTTGCTAGTTAACAATTTAGCTAATAGGCTGTATGCCCACCTACAATTGGGTCAAAATATGGATGTATTTTTTGGTTCACAACAAACTGAAATGTCTTCAAGTGTTGAAAGGTTTCTATGTCACAAGCTGTAATATTACAGCCGCTAACAACTTTATTTGAATTTGATCATAGACAGAACATTGTGTCTTAATCTTAGATACAAGTCATACTGACCATCTTGGAACGGTAGCAAACATTGCAATTCATTGTAGACTGGAAAGGGTAAAGATTCGATCAGCATTTCATTGTAAAATATAATTTTATTTCAGAAGATTCCAAAATATGTCATTTACAAGGCATTTCCACACATATATTGAGCATGCCAATGTTAACATCTTAAATTCTCAAAAACTTAGCAACTTTCACCACTTAAGTACACTATCTTCATACAGCACATGTCACTTCTTCAAGGTCAACATGATAATGTACATTTTCTCAGAACTATAACTGTAATGTTAGGCTATGATGTGAAGAACAGAGGCTTATATCAATAGAGGAAGTAAGCAGTGCTTCACCTGTGACTTGTGTAAATTGTAGTACTACAGCAAATTCAAGTCAATCAATGTCAGTCAATCACTAAGACAAAATGTGAAGGTTAATGCATAGCAAATACATCAATGCTACTTGTGTAATACATAAAAGGCACCCGACTTTATCAAAGCTTAATACACTTAAATGAATTTGAAAGGAGAAATACAGTCAGATTAAGAGGTGTAAGGCAATAACATGGCACCATGGCTGTAGCTTCATGTTATCAGAGAAATGTCCAGGCTGTCTGCACCATAATACCACACCATCTTTCTGCCTCTTTACAATAATTGCAGACACAAACATGCAAACATGTTCTAGTATTAACACAGCATTAGACTGGCTTAATCACCAAGAAGTATGATTAGGAAATTCACTAATAGGATTCCACTTCTAGAGAAACACAATGCTTCGAATTGCACTGTGGACACGTCTACCTCATGTTCACCACTGAGGCCCTGCTTTTTTTCATTCTTTCACTTTGATCAATTCCACAATTCTGAATTGAATTTCCTTCACCTGTTTATCAGTGCAGTCCTTACTGTTGCTTCTTCTTCTCCACCAGCTTAATGAACTTCTGGATGTCTTCGGCCATCAGCTTGGGCTCTTCCATGGCGGCAAAATGGCCTCCACGGGCCATGGGCGTGAATGTCACCAGATTGCGGTATTTTTGCTTGACCCATAGTTTGGGAGTGTGCATCAGCTCATTGGGGAAGCAGGCAAAGCCAGTGGGGACAAATACAGTCATCCTGTGTCGAGACAATGTGGTAACAAAGAAAATGTTGTTGAAATGCTGCTAATAGATGAAACTTGTACACAACATATATTGCTGGATATCAGTTAAAGTGGGCCTATCATGCTATATTTGAAACATATATTGTAGGGCCATACCTATATAAAACATGTCTGTGAAGTATTTTTTTCAAAATATCAAACAGATCATGCATTTTAGCCATGCCTCATTTCGCTCTATTTGCTCTTTCCAGCCCTGTTTTTGCAAGGGCTGATTCTGTGACATAGCTTTAATGCAAATTAGCTGCAGCTGACCACGCCCCCCTGCAGGAGAGGGGAGCGTGCTTTGAGATCAGCTGCTGGGCTGTCAGAAGAGGAGGAGAACAAGAGATCTCCGTCCTCCGTGTTTTATTCTTATATGATTACATAGAGTCGTTATTCATTTGTTTTAAAGCTCAATAAATAACAAAGAAGACCTTTGACCGGCACTTTTCTAATTTTGTCCGGAAGATTGAAACTTTAACGGACATATTGACCGGCGAAAACAAATCTAACTGAAACTCTGCCGCACGGTCCCCCCGTTCCTTGGAAGAGGCGGAGAGGTGGGTGTTTGTCATCTGCTGGTGGACTAACCGGAGAGAATTGCA
>NW_011359125.1:1989128-2015754 GCF_000735185.1 Notothenia coriiceps | reverse complement strand
GAGAGATTTACTGCGAAGAAGACGCTATTGTGGTGAAAAGAAATGTAAGATGTTGTTTAATTGCTTATATATGTAGTCCACGTCACGTTTTCAGTTGGCCGGCAGTTCTTCCTGTTTGGTACTAGAAGTCTTCTCATCACGGGCTCATATAGAATAGGAACTCGGAAGATATGTAATATCAATGCAGCCGAACCGTGTTTTACATGCCGTTATGTGATGACTTTCAAAGAGAAAGCAAAAACACACTCGGAACTAATAGTATTATTTTAGTTTTTAAAAAATGTTTCCGTGATTCTCTACATAACACCATTTTCCCAACGTGCATTGCGGCTAAACCATCGAATCACGACGCTGAGGTCTTGCTACGTTGTCTTTCGGTTTGTTAATGACGGATTCTATTTGTTATACACACAGATTCTTCCATTTACATTTTAATTTACATTAAATGTTTCGTGAGGCCTCTAAAATGTTTTTTAAATATACTACGGTTCTAGTTGAAAAGTTTGTAAATTAACAGAACGAAGCCTGTTGCCCTGCAACGCAATCGCACACATCATCGTCCGTTAATTCCACATCCACACATGGATTAAAATTCGGGACCTCCAATTAAACATTAATGTGGCCTTTGTTTTCTGCTAAAAGAGTGTCGACCAGCTGGCGGGCCAACCAGATATATCGTGCAGAAGTCGAGTGTGCACTATTAAAAACATCCCGAAGAGCAATGAATATATGGAAATGCTTTGACAATGAATACTAAACATTTCATCTGTGGAGCCGCTTGTGCCTCTGTAAAAAGCAGCGACATCATTTTAGCGGCCCGGGCTAAAATATAAGCTGGATGGCCTACCTGCCTGTCCAGCCTGCGCATCTGCTGCACAGAATTTATCTCGTGCCCTCATTGTCATGTGCCACGTTCGTGTGTGTTGTTAGGAGCGGCTCTGTTAAGGAAGTGGCAGATTTTCTCCGGCTGTGTTTTTTCAATTCTGCGCACTTGGAGCTGGTCTTCTCCAAAATGACCTACCCCACCTTTTAAGTAAAAATATCTGCTTAATCTTACATGAATTAAGCCCTGGTTAAATATCGAAATGACCACTGCGAGTAAGGTAAGCTGAAATGATTGTTTTGCTCTCTAGGAGGAGACTGGATGGAAAAAAGTTGAAAAGATGAAAGAAAGTATAAAAGAATGATTAATAAGTAAAAATGTAAAAGATTAATGCTGAATTCAAAGGTTCATTAATCGTTTTAATGGCCGCCCAAACTGTACAAAGCTGGGAGTGATCTATCCAGAGACTAATACGTATATATTTTGTTTATTGCAAATATTGATTATCACAATTTGATACTAGCAAGGAGAGAGCACATTGTTACATCCATTGCACATTCAAGTATGTGATTCAGGCAGTGCAGGCAGGTTATTTTGCTTGGACAGGCAGCACTCGCGTTCTTATTACTGCGAAGAGCAGGAGGAGGTCTGTCTGCGAGCCCGGGCGAAGCTCAGGTTAGGCATCTAGATTTGGACCAGTCAGTCGTGTGGGCACTAATGTCCTTCATTTACTCCCCACATTTCCCTGCCTGCCCAGCCTCCCACCAGTGCCTTATGTGCACAAAAACACACACCCAAACACATACACACAAGCGCAAGACACAGCCATGTTATGATGTAGCGGTCGTCTGTCATTCTGCGCTGTCGCACACACAGTCCTTGCTTTGCCCACTCGCTTTGACCTCCACTTCTTGCGCGGCACACGATTTTAGGCGCCTGTGAAAGCTAAATTTGCTGAAGTGGAGTTGTTGGTCATCGGTCTCTTGGCCGTGTTGGAAGGGCGATGGAGAAAGACAGGTGAGCAAGTGGGAGGACTTGAGAAAGATTGAAGAAGAAAAGGGAAGGAGATTGGGTCAGTCCATTGTTATGATCAGGAAGGCGCGAACCCCACAGCCGGACCCATCCTGGTGGGTTGGTTCTCCGCCCAGAGCATTTCTCAGCCAGACAACAGGACATTTAATAGGTGAATAGGGGAAAACGTGCTATGCATTTTCTGACAGTTTTCTGCTTCCGGTTTAAGGTTTCAGAGGCTATTGACTGTCTATCTAAGATGCAGGCGTAGACAATCATTGGACAAAAATTCAATGTCACTTGCTGCACCCTTCTGGAAAAAGCCCAAAATGGCTGAATAATCGGGTGCCAGTCGTGTAATGGAAACAGTATATGCGGTCCCTGCCTATTAAATGTAGTTCCAGTAAGAAGGTTCAGACTTTAATGAGAAGCAGACTTGGAGAGCCTGTTTATGGTGCTAAATGTTTCAGCACAACAGTGACAGTATTAGGACCTCAGACTTATTGAATTATCTTTTACAGATCTTATTGAACACTAACGGCCCCTCCACAGGCAGGGATACATAGCAGTGGCCAGTATGTGTCAACACTCGATGAACCACACAGGTGAAGATGTCAGGATATACTGTAATGCAGCCTACTAGTGATATTAAACAGGCAGCAGGGGAAGATTTTTGTGAATGGAAGGGTTTGCTGCTTTATATATCATCACAAACATGTTTCTAAAGCACTTAATAATGCAAAACATGCATGGCGAAAACCAGGCCAAATAATTAGTGAGCAATCTGTCGAGTTCTTCTGGCAAGAGTGTTTACAAGAAATGCCTCTGGCGAAGAAGAAAATGGCCATTGGCATAAAGAGAGCATTTCGGACTGGTGAAGAGAGGTATGCATCATAGGCAGTATTGAGAAAAAATAAGACCTTTTTGCATGTGAACAAGTCACATGAAGAGCAGCGAGAATAATGTGAACCTGAAATGAGCAGAATAATGCCCCTTGTAACTGAAAAGTGAAACCGATATTCGCTTTCTGTAGCTTTCTACTCGGGTTGGAATCTTCCGTAGTTGCATGGCGGGTTTTCACCAGAGTAGTTTCTTCGTCTGGGTAACTCCCTCCCCAGCACGACGTCCGATCTGCATCACTCACAACTATTCAAAAAAAGTTCACAAAACTCACCTTTTCACTCGTGCCTTCAACTCCTACTCCACTACTCCTTGCCCCTATTTACCTAGCTTCGCAGTAAGTAATCTTTTTGTATTTTCGCTTTGAGCCACCAGAAAAAGCGCTATGTAAAAAACATGTATTATTATTATCATTGTTATCTTCTTAAAGCGCTATAGTTTGCCCAACTTTGTGAATCAGTAATAGTGAACTTATTTTTTATTTTTCGGTAGCTTTAGTAAATTACCACCATATACATTTTTTAAGTTAATTACCTCGTGGTATTGTACTGTTTTGTAATGGGAGTGGGGACTCCCAAATACATTAAATAATCTATGAAGTCCACAGTTGTGGGAAACATTTATTCGAAGAGCATGGACAAGTTTGAGATATCTCCTGCATCATCATTGTACGCAGTATCACAGCAGGTGACCTATAGATTTACCAATTGGCTTCATGGCCTACATCAGTCTGTAATAACAATCTGATTTACTCCACTACAGTCACTTTCTATTGATTGTTTGCAGTAAACTTGAATACAGGGTTGGCTGGCTATATTTAAAAGACATGTCCTGCATTTCTACAGCATCATAATATTTGTAAATGTATTATAAGGTTAACCTTCTAGGTTATAATCGACTTGTGTTATTGATAAAGGGTTGTTCATCATCAGGCAAATACTGTATGACCCACTGTTCTTAGCAAAAATGCAACATGAATTGGTTTTTTTTTGTGTGGAAGATTATGGGAGTTAACTTTGATGGAGCTAATGCGTATCTGACTAACATTTGATTATAATTAAATCACTGAACACCAAGACTACAAAAATGGCAATGATTTCCTTGATGGACAAGGAACCTAGTTCCTGATATATTGAATGGTTTGAGCTCCGGAAATGTCCCATGGCATGTATCTGTGTCTTTTCTGAAAATATCTGTTCTTAGGCCCTCCAGTTTGACGAATACCTAACGGCCAGGTAAGCAAAGAAGGCAAGACACAACGGAATTATAACCTTAAAGTGTTACTCACAGATGAGGATGAATGCGCAAGCCCCAAAAGGCTCGTCAATGAGGTGATGTCATATTCTAACAGAGTGCTTTGGGAGGACTATAAAAATGGTGCTGAGCTAAACAAGCGTGTGCATCTCCACATCAGTTACATCTTCAGGAAGTTTGGAAAACATGAAATCTACACATGTTCCTCAGAAGGCTTGATTTTATCAAGACAAGCTTTGAGAAAAACGACACCTTCTCGGTTATTGGATAATCCAGCAAAGGCTGGGCTTCTGAACCAGTAATGTGCGTCCAAGCTAAGATTATATCTCCCTCTGTCCAGTGTGAGCGAAAACATTACTGGGTGTATTTAGAGGAAGCTATCAAAGCTGTCCCTTCCAGACTATGTTCAATTCCAGCTCCAGCCCCCAAGGGGTGGTGTCTGGGAATTAAAGCTGTCTCATTGTCTCTCACCCACCCACCTGCACATAAATCCACACACACAAACACCCCTGTTGGCCATGACCCATCTAGTTTCTTTCTGGTTCTGTTCTTTCCGCTGTCTGAAAAGGGAGACGGAGCTGGTTAGCTGACAACATTACATTTAATTACCCTCCTGCATCCCACGTTCCCACAGACAGGCAGGCAAAAAGCCACACACACACACGCACACACACACACACGCACGCACGCACGCACGCACGCACGCACGCACACACGCACACACACACACACACACACACAAGCAAGGGATTGTCTAGAAACAGTTTCTTTTTTTGGTAGAGGAGTGGAGGGTTGGCCTGTGAAATGACCTGTCTATCCACTTTAGCTTGTTAAAGTCTCAGGGGAGTAGATTGACTGTGACATGTCTAGTCTACCTGTCTAGAGAGGGTTACATAATGAGTGAGTTTGAAGGTCTTGAGATTGCCTGATGGGTCAGCTCAGAGGATGTGTGTGAAGACATTTCCAGGTTTAAAATGTAACGCTAGATAAGGCCAAAAGTAAAGGCAATGACTAACAGTAAACGTTTTATACTACTACAGTATACATGGCACATGGCGCTGACGTGCTATGGGCAGTTAGGTGACCTATATTTGATCAGTTTGCTTTACTTCAAATCAGATTAGGTGAAAGACAAGTTTTGGAGGAAAAAATGAATATTTTTCTAGTTTTCTTAGCAATACTCTTTTAGGACACCATAAAGTTCTATATCTTCATCCATGTATCAACCCAAGGTGACAATGTATTTAACCAAAGTAGTGAGTGGAAGACAGATCAACTGACACACCAACCATCGCAGGAAAATGAATGATTTTAATTTGTGCACATCAATGAAAATATTTTCCTGTTGTTTCCAACCCTCACATTTGATATGGATGAATAGATTCTGTGTTCTGGGTTTTAGTATTTTAAGTATTAAGTGTGCATATGGCAGGCTCACATTAAAAATGAAATAAACTGTTTACTGAGATTGCAAAGCAATTTAGCACTGTGACAGCAATATGATTCTTTGCTGCAGTAAAACAAAGGTGTGTTTCCAGAGCCTGGGGCCAACAGTGCTAACAGTTTGGAAAGGCCCCTGCCGAAACACATCATGTGCAGCCTGGTGACCTGGATAAATCAGTTCAGACCCGCCTCAGGCAGCTGTGAAAAGTGTGAGTGGGTTAAGAAAGGTGTTAAAATGGGGTGAAAACCCCTCTGGTTACTTTCACTATTTATGTCAACACCCCTGATCAGACATCAAAGAGCATAGTTTTCAAGAGGCTAAATGGATGCATGTCTTTGCCATTTACCATCTGTTGTATAGTAAATAACTCACAAAATTCAAAACCACCAGACAATTTCAACCAAATTACAAACCCAACCTTCATGAGACTCCTCGCTAGATATTCAAAACTTTAACAGCTTACTCAATATGTTCCAGGCCAGAACACAAGAAAAAGCATCTTGACAAGTGTCTCTTGTCTACTTTGAAACCACATCTGATTCTATCTCAAACAACAATACCACTTGCTTTCAAATCACATCATTTCAAACAGTGCTGAACAACAGAAGGGAAGGAAAACCTCGCTTGGTGGTTGTAGGACCTTAGATTTTTGATTTGCTAACACAAAATTGACTTTGTCAAACCCCTTGACGACTCAAAATAGTACATACATTTTTCTGACAATGATAACATGCTGCTGAAATAAACTGTATTATTTTGACTCTGAATTGAGCCCTAGTACAAAGAAGTCTAAAATTGGTTGTGTGGAGGGGACTGGCAAAGCAGAATATAAGCGAAAGTGATGGAAGGACAGAGGGGAAGAAATTGACGGCTGGGTATTAACGGAGAATGAAAAAACAGTGAAGTGATTGCTGAGCTGAGACAGGTGGATACTAATAGAGAATGGTGTGAAGGCAGCAGGCTGTGGAGGATATGCATGTCGAGTATCTTAAGCAGACAGGAGGACACATCAGTCAGTCTGCAGGGGCGGGGCAGGACTGCAATCGTTTTCTGTATCTCATCTTTCAGTCAGTGTTAGGGCGGAGCCGGGGTCAACATGTCCGTCTGTTAGGGGACAGGCACATCTGTCAAACAGAAATAAAAACATACACAACCAGAGGTAGGCGGATGTATGAAACAATGTCCCAGGTGACAGACAGTGATCTGTGGGTTTGATAGCATAATATATGTGTTTGGTTTGATTCCAACATTAACGTTCTCATTCCTACCAAGACGTGCGTCCACCCTCACACGAATCCGGCAATGGATCATTAAACACATCAGCACTTAAAGTAACCAGGCACAGCTGGGATTTTTCATATAATCAGTGGTGCATGGAAATGCTTCCAGGCTCGAAGACAGGCGGGCCATACACTCGCTCACACACACAAACCGTAAAGGACAACTTAGCTCAGGTAGTGCAAAGCAATCTTGGCAGCCAGCCTTGGCATATTCGCAGCCTTTTACACATCAACACAGTGAAACGGAGGGCTGACTCACAGCGCGTTGGCAAGGTAAGGTGTCCTTGGGTAAAGCGACGTACAAACTGCAGACAGGAAGAGATTCTATACCGCTCCTAGATTGTAAGGCCTCACCAGCTGGCTTATGCCTCTGTTAATTTGAAGTTGGCGAAAAGACATCTTTTTGTGTCACTCAGGAGAAAGGCTGATGGAAGGAAGTAAAGAAAGGGGGGGGAAAAGTCAGAGCGAGAACGAGCAAGAATGAACAAAAGCTAGATAGAAAACTCTGACATAGAGCAACAGATGCTGAATATTGTGCTCATTTATTCAGGGCCTGCTGTGTTAATGGCTATGTAAATCTGCTGGTCTCACTGAGTGGTAGAAACTAGCATTGGCAGGTCTCAACAATGCAGCCTAATTGGAGATAAGCCTGAACAACAAGCCCATAGTATGGTCCCATAAATTACAGCTCCTACACCACCCAGTCCATTCCTGTTTATTTTTTACCATTTGTTGTTGGTTCTCTGCTTCCTGCACTAACCTTACTTTTTCTTAGTTTCTCTAATTCCACTTTGTGATAGGACCATCCTCCGCTCCTCCTTCCATTCCTCCCCTCTTGCCCACTTGCCCTGGCCTTCCCTGCGTTGTAAAGAGGGCTGTGCAGATTGAACAGTAAATTAAATTAATGTAGGCCATTTCTCAATCATTTTTCATCCCCCTAAAATGATTAAGGCTGACGTAAGAAGTTCATTAAAACAGAAAACATTAGGCTCATTAAAAAGCCATTAAAACTATCGCAGAGAGGTGATTTATGCCTGAATACAACTGAGGGAGGAAATGATTGGACGGGGTGGGGAGGCGAGTCCGAACAGGAGGAAATGGGAGACAGAGGAGGTTGATGGCGGGGAGTCAGCTTTTTAAAAGGGAGGCCACAAATAGTCAAAATTAGAGAGGAATTGAGTAAAAATGAAAACAGTGGGTGTTAAACATTAGAGGTTTTTAAGCGGCAGGACTCTTCTCTTCCATTGCACCTAAACCAGAGATCTGCCTGTTAAAGAAAACAGGTCCCTCCATCTTTCTAATGCGCTCACACTAAATTAGCAGAGCCTCCAACCAGACATCATTAACTGTTCTTAACTCTGCCCATTTGGCTCTGGCATTTACCAAACTAAATGTCATTGTTCCTAATCATCATCTGTAAAGCAAGACACAATGTGTATGCACGGGACAGCATGCACTTGCAGAGGCACTCATGCATACTAATGCCTTAAATTTCACCCCAGTCAAAGTGACAGAACTCTTCCACTTGTCTTGTTCTATATATTCCATCCTTTGTGAGTTACATCTGTTCGTAATACAGCGCTTTCTGAAAGATAGCATCTCAAAGCCCATTCTCTTCTTTTGACAAGACAAAGGGAGAGCTTTCAGCCTATACTGTTGCAGGTACAAAGTGGCAGAGAGATTGGGCAGAGATGGAAAGGCGGAGGGGAATGTTTTGAAGAAGGCCTTTGAAGCAGCAGGCAGCGGTTCTGTGTCGGATAGATTTGGATGCATGCTTACGTTGCAGCCGGTGACTCAGACAGCAGTGAGCCAGGTTTCTAGAGCTGCACTCACCTGGAGAGGCTCAGCA
Organism: Notothenia coriiceps; assembly: GCF_000735185.1. NCBI lineage: Eukaryota > Metazoa > Chordata > Actinopteri > Perciformes > Nototheniidae > Notothenia > Notothenia coriiceps. The sequence continues at coordinate 2,007,193 of NW_011359125.1, read as the reverse complement.
GATCGGTGGTAAGATTCTGCTCACTCTCCGTCTTGCTGGAGGCAAGGTTTCACTGATATGTCTGCTGCTATCAAGCAGACATGCTTTCTGTGATACTAATGCATCAGCGCATATTTTACTTGGCAAACATAGAAGACATCCTGTTATTATGGTTTGTAGAAATGTGAGGCTTTGGTTAAGACACTTTTGGGCCATGCTCTCCAGAGGGAACAACATGAACATTACTTTATTTATTATGTTAATCTCTGTTACTTATATTGGTTTATTTCTTTCATCTTTTACTTTGCACTCATTTTTTAAAAGGGAAATAGTATATAACTAGCTGAACTTATCAGGAGAAGAAATCTTTTACACATTATTCATTCTGATTCATCTAAAGCATGGTCTGTCGGTTTGCAATTTATTCAAACATTCACTGTTCTCTTTGAATGTGGAAATGCATACATATTGTTACCGTCGGACACATAAAGCATGCAGAGCAGGCTTGAAAGGCTGATACACTGCAGCTCTTTTGCTCCCAGGTATTCTCCACTCTGCTGCATTTCCTCCTTTGAAGACAGAAGGAACCTTTAGATGCAAATGTGCTAGTGTGTGCAAACAAACACATAACAGCCTCACACTTCCATGCAGATGTTTTGGTGTTTGAACAGAATTCCAAATTGCGCCATACGATTAACGATAAGCCAGTCGATGCTTTTAACCCTGAAGGGAGACCATTGCAGGCTTCCTAATTGTGTGTGAAGCTGCCAATTGTTTTTTCCTCAGTGTGTGTTTAGTGTCTAACCATCCAGCTGACAAAGACACACTTTGATTTATTGGCAAAACATTTGAGCTAGTTAGCTGTTTGCAGAAATGGACAGAGTTTGTGTATGTGTGTGAGCAGCATATGAAATAAAGGCTGAATATTTTGTGTGGGTGGTTTAGCCCCACACAGAGAGTGTTGAAGATGTTGTTGGCTGCTGGTCACATAACCAATTTGCAACAGTTCAAAGTAAGTTCACTGAGTAGCTATATATCAATGTTGTCTCCAAGAACTTCTGTCTATATATTTGGAAAAGCAATGTTTTGGAGAATACTAATGCTGCCAGGATGTTTGATAAGGAAGAAACAGTATTGATTACCATCATTTGAAAAGTCACTAAATGTTGATATTGAACAAAGCTTTTACTAACTTGGTAATGATTCTCTTGAGGCACTCAAAGCAAACTGGTTAAGGTTAAGGAAATATTGCTATCTCGCGTGAGCGATGAACAAGTCAACAGAGGCTTGAAGCACGAGATATGACGAGTTTGGTTTGACATTTAGCCAAACTCATAATCTTTCACTAACCTTTAGGAGAGAATTTGACATTTTGGGTTTTTTTCTTTTGGGTGAGGGTTAGATGAGAAGATGATTCCATTCACATGTCTGCACCCTGAGAATGCATTCACACCAAATCAGGCATCCCAGCTATGTTTGGTTTTAAAAACATTCTGAGAATGTTACAGTCATTGTTCTAGGAAGGTTTTCAGCGGGAAGTTTTTGTTTGGTTCCCAGAACGTTCTTCTGAAAGGTAGGATAATGTTCCCTAAAAACATTCTTAAAATGTTTGGTGATAACATTGTTAGAACATTATGCCCTCCTATTCTTAAAACGTTTTCAGCGGGAAGTTTTATTTTGTTTTTCCAGAATGTTCTTCTGAAAGGTAGGATAACGTTCTTTAATAACCTTCCTAAAATGTTTTTGATAACATTGTTAGAACATTATGCCCTACTGTTATTAAAACGTTAAGAGCGGGCACTAACCCACTAACAGGGGTTTCAGGGACGGGCAGTGATAGTCGGTCCGTTCTTCTATATGTCTGTCTTTGGTTTTCTAAGTGTTATTCGATCCATATGACAATAGAGATATGTGCATAAACACCAAAAACACTTGGGGTATAATGTTCGAACAATGTTATCACCAAACATTTTAAGAATGTTTTTAGAGAACGTTATCCTACCTTTCAGAAGTACATTCTAGGAACCAAAATAAAAAACAAAAAACAAATGCAACAAGTTTGTTTTTTAAAGCGCACTACAAATAAATCTGATGTTGACCATGACCCTGTTAATATTTCGCATCACAGGAACATTTTATAAAAAATAATAACCTCCTGAAAACATTATCCAAATGTTTCTTTCAAAATGTTCTTCTTTGGTTATCATGTAACATTGAGGGAATGTTCTATGAAAGAACATCTGTAATGTGTTACCTCAACAACGTCCAAAACACATCCTCAGAATGTTGCAGGCAAAACGTTATGTGTTAGTTAACATATCACATTAAAGGAACATTTTATAAAACACTTTGTCATCTCAGGCCTCAATAACATCCTGAAAACATTTTCAGAATGTTGCTTGGAGAATGTTCTTCATTTGTTATTATGTAACATTGAGGGAACGTTTTATAAAGAACATCTTTAATGTGTTACCCCAAGAACGTCCAAAACACATCCTNGCGACCTGTTATGTTCTACACGCCACGATGTAGTGTACACAGCACTATACCCGACTCCGACGACGTCGTGGGATGCCAGTCCGTCACCCGACTCACGGGGACAGATTCATATACGCATAACGACGAGGGGGGACACGTATAGACCATAACACGGAAGTGTAAATCAACCGAGATCAGACTCGGGCATGTGGAGTATTTAATTGGCACAGATGCTGAGTAAGATATGAGCTTATACAGCCAGGATCCTGACATAGGCACATCCACTAACGTTGTCTACCGTTCTGTGGTCTGGCTTCCAGTACCTTATTTTCACCGAACAAAGTAGTTCAGACCAAGAGACAACCACTCTTTACAGCGTAAACTCACAACACAGCTCTAACTCCTCTTCTCTCTGGCTTACGGTGTCGTCCTGGAACAATCGTAGACAAATCGATCAACGCTGATTGCTGTATGCCTCGGACAAACAAGGTGTTTATTCGACTCCTCGTCGAAGGAGAGTCTGACGTGTCCGAGTCCACTCGATTTCTGAGAGACTCCACAAAACTACCAATTGAAATCAGATATAGAGTCACCCAGCAGTTTGCCAACCAGTTTATATATAACCTTCTAATAAAGGGACCGTGTCGTACCGGAAACTGGTTCATAAAAACATGTTCTTACTCAATATCAAGCCACGATTATTGTTTTTATTTTAAATTGTATAATGTCAGACTTTTTTTTGCCGTCCACGAGGAAAAGAAATGGGGCTCAGAGCCTCAGGATACTGAAATCTTATATGTATTTTTTAATTCTTTTTTTCCTTCTAATTTGTTATTATTTGGTGCAGGCACGAAACATACTACCAATAGAAATACATTGCTTCTAAAATCGTTCTGTGTCAGAATACTGAAATCTGTATTTTTAAAAATCTGTTTTTCCTTCTAATTTGTTATTATTTACAATGCTTTTAAAATCGTTCTGTGTGACACGAAAAAAATTGGGAAATCGTGTTGGTGAACACGAATCAATAGATTACATTTCGTGACTATAAAACGAAATGCCATCGTGTGGACACTTCAGATCTCTCCATGCTTGATTATGAATGTTTTGGCAGTATTCAGATTGTGTAATTCAATTTAAAAGGAAAGGTTCAGAATACATATTTACATTGGCTACCACTGTGCTTGTAACAGTGTGTTTACCCTAAGAGCAGATTCTCTGGGAAATGGTGGCAACTTTCTGTTACTCACCATAGATTGTAGAGTATATACATTACTTCTTACCAATAACTGAAATGTAATCCCTCTGGAACCATATCTGAGAAGTCACCCTTAGCATTAATTAATTAACTAATCCTTAATCCATGTTTAACTGTTAAAAAGCACAGATACGTATATTAGTCATTATATTCATAATGACTCATACAAAGAGTGTCATAGCAGCCAGGTGACATGTAGACTCATACTGCATGTGAAAATGACAGAACAACTAATACGGTCACATAATAAGCAGTTTTATACTCCTGAAACCTTGTCTGTTCATCCTGTGTTACCACTCAGCACAGTGTTATCCGAGAAATATCAAATTGGCACATTTGTTTTGAAAAAAATAACACGAGAGATGTCCAAATATACACAAACATCCGTGTTGAAATGTAATAAAATCCTCTCTGGTGCCATGTAACGGTTGTAAACATTTTTCTCCGTGCAGACCATGGAAATCAAACAGTGTCTGTAAACCTTAACTCTTTCTGTAATGCATGTTTTTATTGAGATAAACAGGCTTCTTCATTTCCCATACACATCCCTAAAAGTAATACACAGCACAGTTTGGTATTGTCTCCTATTGACTGATGATTACATGGGCACAACCATAATCCATATGTTCCCAGTACAGTATATTATAGTCCTGGAGTCCTGCTAACAGTTAAGCTTCCATTGTTTTTAAAGTTTGAAGTGATGGTAGTGGCATACCACTCAATACAGCTGTTCACAGGGAGCTCCAAAGAAACATTTCTGCAGTTTTAGTATCTACATGTGTCTCAATGGTTACTGACTGATCACTGCTCTTTACAAAGTTCCAGCTCCTGTTTGACACCATGGCCTGTTACAGATTGGGAGTTAAAGGATCATTTATAGATGATGCTGTAATAGCATTATTATGAGTTATAATGATGTTTTAAGTGCACTGTTGTCCGACCAGCAACTGAAGCAGTGTGGGGATAAAGGTAAGGACTGGTGAGGGAGAAGAACTCTGAAGGTGTGTTTGGACTGAGTGAGAAGCACATGTTTAGCCTTGTGCTATTTGTGCAATGTTGAATGCTAGACTATGTGCACATGTTTTTTATTTGCCTCAAAAAGCTATTGTTTATGTATTTATTACCTTTTGGTTGTCTTCATCTCTGTGACTGTTTACATTTTTCGGGTACCTAAACTTGGCATATTGTCAAAAATGTCTCCAAGATGTTTCTGTATTAAGATGTTTTGCAGTTGCGTCACAATGTTATCATGCTCTTCCATTCGACAAGCTGCCTGGATACTGTATGTTGGCCTATGATCAAATCAGACGTGCTTACAAAACAGTGATTGCTTGCTAACCAGATAGCTACATTGGTTTGACGGCTAAAGCTAGTCAAACGATATCGATTCTCTCAAAGATATCCAAGTCAAATGTTGTCATTTGAGAAGTTTCAATATGGCTGCCAGAGGGTATTTGACATCACCTGAAGTCCCCCTGTACATAATGTGTGCCTTTGAATGTTTCTGTGAATCCCTTTATGTGTATTCATCGGTAGAGTGAATTCTCACATGCACATACAGTATGTCACACTGCTATACAGTAAGTGTGTGTTTCAGGGCAAAATGCTTCTTGACTCATCAAGCAGCCAGACTCAAGCAAGCAAGTGTATCAAGACGCTATATTAATGTTGTAAACTGATGCCGTTTCCCATCATGCATCCGCAAAGCCTCAGTTCCTGTTATTACACCAACAATTCTGGTCTATCTGTACCAGTCATGGCTAAAAAAAACTATCTAAAACCATTGAAAGGCATCCATCAAATAACTTTTTCTCCAATTTGATGTCTCTTTATACAATACCTCTTTTTAGAAACATACCATATAGTATTAAACAGGCATTTAAACTCCCTATAAAAGTGGTGTGGCGACAATAGAAATTGTATCTTATTATTTTTCTCCCTTTTAGAAAGACTAGTTTTGTTTTTTAGAAAAAAAGACACTTGTTGAGGTTCCTGGGACTGAGGGGGGAGTAGCAGGATGAATGACCGGGCCATTCAGGAAGGAGCACGACACAAGGACACACACGGTCAGTGTAAAGGCCAGTCATAGCTGTACGCTTCTCTCCTATCACTTATATTATGTGTGTTTTTCTTTTATACACAGTCACTAAAGTATATCCAACGGTCCCTGAAGGAAGAATAATAAAAAAAAGAATCATAATCATAACTACGGCTAAACAGATCCCATAAAAGAAGTGGGTTTAAATTGGCTACATAAAACAATTCACGCTAAATAAAACCCTATGGATTCAGTTCAGTGTTGGAGGAGAAGAGTGTGGAATATTCAACAGTCAAAATGTCACATTGTGTTTGTGTTTTATCTACTGAATGTAGTATGTGTGTGGGTGGTTTACCCAGGAAGATAACAAATCTTTCTGGCTTTCCAAACTGAACTCCCTGCTTATATCTCCCCTCCAGAGTCTTTCTCTTTGAAATCACTCCTCTGCTGCTGATCTCCTCCACCTCCTTTATATCCATTCATCCACTGAGCGCTCTTGCACTGATTCATCCATCCATTTGCTTTCCCCTCAATCCTCTGGCAAAACTGCACTTTGTCTCTCTCATGCAGCTCCGTATCTGTAAACTCTTCATCTCCTCTTGGTCATCTGTCACTCCTCCATGGCAGTATTTAAAAAAAGCTCAGGCGGTCAATCTAAGGTTCCTCTTCCCCCGTGGAAACAGCCAACCGCATGGCCACAGAGAGGTGGTCAGTGAGGCCGGCCAACTGGGTGACGAAACTGAACTCCTCGATGTCCTGCAGGAGGAAGAGAAAAGAACCGTCATCAATATCTCCTTTATTCTGGGGAAATGTAAACGTTGCTCAATGGATTTTGTAGCCAATTGAAGACAACGTAACAAGCTCAAAACTTCTCACATACCATCATGTAAAGTTGTTATAATGAAGGCATAAGCGAACATTTATGGTTTTTGCTTTAGAATATTGATTTTCTCAAATTACACTGAAAAGACAGCTGGTGTTAGCTAGATAGCTAGCTAGCAACGCTCATTAGCAGTACCAAATAGACCGCTTAATTTACCCAATGTTCAATTTACCCTATACAATTTCCAGTGGCTTCTACACACAGGCAGGCAGTAAACATTTATAAAATGAAATAAAATGATTGTAGCGCTTAGATCCAAGGTCAGCTTTTGACATGTAGGCCTACTTGTCATGTGTCTTTGGAAACTCCCCTTAGTACATAGCCATGTTGTGCACAGTGAACACTTGTGTAGCGTTTGAATTTAACCTGGGTAGGGTTTTTCCAACTGCACCCAGCTGCTGTATCCTCACTGGAATGACAATTGTTGCTGTTAGCTTGCTAGTAGCTAGCTAGCAATAATCATACCAGATCATTATAGACTGCTCAATTTAACCGATAAAATGACCAGTGGCATCTTTTTTGACATCAGAATAGTGGTACATTACTTAAATCGTGGAAAGAAACGTACAATTAAAGCTAAGATGGTAGCACATAGCTTATTTACATATATCAACACTAGAATTGTTTTAAACCATAGTGTGCAATGAACAAGCTTAAACTGAAGGTTTTGGAGAGTTAGGGAGAACCGCAGCTTTGAACTCTGCAAATATGTAAGTAAGAGTAACATCTTTCACATTATACATAATAAAGCTGATCCATTAATAATTTAAGAAATATGGCATCCCATTACTTGAATTCCCCCCTTTTTGGAATTCATAGAATATAGACATTGAATACATGTATACAGTAAGTAGCTAGTTGTAAGCAGATACAAGTCTTTACTAATGTTTTTGTCAATAAATAACTCCTCCAGTAAGACACCTTAAAGTGGAGGCTGCCATATACCAGATCATTTATAGTCAAACATAAATCTACATATTTCTTAATAGGTTACATTATTATTATTATTATTATTATTATTATTATTATTATTATTATTATTATTATTATTATTATATATAAATAAAACGGAATAGTATACACTTAAAATGTTCTTATATTCGGTTACAACTAGATATTAGAATCTTAAAATAAACACATGTTAAATGTTTATATATTGCTGTTTTAATGAAGAATGGTTGTAGTTCAACTACTACACTACATGATCAGCAGAATCTGACCACTAATATAATATCACTATTTGTATTAGTATTACTATTTCTATGAATACTAGTTGTGGGCCTTTAATTAAATGTATGTTCTGCTTCTTCTTCTATCATTCATCACACATATTGCCATAATAATTGACATTTTATACTATCTTTTTTGATTGAATGTTTTCAGATCTGTATTAACATCAATGGAATGAGTTTAATCATGTGGCAATACTACAAAGAGTGCTCCGACATAAAATGGGTACACAGAAACAACAATGGTGCAATAACATGTGTGAAGAAACAGGGTTTGAGGTGTAGTTATGAGGAAGGATAACCACATCATATTTGCTGATTTGCTCAGCAGCAGTCAGTGTGAAGTGAAATGATGTCACAGTTACTACGTTGGGGCAGCAGGGGGCATCAGGAGAGCGAGTCACACAGAGGAAGGGAGATGTGCTCTCTGCAAATGATTGCTTTGTTTTTTCATTCCTCTCCAATCCCTCACACAGACAGGCTGCCAGGACAGTGCTGCCCTCTTTCCTCTTCTCTCAACCCTGTGGATGTTTTTCAGTGTCTCTTCTCTAAATGTAATGTCTTTAAATCTTTTTATCCCTTTAACAAGTCCAATGTTCTCCTGCAGAATGAGATCATTTCCCTTGGCTCAGGAAAAAGAAGTGTCTTATTGCCAGGAAATTAATCAGGGCAGAATAAGGCACATCACCTCCCCGCTGACAAGAAAATGATAGGCAATTCAACAGTTTGTGCACTTAGTTTCTGTAAATGGAAACAAACCAATTTCCCCCCTATTAGCAGCCTTATTCAATGGTGAAATTAATTTTGATTCACAGATTTATGTGATGACACATACCAGAATACTCTGGGATGTAAGTTTTTAGTTTTTATTCCAAAAGTTAGATGAGAAGATTTATTACTCATATCTGTATGCTATCTATTAATCCAGTACCATAGTAGATCTGTTTATGAAATAAATAGGGTGCTAGCAAGAAAGCAAATAAGCTAATTTCCCTGGATAAAATATTTGTTATCGTAACTTGAAAGACATAAAACTGGATGTTAAGGAGTTACATTTCTGGTCTTAATTTGATACAATTAATAACGGTAGGCTTGATGTACATTATTTTCCTATAATGCTCTAAACCATACCAGTTTCCAGTCCGGCTGCAGGCCCTCGTCGCTGTACAGCATGTAGTCGATCCGCCGCCCGTTGCCCTTCAGCGGGATCTTCCTCCCCTTCTGACTGCTGGCCGGACACTGGCTCTTACTGGGAGGAAACACCAGGTACTCCTTCCTCCCCTCCTCGTTCTCCATCACTCTGAGACACGAAGGGATGGATCAGCAAATAGATAAGATAACTCGCAGGAGTTGCTGGTAGTAAAACGTAATAACACAACAAATATTACAGAGTTGTGTACTTCACACATTTGGACTGTAGTGTTTAGGTCAGAGATCAGTTTTGGACGAGCATTTCAATTCTGATACTTCCCTTAGTACACTGCCAGGTTGTGCATTGTGAACAAGAATGCAGTGCTTGAATTTCCACTGTGTAGTGTTGCATCAAACCGTACACAGCTGCTGTGCCCTCTCCAGACATGACTCTAGCTAGCGAGCAATGCTTGTTCGCAGTACCAAATCATTACAGATGGCTCAATTAACCATACAGTATAACATTAACGCTGGCGTCTTTACAACAGAAAAAACCCCACATGTATAACTTTTCTTTGTACAGTGTGTGTACAGTGTTCCACACTAAACGTGTTGACTGCTATGAGAACACCATCCGGGTAGGCCTACTCATAGTGCATTTTGCCATATTACACATTGGGACACACTTAAACGCTCAAAATGACACATGCAGGCAGAAGTAGGTGATTTGAGTCACAGCATTAGAGTTCTAATGAAGTTTAATAGTATATTTTTCCTTGCCTTTAGTTCAATTTCTAGTCATAGAGCTGCTGCTTAGTGTACTACTGCCTGTTTTCCTGTTGGGGTACGGAAGGTGTTACATTCTAGTGCTGTCCACCAACATTTTTACAGAATAGTGTAAGGCACTGCAATATGATCCCTTCAATTTCCATTCTGTCAAAAGACAACTCATCATATATCCTGCACTTAAACAGATACACTTTTGACCAACAAGTTAGTCATTTCAGTCAGAGATAACACAATCATCTGAAATAATTAAGCTATAGTTACTCTATTGCACTGCTTTATGTCTTTTTTTGTGTTAAGTATATTGTGTTGTCTTAGGAGCCTGGGTCTTTAATTGTCATTGCCAAAACTACGCTGTAGCTATTGTGCATATGACAAAAAGCATTTGAAAGTTGAATCATTGTTGATGTTAAGTTATAGGTTAGGGAATGAATGAGGGACTACTTTAACTTATTTTTAGAATAACGACTTACGATCTAGTTAAGTTAGATACCTGTCTGTGCATGTAGTGGTTGTGTTCAAGGTTTGTAGGTGTGTGTGTGTTTATGTTTGTGTGTGTGTGACTCACTTTTGTAAACTTTCAGGTGAGCTGACCTCATCGTCATAAAGGCCGCTGGGATCCAGTAGAGTACCTGTTGGAAGAGACAGTTAAATGTATAACTGCGCAGACAGACACATGTTCCTGATTATTTTTCTGACAAGTCCACTCTCCTCTTAACCCCTCATTAAATACCCCCACTAGAGGGTGCCGTGTGGAGGGGATACAATTAATTATCATATTTTCCATTATTATTTTAACAAAGTGTGGATCGTGGATCCGTTTTAGCCCCCTATTGTTGGTTCTGAGCTTCCTTGAGTCCAGTGAACGCACCCTGGGCTGCCCCTGGCCAACTTGTGGCCCCACGCAAAGTTATATGATGAGGCCCTCTGTGTCGCGAGCGTCGACATGCTAGTGGAGCCTCGCAGCAGAGAAAACTGTGGCACGCGTAGGCTGTAGGTGCGCCACATTTGTGCCTCCCTCCGCAAAATGAAGATCCCTCCGCAAGATGAGGCCCCCTCCGCAAGATGAGGCCCCCTCCGTGAGGTGAGGCCCCACGCAGTCTGTGTGATCGGCCTGTAGGGAGGGGCGGCCCTGCACCCTGGAGATAGAAGTGTTTTTTTGGCTGGGTTTTATTTGTTTCTGTGTCATTCATATTGATCTAGTGTATGCTTTACAATCCTCCCCCTCACTATGAGGACCAGCTTCTTCCTTTGTAGCTAAAAGTACCACTAGTGCTTTTCATTGTGGCAAAGAAGGCGTCGTCAGCAGACTTTGTTCTGAGAGCTTAGAGCTCCATCTTTATGGTCCACTCGCCTGTCATCCAGAAATATAGCAGAGAGAAGAGCACTCAGAGATCCTTTTGACAGAGAGGATGTGAGGCTGTGGGCTGGGTAATATGTTTATAATGCCCCGATGAAGAGAACAGCACTCTGAAGTTACAGCAGTCAATTCACAAGTGAGCTCTCATGATGCACAGCCACGACACACTGCTGTACTACTTTCAGCTTCAGGGGGCTAACATATCTACAGGTACTCTGCCCTAAAAGAGTAGTGCAGGAATGAGTCATCAAATCCAAAATTGTGTTTACCACTAGCTGTTCCCTGGACTTGAAGTTACATTTTTTCTGATTGTCTTTTTAGCTAGAAGCCTGAAATAGGATCCGTGGTTGACATAAGCTGAGAAGATTATCACGTTTTGTTCTACGACATAAAATACATCAGTAAATAAATACTCCTCTGGTAAATGTCTGAAGTTTCTATGTGCCTTAAAAACAGCGGTTGCTAACAATTGTCTAAATGAGACCACTGTATGTCATCACGCCAAACATTAGCTGTCCTTAGCATAGCGGTGTTTAAGTAAAGTCATGTGAACCTGTTTTGGTTCCTTTATAGCCTAAAGTTAGCTTACTTCTGCCGTTATTGTCATTTGTGTTTGCCACATATGTTATTTTCTGCCCTTTTCCGAAAAACCCATTGCTTTTGGTCGAGGGAGCCCTTGTGATGCTAACTTCTTGGTCGCCCAGAAAAATACGTCATCACTGCTCCACTCTATAACTTGTGGCCTCACCAAAAAGCTGTAGTATATGTGTGGGGAGCAAATAAATATTGTTTTTTTATGTCAATTTTGACCACAACTCCTAAAGAACATGGAATTGCACAGATACTTTTGTTGGTTTTTTAGTTTACATGTTTAATCTGCAATCAGACATGAAAACACATCACCAAAACAGCTTTGTCAGGAAAAAGATGAGGAAGATGAGAGACTTTTACTCAAACATTTAATTTTCACAACTTCAAACGTGTGAGTTTTACTTCAGTATCCCCACTTTTAACCATTGAGTGGTCGGAGGCATGCATGCCATCATTCCAAGGGGATTTGAATGCAGCATCATTTTCGTATTTATTTGGCTGGGTGGTCAGAATTAGAAGGTTCCAGCAGTTCTCAGAGTTTATGAAATCTATGGACACCATCAGAACAACATGCTCTCTGTGTCCCTTTTTGAAGCTTTATGAAATCTGATAAGCTTTCTCCCATTTATTTCATTGGTTCACTGATCCGCACTTCGTCTCCTCCCTCTTTCTTCCTCTCTTGTCTAATAGCAGCCAAACGGGAGGCTCAGATCTATTCCTCTGGCTCGCTGCGCAAAATGTCCCTGTCCAAATAAATAAGCCTTTCTCTAAACGAGCCCTTTCACTCTGTCCTGCCCACACTGTCCCAGAAATACCGCTGGCCTAAATAACATTTTGCATCCAGACCAAAACCCTCCAGTGTTTACGTCACTAAGGCCATGTGTCAGCACGCAGCATTTATATTCCCACAGTAGGTGCAACCTGATTTAGATCAATCTGTGTGTATGGATCAACACACTGATGTGTGTGTGTAGCAGGACCTCCCTTTTATTGTGTAACATTAAATCCTGTTTTGAGGATTAGTTTGGGGTATTTAGGTCTTTTTTATCTGTGAATGCATACATGTGTTAGATAGATTAGAAATACAGTACATGTGATGGCGTCCCAGATCTAATGTGTGTGTGTGTGTGGCGTGTGGAGGGGATACAATTAATTCTTATACTTTACCTTATTATTTTTAAACACAGTGTGGATTGTGTATCAGTTTTAGACCCCTATTGCTTGGTTCTGAGGTGTGTGTGTGTGTGTGTGTGTGTGTGTGTGTGTGTGTGTGTGTGTTTGTGTGTGTGTATGTGTGAGTGTGGTTACCCAGAGCCCATGGTTTGTCCTCCCCCGGCCCCAGGCGACAGGGATCCTTGTATTGAGTAAAAAGTGCATGCTGCTGCTCCAGCTTGTCCTCTGGAAAACACCGGAGCACAGGCAGAGATTAATTTAGACTTCAGTCCAAACACAAGAGTAATAACAGCAGAAANCGTTTCTTTAAAACCTTATTAGAACCAATAGGTAACATTAGCCAAAGTTGTGAGAACGTTCCCCGCTAGCTGGGATTGCATCGATGAGCAAGGGGTTATTATGAGTCAGAGTAGGAGTGTCACTTAATTAATGGCTAAGCGGCTTCACAACTTAAAACAGCTTTGTAGCTGTACTCCCTGAATTGCCGCCGGTTCAACCAGTCTCACGGCATTTTGTGTTATAGTCACGACATTTAATCTATTGATTCGTGTTCACCAACACGATTTTCCCCTTTTTTTCGTGTCACACGGAACGATTTTAAAAGCAATGTATTTCTATTGGTAGTATGTTTCGTGCATGCAACGCGTCTTTTTGTCCGGTCGGGTCTTGGAAGACCGGAAGCTGTGAGGGCTCAGAGCCTCAGAATACTGAAATCTGTATTTTTATAATATTTTGTTCCTTCTAATTTGTTATTCTTTTCTAAATAACACACTTATTTACTCAACAATAACACACAATTATACTTGTTTTTATTTATTTGTTTAATTCTATAATCTCAGTTTTTTTTGGCGTCCGTCAGGAACTGGATTTCGAAATAAAATAACCGGAAACAGACACACACCCACTGAACTGATTACCCAAGATCCTCAGCTTTGGTTTAAGCTTGGTGATTGGATTGTTTAGCCGCAATGCACGTTGGGATATGGTGTTTATGCGATATGAAATCTGAAAAACATTTTTAAATAAAATAAAACTTTATTCCGAGTGTGCTTGCTTTTCTCTTTGAAAGTCATCACATAACGGCATTGTAATACACGGTTCAGCTGCATTACATATTACACATCTGCCATAGTTCTTTATTTATAGAACCCTGATTAGTAGACCTTTGGACAAACTGGAAGAACTGCCAGCGAAACTGAATATGATCATAAATATATCAGCAATCAAACAACATCTTCAATTTCTCTTCACACACGACGTCTCCTCGCAGTATCAACATTAATTCGGCTGACTTTTATATTTTATCTAATTGATAGATAGGTTATATTTACACCATAACGGTGCACAGCTGATAGAAAGCTGATTTTCTTTGAATTAAAGAATGTAAATACTGAGTTGAGAGAATAGTCAGGGGTTTTGGGTGATGGGAGACACATCTATAGAATCAGAATTTCAATAGCTTACCATTAAATGACGGATATACCTTTCTGTCTGTGATGTTTTACAAATCAGATATAGAAGTAAAACATGTGAAAAAATATAGCAATATCCTGTAAAATTATGTGAAAACATGAATACAACTACACATCTTCAGATGTTATACATACATAAGTGTCCTACACTAATAATAGTTATTATTAGTATGCTGTGTGTACCTTGTGTGCACCTCCTAGTGGTTAAAGCACGTTATTGAATAATTTGTTTATGTTATATTTGATGAAAAAAATACGAAGAGTACATACATAGGGGGAAAGTAGAAGGTCAATGATAGAAATATAGAATATAAAAAATCAAGAAGATACTGTAAGTGATCTCTACAATAAAACAGTTTAGTGCCGGATGTACAAAGATATTAATAGGAGGATGTGCAAAACAGAAAAACTAATTAACCTTTATTTAAACATTAAGGAATACTTTAGATTATGGNGGGGGGGGGCGCAACTTCCAACAGGAGTCATTTGGGTGGCCCTTGGGAAAAAAGGTTGGGAAACCCTGTGCTAAGGGACACATTTCAATTGAGACCAAGCATCAGTAGCTCTAAATTAGATATCACCTAAAACCCTTCACATCTTTCTGCGGTCCAAGACTGACATATTCAATTTATATTAGTGCATCAGGGCTAGTGTCTACATAGAGCCTTTTGCCGAGCGCCAGAATCTTTTTTCAACTGATTCCAATGAGAACAGTTAAACATACGCTTTGCATGTTGGTGTTACTTGCTGGATTGGTAGCCTACCTATTACTCAGACAAAACAATCAGAATAATGATAATTAATCTAATTTGGTTGAGCTGATCAGCTGGTCAACTCTGGATGCTGCGGCTAGAGAGTGTTGTACTTTTTTCTACGTACGCAGATCATCTTCCTCACTCTGTCCAACAGAGCAGTGAAGCTCATCCATATCAAATGTGAGAGCAAGAATCTCCTGGTCGAGTAAACTTTACTTTTTAGTTTCCCCAGCTAACTAAAAGGTGTGATGTTGTTTGGAACCACAGACAAAGCCACTTATTCAGTGTTGTCTTGTTAACAATGTGGACCAGCACGGCTCCCTCTCCAGATATACAGTAAACAAGCTTGTTGGAAGAACTGTTGTCCTCCTCTCTGTCAGAGTTATTGGATATTATTTTCTCTAGCTGAAAAGTCACTTACGTAAGCTGATGAAATCGCAAAATCTTGGAGCAGAGCTCTTTCTGTTTGAGTTACAGAGGAATTTAAACACATGAGTAAACGTGCTATCCAAACAAGTCCAAAGCACATATTTGGGCAGGCTTTCTGCGTTAGCTAACATAAGTGATGCAAACAAAGCCAAAGCATTTCACAAGTTTATTTGTCAGTTATCAACCGCAGAAAACTTTGAATGTTCACATTTGTGGGGAACCAAGCAACTATAGTATTTATGAACACGTAATAGCAAGGAACAAAAGCAAGCAACTGCACGAACAATGACCTCAGCTACATGAATGGGTCTGTCCACAGCTCACACTGTGTACCTATAAATCCCATTGTACTGTGTTTCTCACCTATGCTACAGTAACGTGCCATGGTATACAGGATATTCTTTTCACCATGTCCGTACATTAGTGACAGCAGCTTCGTATTAGGAAACAAAAGCCTGCTTTGCATTAGCTGATACTTAAATAGACCACTATATCATGCATTGTCTTGGTATGAAGCCTAAAACACCTTCAGCACTGAAATAGACCTCAATAGATTGATAGTAAACATCTATCTATCTATCTATATCTATTCAGGCCTGTTTCAGTGCTGGAGGTGTTTTAGGCTTCACATTTGAAATCTCCACATCAGAACGCATTTTACATCCGAGTGAAAAGACTGTAAATATGAGAGAGCTGCGATCATGTTTACTGCTGAGCTTAATTCGTCTGTGCAAATTGTTGCGTGACTGTTTACTTCACAACAATTTCCTCACAGACTCATTCACGCTGCGTGAACATTGTCATCCCCTGTTAAGACTTCATATTCCAGACAAGTCGTACAAATATTTCTTGAATTTCACAGAGCCCTATCTGACAATTCACAAGCAACTGACAATGAAGCCAAAATGCACCTTTGCAAAATGATATTGCTCCATCAGTACATTATAAAACACTCTCTCCAAATGGCACACTAAATGCATGTATTTATTTGAATGGAGAGTGACATACACAAAGAGCCTTGAAATTGAAGATTTCCCATTAGCTTCAACTATAATAATCACCAGGACATTTTAGTTTGTACTTGCTTCCTGAGTTCATTCCGCTGCGGTGAACCAAGACGAGAAAGTAAATTACCAACGCTGCCAGAGGAAATAGGAAATGAACATAAAAATATTAGTCCACATGATTTCCCCCTAAAACAAAATCACGGTAATTGAAATGGAAAAATTCGGTGTATTGCTTTTATCAGGAAATTATCAAAGGAAAAATGGCTAAAGGGTTTGTCCTGCTGTCGTAGTCAGATCAGAATTGAAGGTAAAGCTAGAGCTTAAATTACCTGAAAGTGCTGGAAATAATTGAATTAAGCAGAAGTGTTTGAATTAGAGCATCAACAGTCTTTCACATCTGTCTCTGATCTGTACACTAATGACTAGATTGTTGATATAGGGTAAGATTGGATCTGATTTAAACCTAGACGTACCATTGAAATAAATGCATTCTTATGTGTGGACTAAGTAGCACTAAATAACTTGTGTTGCCAGACCGAATGTCAACGATCTGCATAGCAAACATAACACAAGGTGATGACACAACCTGAATGTCCCTGAATAAGTATTTTCAGTGAAATATATTATGTAAATAATGTTTTCTCGCCTTTAATGCAACACGTTATAGTAAAAATGTTATTGCCACAATTGGAAAACAGGCATAATGTGCTTTTGTGCAAAACCGATTTCAGGGCACGTCCGATGGATAAAGCCAAACTGAACAATACAAATCTACCTCCTATTACTGGCTGCTTCTCATTGTTCACATAAAAGGAAAGTGGATAATGACAAAAAAAAAGACTTTCAACAGGTACCACTTAGTTTCATTTGTTTGACCAAAGAGCTGTTAATACGATTGTAACATGAATATCAGTGTGTTGTACTGATTGTAAATTAACTGCGAACAATAGCAGCTAAATAGCTAATACTGAGCATTAAATGGAGGATTTTGTACCTGACACAGGTAATGTATTTAAAACCTCTTTTCACGATTAATAGAATAAGTTTAACCCCACTGTGCAGGAGCTGTTCATTGGTGCTGATGTATATGCAACCCAGTCTCACAGCATTTCGTGTTATAGTCACGTAATAAATGTAATCTATTGATTCGTGTTCACCAACACGAATTTTCCCCTTTTTTTCGTGTCACACAGAACGATTTTAAAAGCAATGTATTTCTATTGGTAGTGTGTTTCGTGCCTGCACCACGTCTTTTAGTCCGGTCGGGTCTTGGAAGAACGGAAGCTGTGGGGTTCATAAAAACATTTTCTTACTCAATATCAAGCCACGATTATTGTTTTTATTTTTAATTGTATAATGTCGGACTTTTTTTGCCGTCCATGAGGAAAAGAAATGGGGCTCAGAGCCTCAGAAGACTGAAATCTGTATTCTTTAAATCTTTTTTTACTTCCAATTTGTTATTATTTGGTGCAGGCACGAAACATACTACCAATATA
>NW_011359125.1:1979924-1988828 GCF_000735185.1 Notothenia coriiceps | reverse complement strand
TGTAAACACAAGGGAACAAATATAACGTTTACCCTCGTCGACAGTAGCGTTCTTATTTAGGTCCAGGAACTAGACTGGTTTTATTTCATCAATTATGCGAGTGTAGAATTTATTAACATAAATACGAGGTTTAGACTCGTTTTTTATCGTCGAACTTTAGGTAAATTGTTATTGGTGTTACATTAAGGTTATAATTTCACTTGCCAAAGAGAGGTTGGAGACGGGCATGTCTGAGACTGTGTTTGGTGTTCTCTGGAACAGTGGTACTTTGGGTCGAAGGCTCGTCAAACGGTCTGTCTGAACAACACGATTTCGGCTACGGTCAAACAAACCCCTTTGTTGGCATCGCCCTTGCCCGGTATCCAACCTTGACCCGTCTCGGTATACCAGGGTCCGAAAGTTAGAAAGAGTGTTTGTACTGTCTGGGTCCGGTTCTGCAGGGGCCGGGTTGTCTTAGACGAGGAGAAACGAAGAAGTGTTCGCGTAGGTTCACAACGTCTTTGTTGGGAAAAGCCTCCTTTGCTTCGACATCTTTTGAGGTTTCGAATTACTGGCATTCCGTCGTCTTCTTTCGACCACCAAAACATGTCAGGGAGGACGGGTACACAGTTTGAGTTCCGGGCCCCGGTTAGGCCGGGCAACCACCCTAAGTAAAGCCGAGTCGGTCGTATTAAAGATTAATGATAATCTAGACCGGGCGGCCAATAACGTGCGTGGGTTGGAAGGTGGACGGTAGGACTCCCAGAGGGGCGAGTCTCGGACTTCGGGTTTGTAACCTATTGGAACGTTGGGTTCTACTCTAACGGGTTCATAGAACTTGAATCGTGGTTGTCTCGTCGTTGTTGACCTCAAATTACCTAACCAAAGGAAGACGGAGAAAAAAGGAGAGTGCTGTTGTCCCCGTACCAAACCAAACAAAGGAAACTCCCTTTATCAAAACAACTTCGACAACTAAGGCGGACACCCCTTTACACTTAGGTCGAACGTCTATCTCGGTATTCTTACTACGTTTGACTAATTAAAATAAAATTACAACAAAAATCCCGTTATTAACTTTCGAAACAATTGCAAGGTCCAAATTCATACACGTTATTCAAGTAAAGTTATTAAGACTATTGTACTTGGTCAGGCCGGAGCTGCAGCATGGGTAAAAACATTAAACTGGGTGACACACCGAACTCAAACTGGGGGGACGAGATACGTGATTTGTATTAAGAAGGTGGGACCCCCTATATACAACTTAACGTAAAGTACTTCATGGTAACTATAAACGCCATATATATATATATGATTATTTCATTTTCACGTCAAGTTTTTGACAAGTGTAGTCAAACATAAAAGAATTGACCAATATTAAAACTAGGTTCTGCAACGGCAAAATCACTTTTTCAAGGAAAAATTGTTTCCAAGGAAATCTAAATGTAAATTATTCTAATTTATTTCGAAATAATTAAGGTTTTGTCTGCAAAAAAAGTCTAATTTATATCGTTTTCAACATTGTAATTCAATGTGTTTAAGGTGGTCTATACTTCATTTATAAACAATTTGATTTTTTATATCAATGTAAAGTTAAATTTACTTAAACATTATCACATATATATCATCATGACCTAATTTACCCTGACCATGAAATAGTAACATAATAATAATAATAATAATTAATAGGATATTTGGGTTTTGGCAGCGGCCCGTCGTGTAGGACGAAGGGAACGAAGAAGTGTTTCACACGTCTTTTGGTTGAGAAACCTCCTTATTCGACATTCTTTGGTTTCGGAATTTCCCACCCATCCCATTTGCTTACCTCTTTTTGTCGACTCACGCGATCTTACAACTTTTATGTTTGGCCGTCCTTGTTTAAGACAGGAGAAGGAAGTATGGAAAGGAGTGTTTCTCGAGAGGTTGTGTGTGGCTTGCGCGTGTTTCACTGTTACTCCGTGCTCTAGTCAAACACGGGTCTACCTTCCGACTGTCCGTCCATCCGGTAGGGTCAATGAAGACGGCCCGGGCCGAATTTCTACTAACCAGCTCGGAAAAAATGTCGCGGTGCCGAAAGGTTGTCTAACTATATTAAAATACATAAATTAACACTTTGTGAAGTATATAGAGTAACGATACCCTACAATTCTCGTAAGGTACCTTATATTGTTCACCAAGACTTCACCTTAATGTATGGGGCGGACATTACTGGGCATTTCGGTCCGTCGTCTCTTCGACCACAAGGACCGTCCCAAGAAAAGGTAGGAGATACTGATTTTATATATGAAGTGGACCCCCCACCCCCCCCTATGTACAACTTAACGTTAAATTCTTTATGTAACTAGAGACGTCCATTTCTCGTTAGAGGACCTTTCACGCAAAGGTGAAATACTTGCCTACCGAGAGTCTAGTCGGTAGACAAAAGAGGCGACTGGTTGAAGTTTATATTGGGATGACTCTAAGGTGGTCCTCCATACGGACGGATAATCGGAAATAATAAATTAGTGAATATTCTGCTCATCTTCAGGTTCATATTGGTGTGTTTAGCCTCTGGGACATGTCTCCATGCTTTAGTGTTCAAAAAGCTCTTTATTGTTCTCATACTGCCTGTGCTGCAGCACCTCTTTTCACCCTCTGTCTGAAACCAGAGCCCTGTCTGCTCTGATTGGTTAGCTGGCCGGCTCTGTTGTGATTGGTCAACCGCTTAGAGATGTCCCGCCCCTTTAGCCTATCACGTGCAATGTGTTGGAGCGCTAGCCAATAGAAACACACGTGTTCCGGAAGTAAACAAAGGAGTCCAATGGAGGCGTTTCAGGCAGGGGAAGTGTGTGAGAGGAGGGAACACACATTTTAAACATTTTAAGCCTTTGTGGACCATTTACATGCACTAAAAACCTATAACGCACTACAAGAAAGGGAAAACCCCAAAACGCACAATATGGCCTCTTTAAAGCATGTTAAGATGGCTAAGTAGAGGCACACAATACAAGTATGAACCTGAAAATGACCCTTACATGTCCTCTTTAAATGGTTTTGAACATATTGACTTCAGCGATTGTTGTATGAAATATGAGTTTTATTCTCTAACAGACTTTTTCCTAGTAGTCATTTTTAGTTGGAGACATCCAGCCCAATTAAGATTTATGCGATAGTATCTTCCAGCTGCGGGAAACAAAATGTCCTGATATCCAGGAGAGTCTCAGCTGCAACACAGTGAGCTCGTTGTCCTCCATTATTCAGAGTCTCTGGATCAGCATCTCCATTGGTCTCCAGAGGACCCGCAGGCAGAGCCTCTGCTCCCAGGATGGAAAACAAGTCAGTTCTGTCACTGAAACACAATCATTTAGATCCTGTCAGGGAGACATTTCACACACACATATATCAGTATATATATATACTGATATATGTGTACAGTATAGCATTTTGAATACATTGAGAAATAGAAGTACACTTCTTTGGACCCACACTTTTTTGCATATAGATCCAATTATAATAATATTAAAATTACAATAATAACACCAGAAAAAAGGCAATAATTTGGATCGAATATAAAGTTAAAATATGAATGAGTAAACAGTTTTGAACATGAACTTTCAATACATGTAAATACATTTATGTATTACATGTATATTCTAAATATATTTGATCTATTGCTATTATTATATTTATTTGTACGGCCTTATGTTATCCTTTATGGAAATCTAGCGGTCTATGCTGAATTTCCTTTTAAGGGATTAATAAAGTTGTATCGTATATTCATCTGAATATACACACATACAGTAAACCATTATAATATTTGAGTCCATACTGTAAACTCTTTCCTTTTAAACCCTTCTCTTGGCAGCCTACAAATGCTTTTACATACAAGGCTGAATCATTTCACTGCCACACATCCACATTCCACTATCAGTTAAAGCTGTTTTCTATCAAATGCAACCCTGAAATTGAGTATGCATGAGCACTGCACGGACTGCCAGGCACTTGGCAGAAAATCCTTTTCGTATTCTTAAGGGATGCTATTCTCCGAGTGTCCCATTGCTCTGTGCACAAATACCCCCCCCCCCTCACTTCCACCCTTTGGCTTTCTGCTGCTGGATGCAATGCCCAGGGTGAAGCTGTTTCAGTGTGTTGTTCACGTGTTGGCCAGTAGGGGGCACTGTGACTTTGTGTGATCTGTTGATTTCCGCCTGCAGTGAGAGTGGAGTGGCCTCAGCTAAATTATATCTGTCTTCTTTCAGGAGCCTTCAAGGCTGGGAAAAAATCACTGTGTTTGCTGATGATAATGCAATTAATTAAAGAGCCAATCATTTTAGCCCAGCACGTCTAAATTTGATTTGAACTTGTGACACTTTGCTGTGTGTCGTCGTGTTGTGTCTCTGCTCATCATCAACAAACCTATTTAGTTTTAGTTTCTTCGGTGACTGACCCACCGAATGCAAATCATGCTTTTTTTGTTATTATCCATTTTGATATGTACCGTGCTGCATAACAAGAAAGAAGGAGAACAAACAAAGGAACGAACAAAACCCTCCCGTTGTTGTTTCTCTGCGTGCTACTTTTAAATTCCGTTTCTCTTCCTCTTCGAGTGCATTGCTGAGGCTTAATGTATGTCTGTGTGTTTACTGTAGCCAGGGGCAGCTCTATAGAGGAGACCCCGCTCCCCTGCCAGATAAAGACCTCTGCTGCCATTAGATTTGCGGTGAGGTTGCACACAAAAAGCAAATAGATGAGGAGGACAAAGATAGGCAAAGAGGAAACATGTGGAGATGAAGGCAGGCAGGGACTCTAACCAGCGAGTATCGGAGGGGATGAATGAAGAGAGTTTGGTCCCAGATCTCCTGTAAGGCTTTAGCTTCTGTGCTCCATGTTTACAAGATGAATAGCATGACAAGGCTTTGGTAAAAGGGAGGCGGTGCAAAGCATGTGTGTATATAACAGCGTGAGTGTCCAAGTGATGGGGGCACTGGCGTGAGATCCAGTCAGTGTGAATTATCGCATGGCTTTCTGCATCTCAGAAGAGACGGAGGAAAGGAAGAGTGAGGGATAATAAGACAGTCGGAAAGAGAGGGAGAAAGGAGAAGTAATACAAATCGTACAGCAGGAAATGCTGCTGGCGGTTTCCTTTTTCTCTTGCTTCCAGCCAGGGGAAAAATCATGTAAGGTACTTTAGCACAGACTAAAATATGAACTTGGTGTGTGCCTGATTTTTCTTTCGTTCGGTCCACAGGGATCTCACTCACTCTCCACTGAAGCAAAGTGCAGGCAGTTTGTAAACCATACACAGTGAAGTATCCAGAAGGACCGAGTTTCAGTGTAAAACTGTTTCTCTGACTGACTGATTATCCACAAACTAAAAATACACACTTTGGCTCACTGTATTCACGCTGAGAAATTACCATTTGCTCTAAAAACAACATTGTGGGGGGGGAGGGGGGGTGTGTAACAGCAGCTGTAGGCATTTAAGTGGAAGTATTGTATTTGTATTTTTGTTTGCGTCCGACTTTGCAACACCAGCTTCTTCTGATGTGGCTGCGATTCGTCAATCAGGGATCATGGGGCTTGTTGCCCTGGCAACTCCAACGTCGGCTCATTTGTACCAAGTCTGTGAGAGGCCTCTTTTTTTCTGAGAGGCACTTTCCATCAGCTTTGAATATTGACAGCTAGAACAAAAATAGTATTTGAGAGCGAATGTGCCTGTTGCAAAACATTTTTTTTAATAATGTGTTGTAGCAAACAACAGGCTGGTGACACAAGGTCAACTAAACATGGGAGCATAAATCCAGAGATTTTTTAAATAGGTTTTTGATGTTCAACAAAAAAATTAAATCAGTTTCTCATTTCAAGCTGCAGCTCATTTCTTAGCTAAAATATGTTCATAAATGTTCCCTTTGTGAGAAGAATGGCTTTATTATCAGACACAGGCTAATGCTAGCTAGCTACCTAATAAAGCTAATGTTAGCACATTGCTAGATGAGTTGTTTGAAATAATTTCTAGCTATCAGCCATCACTTTAGCCCATTCAAAAATGGCAACTGTTGCCAGCAGCTTTTATCAGACACAGGCTAACGCTAGCTAGCTAGCTACCTAATAAAGTTAATGTTAGCACAATGCTAGATACGTTGTTCGGAATAATTTCACTTTAGCCCATTAAAATGGCTAATGTTACTACTAGCTAGATAGCTACTTAATAAAGCTAATGTAAGCACAATGTTTGAGTTGGTGCAATACCAACTGTCGCTAGCAGATTAATCAGATGCCGGCTAATGCTAGCTAGCTTTCTAATACAGCTAATGTTAGCACAATGTAAGATCAGTGAGAGGAAAAGCCAGTTGACACTCTTATGTTTCAAGATATGTTACTTTAAAAAATAAAATGCATTTCACACAAGACAAAGGCAAGCTGCATTCCCAAAGTTAGTTATATTTAAAAAATAAGGCTATTGTTTTGTTCCAAAAGTGGTTTAGCTTAGGATGAGGATATGTTTGGTGAACAAGACATCTTCACATCTCATATACCAACCCAGTCTCACGGCATTTCGTGTTTTTTTATAGTCAATAAAAAGGTAATTTATTGATTCGTGTTCACCAACACGATTATCCCATTTTTTTCGTGTCACACAGAACGATTTTAAAAGCAATGTAAATCATATCAAATTAGAAGGAAACAAATATTTTTCAAAATACAGATTTCAGTNTCTCCAGAGCTACTGGAATCGCGTCGGGCCGAACCATGCCCCTTAGATGTGATATAATGAGCATATACCACGGCCTGTCGTGAGCTATTGCTTAAGTATAATATTATACTTAAGCAATAGCTCACGACAGGCCGTGGTATATGCTCATTATATCACATCTAAGGGGCATGGTTCGGCCCGACGCGATTCCAGTAGCTCTGGAGAATTCCAAAATGTTTTCGGATTTCATATCGAAATGTCCCATATAGGCCTACTTCTGTTTCCGGTTATTTTATTTTGAAATTCAGTTCCTGACGGACGCCAAAAAAGCCAGAGATTATAAAATTAAACAAATAAATAAAAACAAGGATAATTGTGTGTTATTGAGTAAATAACAGTGTGTTATTCAATCAATAGATAACATGTTGTGACTATAACACAAAGTGCCGTGAGACTGGGTTGATTTAAACTACTTTTAAAACATTGTGAATTTTTGCTTTTATGTGTGATTTCTGTTTGGATCGAAAAGTTAGATAACGTTATGTTAATTGAGTTTTAGAGGTGTAGGTTGGATGATTTGTTTACTGTTGTATATAGCTAGGCTAGTTGTTTCCCCCCTGTTTACAGTCAGTGTAGCTAGCTGGCTGCTAGCTGTGGCTTCATGTACTGAACATATTTTAAGTGCAGTCTTTTCTTCTAACTCTGGGCGAGAAGGGAAACGTGAATCTCCCAAATTGTGCAACTATCTTTTAAACCAAATAGGTTTTGTTGCCTATACCTAACCTCATGTGAGACTCGCAATGATGCAAACCCTGGTTTCTAACGGAAAGAAGCTGTATCTTTACTTGACTTCTAGGAGACAGGGTTGCATATGTAATGTCAAGTTATTCATTTGATCTCTTTCAGTCTTCAGATTGTTTTGAAGTGTTCTCACAACTGTACTTGTTTTACCCTTTCCTTTTATAATGTCCCCCTCTCACTCTATGCCTTTGCTTTTATTGAATAATTTGTTCACACAATTCTCTGATCTGTTCAGCTCCAAAGGATCCTGTTGACACATGAATTATGGATTTGGACAATGTTCAACATTGTTTCGAAGCCCTCTTTACATTGTGTTGCCATGTATTTATTGGTATGAAGTGCAAATCAGAATAAAACACGACAGGGACCCTGATCTTTTGTGGCAAAGTTTGATGCAATGTTTGCTTACAGCTGATCTGCGCAGCTTCTGTGTAGTTTGGATTTAAACACACTGTTCCCCTACAGAGTTTTGTATAATAATGCATATGCAAACGTGACTCAACGTGTGTCTACCAGGGAGATGCATTGGATCTTTATGGGGTGAACACATTAGAACTGCTTTCGTATTGTCTTGTGGTTTTTTGAGCAAACATAGTTTAGAGCTGTGTTGAGCCCCACGGAGTAAAACCAGACTTGGCTGCATATTCATGGACTGTGGAAGTATACATTTGTGACTCTTTTATTCAGTCTAATTACAACTGATTCTGGAACCAGCTTGTGGTGTGTGTGTGTGTGTGTGTGTGTGTGTGTGTGTGTGTGTGTGTGTGTGTGTGTGTGTGTGCAACCCAGTCTCATGGCATTTCGTGTTCACCAACACGATTTTCTCCTTTTTTTCGTGTTGCACAGCACGATTTTAAAAGCAATGTATTTCTACTGGTAATGTGTTTCGTGCCTGCAGCACGTCTTTTTCTCGGGTCGGGTCGTGGAAGACCGGAAGCTGTGTGGTTAATAAAAACATGTTCTTACTCAATATCAAGCCACAATTATTGCTTTTATTTTAAATCGTATAATTTCGGACTTTTGTTGCCGTCTGTGAGGAAAATAAATGGGGCTCAGAGCCTCAGAATACTGAAATCTGTATTTTTTCCTTCTAATTTGTTATTCTTTGCAAAATAACACACTGTTATTTACTCACCAATAACACACAATTATCCTTGCTTTTATTTATTGGTTTAATTCCATAATCTCTGGCTTTTTTGGTGTCCGTCAGGAACTGAATTTCAAAATAAAAATAACCGGAAACAGACGTAGGCCTCTAGGAGTTTAGGATGGCCGAAGACGTGACAAATGTGGCCAAATGTGGCCTGTCTGCGACAACGTTTCTGAAGGCCGCCTTTACTTTCACGGTAAACACGAATCCCAATAACCGGCGATGGGGGGGGGGGGGGGGGGGACCAAACGCGCGCATTTGAACAGATATCAGGATTTGCTATCGACCCCTAATTACCGCGAAT
>NW_011359125.1:1962656-1979879 GCF_000735185.1 Notothenia coriiceps | reverse complement strand
AAAGAGGAGGGTACTTGTAGCGTCTTTTGAAGGCAAGGTTTTGTAAGTTTCGCAACGTCGAGAGCCCTTAGCTAACGATAAATGAAGGAGAAGTAAGTAATTAAAGTATTAAGGTCCTATCGTAGGGTATTTAACCCGGCGGAATAATAATAAACTTTTCGTGCGTAGAAGAACAGTTAGTTGGAATGCTGTTAACAGCATTCCCACTAAATAAATTATAAAGATACTCAAAATAAATGTAACTGGTATAAATAAGGTTTAAAGAGGCACTATTATGCTTTTTTCCCCTTCTGTTTTTCCTTTCCTGTAGTGTGTTGTGTATGTTTGTGGTCTGCAAAGGCTAAAATCCCAAAGCCCCCTACAGAGGGAGTTTCTTCCCCCCTCTTCTGATGAATCATCCTTAACATCAAAGACCCATTTCAAAGATTTCTCTTACGTTTGCAGAACGGCTGTCGCCCGGACCAGGTCCCGTTGGGGAAGCAGATCCTCTCTGCAGACCCGTAGAGTGTATGTCCCACGGCACAGGTGAAGCGCACCTTGCTGCGCACTTTGAAATTTCCTGCCTCTCTGCTGGCATGGGCAGGCGTGCCAGGATCCCCACAGGCGCCTGCTGAGTCGCCTGCAATGGGAGATAACCAAACAAAGAGCAATGAAAGCGAGAGACTGAAGATGCCATCCACTCTAGCTGTCTATGTGAGTCCAAAGATTGGCCCTTTTTAAGTTGCTATAGCATTGAATTACAACGCAGTGTTCCTGTCAAGGAGAGGAACACTACAGAGGACTTGAACTAAAACTGTACATCTTTTGAGACCTACAGGAAGCAGCTATAAAAAACACACAATGTACCAATGAGCAGTTGTTACTGTGCCAACAACCTGGAGGAACAATACATTTCACTGCTTTGACACCAGGAGCTTTCTGTCCATAAAAACAGCAGGGCCAGCATTCAAAGGCAACCAGCTGTGGTTATGAGAAATGATGAACACAGTTTGACCTCTGAGGCCAAATGCTTTTTCATTATCCTGAATCATCTCTCCTGTATTTGTTCAGAGAGGGAACATACAGAACTTAAAGTGTCTTTCACATCTATACATTTACACACAAAAAAGATGCTGTATCTCTTGTAAAGTTATTTACTCATGTCCCCGTTAGTGCCATCACCGATCAGTCAAAGAAGTTGGGATATATTCTTTATTTGAGCAAAAGGAAAGGAGAAAGAAGGCAATTATGGAGTCAGAGTGATGCCTAAACTACCGACAGTTTTATGCCATTTCCATTGTATATCAAAGACTAATGGAGTGATCCCCATTTGTTCCTATGCCACTATTTAAGCCCTTGAAACTAAATTACATCCATAACTAAATGTGTTATGATAAATAATGTTGAAAACCTGAATACTACTGTGCATTTACAGATTTGTGGAGCAATGTCCGCATGTCAAGCCCAGTTATTCAGCAACAGCCTGCCGTCTCTTTTCCAAGAATCTAGCCCACGACATTATCTTTTTTAATTGATGGGCCCCGAGCACACACACACACTTGTTCAGTCGCATTCCTCGACACACACAGGGACAAGCATTTGAATAGGGGAGACATTGCTATTAAATATAGAGTATATACACATTTATTTATTTTCTTCCATGAAATAGAATATTCATACTGAAGACATTTTTATCCACTTAGTTTTAACTTTATTGCCTGCAAAAGATGTAAAGCTCTAAAACTTCTGAAGAGATCAAATTTCCAAATGGCAATCTTAAGTAACCACTATTGGAAAATATGAACATATAAAGGATCGACAAACCCTTAACAACAGTCTCTAAAGGTGAATATTGGTTTTTGGTTTTGCATTACTGGTGACACCCTCAAATCAAATGGATTGGCACATAACAACCATTGCCACTTCTACCACTGCTTCCACTCTCTCACAGAAATGAAACGGAAGAAAGAGAAACATTTTTGGCATCAGAAGACAGAGTATCAAAGGAAAACCGATAGACAGAAGATAGAAAGACAAAACAGAAATGAAGATAGGCAGACAGAGGGATCACTGAGGCCGTCTGTACAGTTCTGTATGTGAAGGATCTCTGCATTGTTGGCGGAGAGATCCTATTCCTTGAGTTGTGCACACACCCCTGCATCATTTCTTGCCGCTCTCAGTCTATAGAGAGCTTCAGTAATACTGAACTTGTTGACAAAGCCTTACTGCACAAACACAGAGCCCGTATCTCATACAGTACACGCATCCCACTGCTCTCATGTGCACAAACTGGATTTGTCAGGTCAGGAGCTCGCAGCTAGAGATGATTAGTTTGTGTGTGGCTGTGTTTAGCAATCAATGTGTGTGCGCAACTACGTGTAATGTTGCCTACCTTTGTGCTGCACATTTCTGAGTGTCTGTAAGAGAATGTGCTTGAGGAATGTGAGAGCCCGTCGCTCGGTTCATGTACTTGCAAATACTTGTCTGTGCAAGTGCATGTTTAGTTTGCATCTGTTGCCTTCGTATGTGTACGCATGTCCACTTGTGAGTGCATACTGTATACTGTATGTGTGTGTATGCGTCACAGCAGCTGTCGGTACTTCATTAGTCTCCTTCAGTTAGGTAAGGCAGCCCGGCTCGGCATGCGATGTGACAGCTATAATCTCTCTAATTGGGATGGTGGTGAATTTGGTTTGAATTTCAGTTAATGTCCGTTCACCAGGCTGCCTTTGTGAGGAAATAATAAGGCTTTCAAATCAGCCATGCAACGGACGAGCACAAAGGGGGAATGGCTTCGCAAGCATTTTTAAGCCCCCTCTTACCAATTAAGGAAGGAGGACAGATGAGAGGAAGGATAGATGCATGGATGGTTAGAACTGTTGCTGATGCTGGGCTTGACTTCTGAGGAATCCGTAGCCCAAATGATTGTGTTGCTATTGGTGATGAACACTTACTGAGAATACAAATGTAGCATTTAAATATTTGTCTTATCCTGTTGATAAGGCTGTATATAGACTGCGTAGCAACCTTTCTGCAAATAAACTTGACTATACAAGCATTTAAGAACACATTAACACTTAGAGCGTCCTTTTCCTTATTGTGCTAACACGAGAGTTCTAATTTCATCATCGCAGAAGTTTGTGCTAATGTGATTGTGAAATCTAGGTGTTAACATATACATCACACTTATTTAAAACTCTCCAGGCATTTGCTGCAGCAATACTTTTGTTCCTGCAAGCAAAAAACGAACTTGTGTGTTGTGCTTCCAGTTTCTGGTACAGCTGAAACATATACTGTATTTACTGCAATGAATGTGAATTAGTCAAGCCTCAAACTGATGAAGTGATCCAAGTAGGTTTCATAATTCTATAAAATGCAGATTGTTTGGCTTATCCGGAGCAATGATAGAGTACAATCATGTGTCGCAATTTGAGAACAATGCATTTTTACCCTAAGTGTCTACTCAAATGTACTTTATAATGGATTTACCATCACATATATCCTACAACAATATCAATATTATATTACACTGTGTAACAAACATACTAACTTCTTTAATTATGTACTTTATCTGCAATTGATATGTTCATAACATCACTGATCAGTCTTGATTCCTTAAAACTGCCTGTTATTGTTTAAAACAATCAGAAGGACAGGATTACAGAAGTTGTATTTTTGTGATCGGGTTGGATGTAAAAAAGGCTAAGTACAGTCTTCCATAGGTTATCTCAGAACATCTTCTTCCTTTAGCTTGGTAAGTCACTGCGTCATTATAATGATACATCTTATGGTCACTGGCCCAAGACTCTTTCTGCAGCAAACATTCCTCCACAGGGGTTTACTACTAAACAGTCTTTGACAATTTAAATACTCGGGAACAGATTGATGTTGGCTTTACTGATCCAACGTTTCAAGTGATAAGTAGATGCTGATTAGGGTTTGGAACTTACATTTAACGCACTGAATCTAGTTTGCTCATGTTGAAGAGTTTTTTGGCTGGATTTCCGCAGACAAGCAGAGGTCATGTTGATAATACAGCTTGCACTGAGAGATGAAATACATTATAATACAAAATTGAAAATGATCACTTTGCAACATGCTAGTTTGTCATAACAGCGGGGCACTGATCCAATCTTCTCATAAGAGATGAGAAATAGCTTTTAGAGACTTGGCTGAAGAAACATATACTTTGCAACCCTCATTATTTTCACCATAAGCATTATAATGACATGCTTTATTAGTTTCTAGAGCTATAATTTCAGGACTAAAACCCACTATTAGGCTGTACACTGCAGATAATTAGGCAGGCAAGAAATATTCACCAAAACCTCTCGCTGTAACTATTTCTATCTTTTACAACGTTTCCGACTGCTCTGAATTGAGCCTCTGCAATCATGCGCACCACCTTAATCTCCAAGGAGTCTTGCTTTACTCCTTCCTTACAACTTTCCAACTGTCTCAGGAAATACAAAATATTGAAGGTGAGTAGAGATGCAGCCCTTTTAAAGTAAAAAACACTGTCATACAAGTCTGCTTACAAACATAACTTCTGGGTCAGTGAGTTGAACAAACCAAGCGAACATTCAGTAAAGTGAATCCACTTAAATGGTCAGGATTGCTTAAGTGTGATGAGAGGGAAGAGAACAGAGGGGATTAAGGAGGGAAGTTAGTATTTCTGCAGAGAAGATTCTGCAACTAAATGTACTACACGTAAATACCGGGCGCAAAATAACTCTGTTTAAACTTTTAGTTGCTCAAGTCTGCATTTAGGTTATATCTCTCACTATTTGTTTATGCAGGAATAAACATTTGTTTACACATAATGTTGGGCTGAGGTATCAATTCATAACTATTTTTGAATAGTTAGGATGGGTTTTGGGATGTTTGGTAGTGTGTACTTTTTCTACAATTCATCAGCCAAATGCAGAAAAGTGAAATGCTGGAAATGTTGTTGTAGATGCATTTCTGGACAATAATTCTTAATTTATTTGGCTTGAAGGTACAATTTACAAAAACTATTCTCTAAGAGCTCCAGTTTGAGGGCAGTACATTGGCTTAGTTGGCTGAATACTATCCTCTGCTAGTTTGCTCTGAACTCCACACAGACTCTAACCAAATATCCCAGGATGCCAGGACTCCAAAGCACTTTGCCATGGTGGCGTGGGGTTTACTATCTAGGCATACAGTTTTGTTTTGTTTTCAGATTTATTTAAAACAATATTCCTGGCACTAATACAGCTCTGGCTCTAAAACAATGAATATCAATTGAATTTTGGTTATGGTACTTGCAGCATTGAGAAATGACTTTTTAACAATTCAACAGCAACTTGTCTCTCCAGAATGCGTGTCCTGATTAGACCGTCTCATCCACAGAGTTCTGTTAACATAACTTCTTTATATCACACAAAAAAGTCCTCATGAAAACTGTTGCAGTTTGTAATTATTTGGGGTATTGTTTCTGAGAAAAAATGATTTTGTGGCTCCTTAACAATTCCATTAAACTCTAAGACATTGGGGGTGATGAAAGTAATCTCAGACAAAGATATCTCAAAGCCTGGGCAAATAGAAGTAGAACTATCTGTGTGGCTTGATATCACTAGAGGTAGGTGAGAAAATAGGTTTTAATGTGGTTGGGTACACACAACTCGACATTCATTTGGAGAACCTCTGTGAGGCAAACACAGACTGCGTTCAGATGAAAGGATACAAACCTTATATAATTCAGATATTCATTTTATAAGGAAGAGTTAAAGAGGGAGACCTATGTTTTGTTGTGTGAATGTGTGCAGGAATGCTTGTCTATGTGCATGACTATAGTTGTGTGTGTGTGTACCTGAGCAGTGGGGCAGGGGACCGCTCCAGTGTCCGTTCAGCTGACAGGTGAGGGATGAGTCTCCTATGAGCAGGCGCTCGCCAGAGCAGGAGTAGCGCACCATGGAGCCAAAGGTAAACTTCTCGCCGCTCATCACTCCGTGGGGGGGTGCACCTGGGTGGTTGCAGTCCACCTCTGCATGAGAGAGTGAGGAGAGGAGATCAGATTATCGATGGATAAGTGAATGGATTATTGTTGCGTGACTCTATGGCTTGATGCTTCACCAAAAAACCTAAACTAAAAACCACTCCTGTAACATGTAAGTTAAATCTACAATATTGGAAGCTTAGAGAAGCATGTGTTGAAAAATACTTGAAACGGACATTTTAAAATAAAAAGATAACTTGAAGTAATATTGTTTTTTACTTAATAAATTGCCTAATGGATTTTTTCAGGAATAAATTCATATAGAAAATTGCTTTCTGTACTTCTTGATTATTCTTCTGAACTTTGCATGTTTGTGGGTGTTCTCAGTCACCTTAGTCTCATAATGCAAAGGAAGTTTCTATAATGTTGTACTAATTTCTTAACAAAGAGTCAGTGGCGCCTGGGGAGGTGAATAAACATTTGAGACAGACACTCCTGTGTCTCTTTTTAATTGCAATTTTGTTTGATAAAGTAAATACTGTGCGTCATCTCTCTTCCATGAAATGAATTTGCTTTCTGAGCCTGCATGCAAAGTGTTGCCCTTTACTTTAGATCACTTCCATTAGAAATAGGTAATTAATGTTGCCGGCTTTGTCCAAAAGAAGAGCCCACAATGGACCAGATATTTGAGAGCGACATTACAACCTCTGATAACCCCTACAATTTATTGATGGTTGTTGTTTTAGTTTAGGATCATGGTTTTTAGAGAATATTTGCTATTGCCTGAAAAACTGGCCCAATGTCAGTTTCCCCCATTTCTCAATTAAGCACAGTGTGACAGAAGCATAAGCCATTGGGGCATCAAACATTACACAGATGCTCTCACCCACAGCATTTAGCTTGTACCCTTCAAACTCCACAGCAAACAAGGACACAAACAAGGTTGTAGACTCTCAAACGAGAGAGTAACTTCTCTTACTTTTTGTATTTGCACCCCCTTTAAAGTGCATGACATAATAACATAACAGTGCACAGGAAAAGGAAAGATAAACACTGTTGATAACATCATTTGCCAGTTCAGTGCTTAGGAAATATTTAAGTAGTCACTGTACCGATACATTCTGGTAGAGGTTTGTCCCAGTGGCCCACCGGCAGGCAGGTGAGCACCGATGATCCGAACAGGTAATATCCTGGGTTACAGTCGTAGAACACCACGCTGCCAAAGGTAAAGTTACCGTGCTCAATCTTACTCTCCCGGATAGAGTTGGCAGGGATACCTGGATCTGTGCAGTTTACCACTGAACGAAAGATACAACAAAATACAGTTAAGCCATCATGAGTCATATAATTAGTGAATGTCATTATGGGAGAATACAGACATCAGAATACTGACAGCAGTCAAATTGTTTTTTATAACTGCAAAGATATTTCAGGCTAGACAGAGGCAGACGTTTCTAACATAGTTTCCGGAAAATTACTGTTAGAATGGCATAGCATGATTACTTGAGAACTCAATGATGAAAAAAGGTCTTTATTCCTGTAGCTCTGATGGAGTCTGGAAGTCTATTCGTGGATTCAGTATCATTTATTCATCTTTTATTAATAAGCTTGCGGTTTTATTGTAATAATGTTTAGTAGAACAGTTTCTGGCACATTTCATACATATCAATTAGGTATGGTGTTTATTGATAATTGAATTGAATCATCTATATACATTAATGTATGGTAAAATAAAATATATTGAGCCAAAGTGAATATTCACTTCTTGGCAATATTCATCTAATGAATAATGTGTGTACAATCAACTTTGTGAATGAGGTTTTAATGCACTTATGTTCATGTTGCAGACATAACCACTGCACAGAAGCAGATTAAATATAGCAAAAATAACATTTGACTAAACGCTGTTACTATATACTATTACATTTTCTTTGACTTAACTGTAAAGGGTTTGTCATACTGTAGTATTCAGATGATTTTTGTGCAATTTGCCTATGCCTATATAATATCTATAGTCAATCACATATACTGTACGCTTCAAGTTAACAGTATCTAGGCAAAATATATTCTGTCATTATAATTATACCCCAACATGGCATATACTGCACTGAAAACATAACACATACTGGCACAGTCATGTGTCCTTCTGCCTAATTAACTACCACCAGCACCATTGTTGTGGGTTGGTTCCTCATTTGCATAAATGCTATCTGTAGGCATGTTTATTCTCGAGTTAAATATAGAACTGTTTATATGCTCTCTCTGTTTATAAACATGGAGACGAGTGAGTCCAGGCTATTTTTAAGTGTTTTCACTTTTCAGTTATGATACCTAACACTTCCTCCTTAAAACAAAAGAACAAAGGCACATCTATTGTTACACATTCACAAGCATCCATTTAAAGGGAGCAGTAGATGACTCTAAAACCATACTGCTGACAGAGTGGTTTAGACAGCTAAAAGTAGATTAGGGTGAAATTAAGTTCAGAGCAACATCAAGTTAAATCAATAATGCAAATGTGTGGAAAAAGCTGGCATACAGTGAGAAATTGTTATTGGGAACAAACACATGTTTTGAAAAAAGGGAGTCATGACAGTTTAATACAATTTTACTCATCTGATGTTTTACCAGGTCTGTCTCTACAGGGCTATTCACAGTAATGAAAACTGTGTCTCTCTCTTCACATCCAACTGCCAAAAAAACCTCATGCCAAGAGGAGAGGTATCTTTAAATGGGCAAAGTCTGGCAAATCTAGCCTTGGCAGACTAGATCCAGAGGTAGCAGACCAATTAAAGCCACAATGGATCTCTCTTAAAGGCACTTCTTTAATTGCATTTCAATTATTGCTTCTTTGTCTGTTACCTTGTGTTATATCATTTCCAAGTGACATGCACCTACAGTACATTACCACATCTTAGCACTGCAATACAGTACATATCTGTCCAAAGCTGGAGACTTTTTCAAAGGCATATATGAAGGTATTTTTTAATCATTTATATTTTAAATAGCTTCCATCATACTATCGATATACCTCTTTTGTCATTTTATTATGGGGAATATAATGTAAATTAATAGTAGAAAATACAGCAACATATTGTCAAACTGTCAAAACAATATTTGGCAAACAAGTACACTTTCCTCTCGTGTGGTCTCACAGAAAAATATGTGGACAATGGTTGATTGTAAACACAGCACTAATGAGGACTACCTGGGCACACTACAATTGGACACAACTGAAACACAGCCGCCAACCGACAGTCCTAATAAGATGGCTTCCACTAAATGTACTGTGAGCTTTCTTGCCTTCAAAGTAATTTCTCCTTGCAGCAAGCCTCTTGGTAAAAAAAAATAGCAGAGAAAATGTAGAAACAATTCCCAATTTACTCTTCCCTTTCGATATATTTTGCTGCAAGCTCGTTATAGCTGTCTTTCTGCTTTCGCTCTGAGGAAAGGGTTCCAGATGTTGCTACCTAATGCTGTACTCTGAAAACTGGAAAAGAGGGATTTTTTTCATTTAAATCAATAGATATGTGGACACAATTTCTATCAATTCTGCTTCTGTGTCTATGCCTGCGCATGCTGGCAGATACAGGCTGCTGATTCCTGAATGATCATGATACATCTGCTGGCTGCTGGATTCTTGTGGTCATCCTAGCCTCTGATTCCTGAAGCATCACAAAGCACCTGCAAAAGCCATTTCATTCAGTTCCAAGGCTGGATCCTACTCCCGCTCGCTGGCAGCTTCCTGCTCCACTGAGGACTAGCCTGATCACAGGAGCAGAATTAGACAGAAGTGGCTTCTGTCACCAAACATTACTCTGCTTTAGTGATAATCAGAGGTATCAGAGAGGGATCATTGCTGAAAGTTAGCGGTGTGCATAATAATATGATGCTGGTTCCAAATTCTTGCAGTCAATTTAGCCTTTTTATTTTTGGATTCTTGTCTGTCTTGCCTCCTGAGGCAATGTCTGCAGATTGAGCCTCAGCTGAACATGCTGGCAGAGAAAAGCATCTTTTTAGTTCAACCGTCAGGATACATCTGCATCTTTCTAATACTTTAAGTCAATCCAGATGCCAATCATGTATCTAATCTGCAGGGGCACTGTGGCTGGAGTTTACCTCGGCATGTTGGTGGCTGCCGGCTCCACTGGCGGCTGGCCTGGCACTGAGCGGTGGAGGGCCCTTCAAGGGTGTAGCCTTTGTTGCAGGAGAAGCGCACCACATCGTTGTAGTTGAAGCCATCGCCCGTGGTGCGGCCATATATGGGACTACCGGGGTGGCCACATGTGACAGCTGAAGTTGACACGCATCACCCGGGGATGTGTCAAGAAAAATTATGTAGATAGGAGGATGAAAAATGAAAGGCAGCGAGGAATGGGTTCAGAGAAGAGGTAAAGGGAGGGGTGGAATATATAGAAAGTGTGTAAAGAGGGGGAGAATAAGGGAGGGACACAAAGTTCAATAATCATGATCGATAGGTGACATACAGTGACAACTATCATAGGAATATCATTACCATATCATTAACCTCAAAGAACAAGAGGGTAATTAAGAATCAAGACATGATTTGGATTGGGGGAAGGTAAATCCCATTGTGAAGATGTGTACCAACTATAGGCTTGAGCCCTTCTCAAACTAAAAGGTGCAGGAAACTTTGAGAATTGCAGGAAGCTTTTTAACATTGATTACACATTAGAATTATTTTAAACATTGCAATTAAACCCTCACATTTTGTAGTATCCCTTTCTTTATTGTGAATTCACATTTACATATTCAAAGCTCCCTTACATAATAAGCTAATTAAAATCCGGGAATGATAAAAGCAACACCCTCCATCAGCTATTTTGTATCTGAAGGGTAAGTTGGGAATCTCGGCTAAAATACAGTTTCCCAGGTGCGGTCAATCAGGCAGTGAGAATTGGTTTTAAAGTACTTACAGATACAAACTGGGAGCTGTCCAGACCAGCCATGTTCCTGCTGGCAGATCCGTACTGAGGAGCCAATGAGCCGGAATCCGGGGTTGCATTGGTAAACCACTGTGTCTCTATAACCAAAGTTTTCCCCAATCACCTGCCCATTTACAATCTGCTCTGGAACGCCACAGTGACCAGCTGCGGGGAAGAACATGCAGCATCGTAAACATTTGTTATTGCCTTTTTGCTTAATGATAACCCATCTAATATATTTCAACAAGATCACATTTGTTTTGGAAACGGAGACCAGGAAAAGAAAGTACACATACTGTAATGCCCGTGGTGTAAGGTATAAATAACACTCTGCTTTTTGAACAAGATTCAGTTGTTGCCTATGTGGGGATCTCTTTTTTGCACCAGATGAAATTTACTTTGCATCACAAATCACCAAGAGTAATCGTAGCTGATCAGTCCTGTGGTGCAATACTTAAGTTAAGCTTTCAAGTGTTATTCAAATAATAGCCTGCAGTGTGGTCCGCTGAACCGATGGAGGATAGTTGCAGGCTAGAAACACAATTTTAACTGCGTTAACATGTTTGAATAACTTTGCATTTTGACAACTGTATTATAAAATGAAATGAGGAACCGGGTAACTTAAAAGGTCTTGGAATTAAAATGCCAGCAAACAAAATTGATGAAACATATTGGATTTGGAAAGCATTTTTCAGCTCATTATCTCTGAATTATTTTTTCTAAAATTGTATTGGGTTTAGCTTCTCTGAAGTTTGATAACTCAGCTTTTCTCATCTACAGAAGAAAGAGACACACGTGAAACTCCCTGAAGAACGTAATCATATTACCTTCAGCTAAATAAATGCCTTTCAGAGAGAAGGATTCTTGCTGAGATTTCCACTGCCACTTAAAACCTGGGAAATTGCCACTGACTGTGAGCCTGATTTCCCTAATTCACTCGTGCACCAAGAAACTCAGCCGAGCATTTTATTATCACACTACACTTGAGAGCAGAGGGATTCTACGAAGATATTGCTGAAGTAGGCGACTGCAGTGTACCGGGAGGTCCCTGGCTAGGTTAACCCTGAATGTCATATTACTAAACAAGAGAGAGGTGCCCTTCTTTTAATGAACTGAGCCAATCTTGAGTGGAGTTTGCAGTGCAGAGTGCTGCCGCCACAGGGTTGATAAACGGACTACTGCATCTGCCAGGGAGACCATCGCATTCTGCTGCTGCGTGGGTTTGAATGCGGCCCAAGTAATTACCTAGGTCTCATTTTCTTCAACAGTACAGAGCTGAGATGAGCTGTGGTAAGCTTAGCTGTGGCATATGTGCTTGTTTATATATCTTAACAGCAGCTCAAAGTGTGGTACAGCTTGGCAAGAGTCTCGTAGTGTCAGGCCAGCTGTGGCTCCAAAGCTGCTCTCACGTTTAACATTTTAGAAACAGCAAATCGCACTCACTC
Source organism: Notothenia coriiceps (assembly GCF_000735185.1). Classification (NCBI taxonomy): domain Eukaryota; kingdom Metazoa; phylum Chordata; class Actinopteri; order Perciformes; family Nototheniidae; genus Notothenia; species Notothenia coriiceps. The sequence continues at coordinate 1,967,550 of NW_011359125.1, read as the reverse complement.
GGAGGCTTTACTGTACAGCAATATGCTCCAATTAACTAAAGGTAGTGCCAATAAAAAGTATTTTTACCTTTTGATTTCTTGGTCTATAAAAAACCTGCTGTGTGCAAGTAAGTCTAAACTGGCAGCGTTTAGTACCGACGTGATTGTTGAAACAGACGACAACAAATGTTGAATCTTTCAGTTTATTGTACTATATACTATATACAATTGGCAACATAACTGATTGCAGCCACCCTCTGCTGGTTCTAGTCTGGGCATTCTGGCCCAACCAAAAATAATGCAGTTTGAAAACATCACAAGCTGTGTTTGACCCAGCTCAAGGCTTTCCTTTTTAAACATTAAGGTAACGTTAAGATCCTGCTTACCTAGGCAGTGAATCTGCATCCCACTCCAGAGACCGGAAAGGAGACACTCTCTAACCGTAGATCCAGTTAAAACATAGCCAACGTTACAGCTGAAAATAGCTGATGCTCCAAATGTATTTTGGGTCCCAATTTTCTTCCCATTAGGAGGAGTTGACAGATCTCCACAGGAAATGACTGCAGTAAGACAAACATTGTTGTAAATAAGAGGAGGAAGAAGATGGAGGAGGCACATAATGAAAGAACAAGACGCCAGAAAAATGAGGGAGAGAAAACAAGACAGAAAGGAGGAGATTGGAATTGGCTTACATCTTCAGAGTCAATGGGAGACACAGCCATTTACACCCATCTTACCGACCTCAATGCGGTAAAGGAGTGACCTGTACTTTTTCATGGGGAGGATAATGATGGTGTTTGTCCTTTGTACCAACATCTTTCATCAGGCAAGCTGGAACTTCCTTTTTCCATTACACAGGCTATTCAGCTCTTTTGCTACTCAAAATGCAGCTCCAATGGCAGCATAGAAGAACGTTTATTTCCAACTCCGGTAATAAACAATATCTAGCCTAGGCTCTAGGCTGAAAGGTGAACAGGTAAAAAAAACAAAAGGGCATAATTAAGTTGATCATTGCTGTGAATTAGCTTCTCTGCACGTGTGGTATGTCTTTTAATGTAGGATATATATAGGTTTTTTTATTGTGTTAAATACAAATCATCAAATCAGATTCATTCAATGTTATTCTATCTTTGCTCTGAAATTAATTAAACATATATACAGTTTAGGATTAAATCATGCACCGTGGTTTAATTTTTCATGATAAAGCTATGCAAAAAAATGGAAGTGAATGTGTATAGCCAAAAGTGTTCCTCTGATTGTATGTAGTGCTGAAACAGAAGTCACTCACTTCTACAACGAGGCCGCTCACTTCTCCAGCTCCAAACCCCATTGGCCAGGCACTGGATGTGGGCGGGGCCAACGCGGTAGAATCCTGGGTTGCAGGTGAAGATAATTTTAGTTCCGTACTCATAGTGCGAACCGTTGACGATCCTCCATTTGCCATGGTCCAGAGAGAAGGAGCTGAGACTAGGGCACATGATGACTGTGCCAAAAAAGGAGACACAAGAGAAGGGATGCGGAGGAGAGTGGACATTGTGAGTTAGGAATGTTCAGAATGAAATGACTTCTGTTTTAATGTTGTTTTGTATCCCCTGTACACACATTGCTAAGTCCAAACCTGTTAACAAAAAGAACAACCAAGCAGTGTTGAAGAAACAGAAATAGCATCTTAATCAGTAGAATGACTAATCCATGTCATGTAAATAGAAACTTCTGAATTTAATGTAATGTTCCAAAAGAAAGCTGTTTATAAACCGGCATTCGTTAAATCCAAATGAGTCTCAAACAAACTCTGCATCTTTTTTTGACTGTGAGAGACGTATACAGCAGGGAATACACATTGGTCTCAATAGTAAACAATGTTGTCAATCACTAGTTACACTGACTTTCAAACTTGGGGGAGTTGCATTGGCATGTAAAACATTCACTCCCTGCCAGCTACAGATTTCTTCCAAACTTTTTACCCTCACTTTCATCCATCCGTCTTATTAACACTACACAACAGTATCGAGCAGAGGCGCGGGAAGGTATTTTGAGTGGGGGTGCTGAGGTGCTGGACTCCAGTGAACACTATTACGGGCACTATAGAGCACGAACAAAAAAACTCCCGACACGCAAACACACAGTAAACCCGCGACTGTTACAATGAAGGCTCGATAATGAGCTCACGGCATATAGGCAGGGGTAAAGTGCTATCTTTTACGAGTGGGGAGCGGACCTCACCTTCTCTAGGGGGGTCCGGGGGGATGCTCCCCCGGGAAGATTTTTTTTAAATATTGAAGTTAAAAGCATCAATCTGGTGCACTTTGAGAGCAACATTAAGAGATCTATGGATACATCTCTCAACACCCAGATGAAACACAACTGTAAGCAGATGTTCTTTTTCTTTATGGATATTTTACAAATCACTCCTCTTTCAAACTGTATTCTTGTTTTACTGCCATATAGTATTTCATAACTGTTTTTCCTTTATTCTCTTATTTTTTTTATAACTATAATGATCATATGAAGGTGTGCCGCGGAAATAATCTTTTGAATAATTTTTGACCAAACCGTTTGAACACTCGGAGTCCTTTAGCTCACCTGAGCCCCTCAGTCTGGAGGACTCTCCTCCAGCTTGTTGTGGAAACAGCTCCTTAGGTCCGTTAGTGCAGCTAGCTAACCAGATGCTAACATCACGGTCCCCGTTAGCACCGGTCCCTCTCTCTCCCTCTCTCCCTATCACACTAAATGCGCTATTGCCCCACACACACACACACACACACACTGAATACACAACACAACTTTTATTTCCATGCAACCTCTGATTGGTCTGGTGTTTCCTCTGTTGCATTTCCGAACACGGAAATTGTACATTTCCTGCCGTCCTTCTGTGCTTGAAGAGGGTCACGTAAAGCACGGTTAATGTATTATATTAATGAGTAGAATTGTCCGGGGGGCTACAGAAAAACATTCGGGGGCAGGCCAAAATATTATTTTACCAACAATGTGGAATTTATTGGCTACATATTACACAAGATTATGCACAGCGGGAGCAGCAATAACCGTCCAAATAATAATTCAGACAGAGGAGCTCATGCACCCCCTGCCTGCTGCTAGGGGGTGCTGCAGGGCCCTCAGCACCCCCCTTCCGCGCCCATGGTATCGAGTTTTTCTGGGATGAAACCACAACGCGTGGTATGTTTTTGGTACTGCAGTCCATATTCCATGACAGCCCCACATTACAGTACGGTGTTTGTTGAACTCTGGTCTGACTGTTCAAAGGAAACGTCTTTCAAACTGGCTTTTTTTTTCAAACTCTATTTCGCTCCAACAAACTGTCAGTTTTCCAAACGCGGGGCTTTCTGCAATAACTCGTTTTCCTATCCTCACTCTGAACTTCATCTTCCATGGTCAACCGGAACGGATGGGTTCTGCGTTACCCCGCTCTCTAAATCACCCTCTCTCCTCCCCAACACCCCACACCAATGCATCGGGGATCTGTTTGTGTTGCTCCAGTGCCGTCTGGCTGGCAGACTGTGGTCGTCAGCTTCTTTTGGAGGAGAGCCGTGAGCCATGTGTTGCGAAGTTAGGTCACCCGCGTGGCGACAAGAGTAATCCGAGTAGCAACACCTCCGTTCACTGGCCGCCGGTGGTACGCCACAGGACACAGCTGCAAGGCGAGAGGAAGGTCTTGGAACGTGATGTGTTGCAAGAAACATCTCACATATACTGGAGATCTTTCAGAGGACCACCATTTTCTCCTTGACAGTCATGGTTGTTGGAAAATGTTAAAAACAATAAGGCTGATTAATTTAAATTTTAGTGGACACTATGCCGACTGACAATCTTAGGAAAACGTTTTTTACCCACCCACCAAATGCATTTACAATAATGATGCTGAGCGTTCTGAATCATGTCGACAATAAACCCAATTCCTTTAGCTTTAAGTGTCTTTTGAATATATATTTGTGTTATTTTTACTCTTTATAAGGCTCTTGTAACTCTTAATCGCTTATATAATGCTTCAGCCTCGTATATTCTCTGCCTTTTTTTGACAATGCATGAAACCAGGGATTCCCCCACCCAAAGGTATAAGAAATGAAAGCTCTGAGAACATTTTAGAAACCCAAAACACATATTCATTCCAGGAGTTGGCCTTCCAACTAGCTGTCACTTTCTATGTTTTATTCTGTGATCTTTTACCATGTTTCATTGTTATGCCCTTTCTGTATTTCATTGTTTGCTTTTATTCTGCAGTATTTGCCTGTCGTGTGTTTTTATTTTTATCTTGTTCCAATGGGGTTTCTAAACCACTCTCCCTTGTTTGAAAGGTGCATATGAATAATGTCAATTTTTTTAATCCAATACATGAGAAAAAACCAATAGAAAACATTTAATTAGAAAAACAAACAAACCCAACATTAGACACTAAACAGAATTCCTAAGGAGCCCTCGCACATTTGAATTACAGTACGGTTGACAGACCGATACACCTAAAGTATCAAAAACCTTCATGTGATAACTTATTCGCTAATGGTTGGTGGCAATTCACTCATTTATTTTATAAGAAATTAGCTCCCAAAGTTTTTTTTTAGGGACAGTACATTTAATTTACTTCTTGATTACATTTCAAATAGATATTTTATGCTATTATTCAGGGACTGAACATTGTGATAATCTCTTGGACAGTTTTTCATTCAGGAACTCTCAACTTATTGTTTTAGGATGCCATTATTTAAATACATTTAAGAGTGACCTTTGCACATATCAGTCAGATCAACGATATAGGTTACTTACGTAACCCCAGGTTCTCAGAGTAACATGAAGTGAGGATTTCTCACTATGGGATGCGGCCTCAACGTGTATGCAAAGAAGCATTCAATCTCAGTAACCTATAGTTCTCATTCATAACACTCCGTTCTACTATGGGATA
>NW_011359125.1:1944897-1962613 GCF_000735185.1 Notothenia coriiceps | reverse complement strand
CACACACACACACACACACACACACACACACACACACACACAGACAGACAGACAGACAGACAGACAGACAGACAGACAGACAGACAGACAGACAGACAGAACAGACAGACAGACCCACACACACACACAGACAGACAGACAGACAGACAGACAGACAGACAGACAGACAGACAGACAGACAGACAGACAGACAGACAGACAGACAGACACACACACACACACACACACACACACACACACACACACACACACACACACACACACACACACACACACACACACACACACACACACACACACACACACAGACAGACAGACAGACAGACAGACAGACAGACAGACAGACAGACAGACAGACAGACAGACAGACAGACACACACACACACACACACACACACACACACACACACACACACACACACACAGACAGACAGACAGACAGACAGACAGACAGACAGACAGACAGACAGACAGACAGACAGACAGACAGACAGACAGACGGACACACAGACACACAGACACACAGACAGACAGACAGACAGACAGACAGACAGACAGGAAGACAGACTTTTTATTTGTATTTGATGGCATGGGTTTACAAGTATTCAAATGATATGATAACATGTCCTGTATTCAAAATCTTACTTTAGCAATCTTACTTTATGGCAAAAGAGAACAGATGTAACTGTAAAAACCCTTTTCCCCCTTTTTATTATCTTTAGTCCTTCTGATGTACTTTTACTTGAGAAACAATTTGTAAAGCAGGATATACATTCCACATTAGCCTACTGGTGGTACATTATTTCTTGCATAGTGATTCAGGTATTATTTTCTTCCTTTTTACGCAGTTGACAACTGATACAACAAACAATTTTTGTCACCAAATAAATAAATAAATAAGGTTTTGTTTGACTATTCCATCGACCAACCCCAACCCCCTTTTTATTTAAGTTTAAAATAAAAATGTTTTGGGTGACTTTAGTTTAGTTAATTTGAATGTTAATTTGTAATAATTTATAAAATAAAATATACTATATATATACTATATATAATACTATATTTTATTTATTTATTTATATTTATATATATATATAGATATAATTGTTTTTAACCAGACTGTTTAAACTCCTTTTCACTCCAAAATAACTTTAATTATTTCGCCATAGGGTAGATATTCTCTACACTGTTGCAGTGTGTTTGAGATATTGAGTAACACAGTGTAAAAATACTAAATAATAAATAAATACGCAATATCTGATAATTACTTTTATGTTGCTGCTTGTTAATAATTGTTCAACTATTTGTTTTTTAAATAGGCCTACTGTATACTGTATTATTACACAAGTTAGTTGTTTACTCATCATCAGTCATTTGGACATTTCACAGGTTGTTAATACTCGATAGCACACAGCTGCTTAGCAAAATAATGACCCTTTATAAGGAGTATCAAGGGAGAAAAGAAAAGACAGAGCTTTGAACGTCAGAAAAATATATAGAAGAAACGATAGACAGGAAGTAAATACTAACGGGAACAGCAGAAGAAGACAGACAGGAAGTAAACACTAACGGGAACAGCAGAAGAAGACGGACGGGAAGTAAACACTAACGGGCGTCACTACCCGATCTGTCCCCCTGCCCGATCTGTACTGCGCATGTGTGAGATGGTCCGCCATATTGGAGAACTCCAGACGGCAACCCAAGAAGGGCACTTGACACAGTGGCTTTTGGCAAAGCTGAAAAATAAAACTCGAGGGAGATGAGTTATTGTTATTACAACGTGACTTCACTATTATTTAACTCTTTTTATTGGGTTCTTTTATTTGGGGTTAAGTACATTGTCAGAATAAGTGAGAAATGGATTTAACTTCTGTTAGACAGCCATATGCCATACATTTTTGCATACATTCACAGTAAATATTTATTCAGTATGATAGCTGTCTAACAGAAGAATGTGTATTAAACTTAAAAACAACGCACCCTTTCAGTAGTTATAAATGTTAGTGACTCATCAACTTTCACACTTTACAATAAGGCTCCCTTTTACCAATTCGAAATGGTAGTAACTCATTAATAAATGGGAATGTGTTTTACACTTTACAATAAGGCTCCCTTTTGGCAGTTATAAATGTTAGTAACATATTCATAAATGGTCATAAGAGATGGCAAGAGACATCAAGATGGATGGGGAGGAGAATCAACTCTGTGAACAATAGATACCAAGGATGTTAGCTGATGAAGAAGACGGAGTAAGCTAGGTAGCCAATACAAGGCTTAGCGGTACAGATAAATGTGGGCTCACTATTTGGTGCTGAGGCGCATAGTGTGTAAAAGTGGCCAAAACTCTGCTGACTCAATAACTGCAGAGTTCTAGATTTATATATATTAATATCAGCACCAAACTGTGGGAGCTTCATGGGTTTTCATGGCTGAGCAGCTGCATCAAGCATTTCATCACAAAGCACAATGCCAAGCATCGGATGGAGGGGTGTAAATCACGCCGCTACTGGACTCTGGAGCAGTGGAAACGTGTTCTGTGGAGTGACCAATCACGCTTCTCTATCCGTCTGATGGACGAGTCTGGGTTTGGCGAATGCCAGGAGAGCGTTACCTGCCTGACTGCATTGTGCCAACTGTAAAGTTTGGTGGAGGAGGGATAATGCTATGGCTGGTTTTCTGAGGTTGGCCTCCGCCCCTTGAAGCGGATTCTTAATGCTTCATCTTACCAAGTCATTTTGGACAATTCTATGCTTCCTACTCTGTGGAAAATGTTTGTGGGAGGACCTTTTCTGTTCCAGCATGACTGTGCCTCAGTGCAGAAAGAAAGGTCCATAAAGGCCTGGTTGGATGAGTTTGGTGTGGAATAACTGGACTCACTGGCCCTATCATAAAAGTTCCTGTAGCCCCAATACTTTTGTATATATAGTATGTGTATATATATACACACTATATATACAAAAGTATTGGCCATATATATATACACATATATATACATACATACATATGAGAGACTAAACACTAAGGGAAAGGGGGGGATCTGGGATGAAACGACAAAGATCCAGGAGAACATCATGAAGTGACATGGGGAAAATGGGCGGTGGCTGTGAATGAAAAAGCTAAGATCCCGTGGGACTTCCATATCCAGACTAATAGAATGATGAGGGCTATCCAACCGGACATCATGGTGGTGGACAAACAGCAGAAGAAGGCAGAGAAGCTTGGGAAATATCAAAATGGCGAGATGGATTGAGGAGTTGAGGAGACAAAACATTGAACATTGAGAAAGGGTTTGTGTGCATTCCCTAGTGCTGGGGGGAAACGATTATTTTGAAAACGATTAATCGGGCGATTATTTCATCGATTAGTCGACTAATCTAACGATTCTTTTTCTGTTGTTCGATTTATAAAAAACATAATGTATCTCAAATAAATACCAAAAAACATTACTTTATTCATGACAACTGCGCACCAGCTCACGTGCAGCCCTGGCCTGGACATTGCTTGGCTCCGTTAGTTCACATACATTTATACTATAAGCTGACTAACGTTAGTCTAATGTTATGTTTGACTCGTAAACGACCACAACATGAGTTAGCTCTCTGTGCAGTTTGTTCGTTCCGGGTTAGTAGCGGCTAGATAGCGGTGTTGTGTGGCGATGCGTCGACGAGGAAATATGTCGTCGACGATATTTTGAAGTCGACGCATCGCTACAGCACTAGCATTCCCCCTTATGCACATTCATGAAATACACTTTATCACTAAACTTTTTGCTCCGTTCCGTTTAGTCATGTATTTCTTGTAAAGCATAATGGACTACAACTACATTTCGTTGTGCATCCCTGTGTGGGAGGGAACATTCTCATAGTAGAGAATATCAGCAAATATCAGCACCGACTTTATTTATCTGTACCTGGTGAGTCCTCCGTCCTCCAGGTTCCTGAAGTCACGGCTCGTCCACGTGGAGAACTTCTCCAGAATGTAAGCAGCCAGGCCTACTGGGGAGTCATTCAGTCCTCGACCTGAGAGAATATTAAACCAGAAACAAGAAAAATGATAAACCAATTTAAGATGCTATCAATCCTTTTCTACTCTACCGAAGCTGGTCTGGAGTTTGATGTCCTTACCCACAGTGTCAGGCTTGGTGGCCTGGATGTGCATGTAGCCAGACTCTTTTATGGATTCCTCCACCAGTTTGTCCATGCAGGGGTAGAGACGCTGTACATCCATGTCAGTGAAGCCAAACAGTTTTGGGAAGCGGTTCCCAAGCATGACGGATAAAGCCATGGGCAGCCCCGGCTTAGAAGGGGGGGCGAAGTTCACATGCAAGCCTCTGACAGTCCTGGGTTATGAAATAAATACCGAAAAGATTAAACACTGCGATGTATAAATAGTATACCTTTACACAAAGAGTGTGTGTGTCTTACTTGGGCTGCAGCTGAGCCATGTTGGTGGTGACCAACCAGCCCCAGTCTCCTCCGTGAGCGTAGAACTGCTGGAAGCCCAGGCGCTGCATCAGTTTGTGGAAGATGTGTGCCGCACAAACTGAATCAAAACCTGTTCTCACACACACAACATTTCAGATATTCTTGTTTTTATAAATTTATATTTTCCTCTGAATGTCTGCCAACTCACCTTTCTTATGTGGTGCTTCTGAAAACCCGTACCCTGGTATGGAAGGACACACAACCTCAAACACCAGGTCATGTGGCTCTGTGGGTTCTGTCAGCAGAGGAATCAGTCCATAAAACTCATAGAAGGAGCCCGGCCAGCCGTGAACCATTATCAGAGGAATGGCAGCAGATCCTACCGGCACCTTCTTGGGCTTCACATGCAGGTAATGGATATTAACGCCTGGGTGGCAGTCCAAAAAGGAAGAGGAAGAAGATGGGGTTAGAGAAGGACAACATCTTCTCCATGAGTTTGTGCAATTTAGACTCACCTTCAATGTTAGTTTTGAAGTGGGAGTACTGGTTAAGCTTGTCAACTTGTCCCCTCCAGTCAAAGTCATGTCTCCAGTAAGAAACCACTTTCTGCAGGTACTGGGAGTTAAAGCCATAATTAAACTGGCTGTCCTCCAGTGAAGGGACAGGGCGAGTCTGGTCTATCCTTGTGTACAGGTCCTGCAAGAAGGAAGCAAGAAAGACAGAGATAGACAGTATGTGGAGGGGAACATGAGTAAATGCTATGGAGTTATCTTGATTGATGGCTTGAGGAGTACTGGATAACGGGATTAAGTAATCCGGATACAAACAAAGAATGAGATTACTGATTCAAAAAAAAAAAAATGGGGATTAGTAGCGGGATTAGTAGCAGGATTACAATGTTACAATACATTTTCAAATAACGAAAAGCATATTAAGAAGCACAGTTCACCAGTCTCACAACAACCAGTGAAACTAGTCTAAAGTGAAACCATCATCGTGGCCTCTAGTTAAAAAAAACACTTTCTTTGGGTGGCGATTGGAATAGGTAGGCGTGCTGGTTGAATCTGCTTTTCTTTTTTATATGTTCTTTTTGAAAATTCAGTAGGTGAATACTTGATTTGTTTAAAATACTGTCATCGCCTAATCCATATACTTTAGTAAACTGAAAAAGTGCATATTTCTGCTTTGTATGCTATACTGTTCTGTAGGCTAATACTTTAAGTGTGAATAGGCCTGCTGCCTGAATCTGCTTTATGGTTTTCACTTTATCTGTGTATGTTCCTGGAGTGTTTAACCCCTTGGTGCGGTTCGTTTGGGTTGGTGTGATTTGACCAATTGTTGAACAGCATTTCCGTGCACGTGACTTTTGACTACAGTTTATAGTCCATTTGAGGTTTGCCTGTGTCAGCGCCATATAGATAGAAGAGTTACGACAGCGGAAGTCCAAAAACGGTTATCGTCACGTGGTTCATGTAGACGAGGATCGTTCCCCGGAAGTTCATGGCGGGCAATGTGAACGCATTGATAACCGGAGATAGAACTACGATTTTTGGTAATTATTAGTGAATAAAGGTTTTGATTTGCAATATTTATACAATAAATCGATATGTGTATGTATTTACATCAATATGTTTTAAAAAATAAAATAGAATTTGCTAATATTAAGTGATAATATTAGGATTAGTGTGAACAACTAGTTTACATGTTAGGCTAACAGTGCCTTGGTTAAAGAGCCTGTTGCTGTTTATTTATAGCTTTGAATTCTTTAAAACCAATATTATCTTCTTAAACTTGTATGGTAGTCAGGAGCATCACTTTCTAATGTTTATTGATATATTTAGAGGGAGGGGATCTAAAGGAATGCTTCAAAATTCAGATTAGATTAATTTCTACCATTTTCTTAAATTCATGGTAGTTTCAGTAATCCCATGGTAATTGAGGACACAAGTTATCTAAATGACTAATGTTATCTTTATGGCTTTCAGAAAGGACAGGAGACCGACAGGTGACTATCAAAGGACTAGCAGCAGCAGCAGCAGCAGCAGCAGCAGATGATGATGATGTTAAATGTGTTGTTTTAGGAACATCCATTGCAAATACATGGAATTCAATAAACATTGAATAGCATATCATGCAGTTTGTCTGTGCCTTTTCCTCCGTGTTGTCCTGGTTTGCTGTGCTGCCTCCTAGTCGCCACCATGGTTTGCTGTGCTGCCTGGGGATGCTCAAATCGCTCTGAGAAAGGAGTACGAATGTACGGCTTCCCCACTGACACAGAGCGGAGGAAAAAATGGCTTGCTCAAGTCAGCAGGAGCAATTTCACGACCAACAGCAAAAAAATATGTGAGGTAATTATATACAAACACTGCATTTGCACTTATTCACAAAACGAAAACCATACCATTGGGAAAGCTTAATGTTTTGTTTAATACAAAAAAACAGGGAAAGGCTTGAAAAACACAGAGTTGAGACTCAGGGTGCAGGGTGAGAGTCTCAGTGCAGGTATTCAGGCTCCATTGAATCCCCCTCTGGTTCTTGTGCTGAAAGAGGGAGTAACAGACATTCATTATATAATGAATGTTACAGAGTCATCATTTTGAGAAAAAGGCCTTTTAAAGTTTTACTCTTCTCTGGAATCCATCGATCTGATTGATTATTAGCGGAGCAAATGATCAAATACTACGGAGGGAAGATATTTTCGTTTGGATTACTGCACTCACAGGAAACACCGGCTGTTGTTATGCCTGTTGTGACGTTAAATTACTCCGTTCTCCGCTTGTAATTATGCCGTTACTAAGCTTCAAACCTGCATTTATCATCTGAATTTGCCAAAACAAGTTTAATATTCTGAAAGCCAAGACTTTGTTTATTTGAAATCAGATGAAAACAAACTGTAACGGACCCTGCCATGTTATCTATGACTATGATTACTATATGCCTTACATTCATAATTTCAGCGGGAGGGAGGGGGAGCGGCGCTGTGGAAGATCAGAGTGGCCAGTGAGAGGCGAGCTGTGGTCTTCCCTTTACAAGCTTAAAAAATGCGTGTAGCTACTGAGATTGAAACAATAAAAAATAACAAAATATACACAGCTAGATCAGATTGTAGAAAGCAGGTAGAGTATTGAGAAACCTCTATTGAAACCACGAGAAGTAGGGAAATGAGTTTTAAGAGCAATGGGACGTCCTTTCTTCCGGAGCGTCACATGAAGCGACGTCCGTTCTTGATGACGCCGCACAGCTGATCGTCTGACAGCAGCCAGCTCTGTCCCCGTTATTTTCACAAACACCCCCGCCACACATTTACCGACACAAACATTTGTATCATCTGTTGTAGACCCCAATAAATAAAATAAAATAAGAACTCAGTCTCAAAAAAGATAAACGTCATTCTTAAAATGTATAAACGAAAAGCGATCATGAAAATGTTTCCAATAAATGAATAAAATGATTTTTGACCACTTTGTTGTTCAGATATATCACATATTTGTAACTAAATGATACATTAATTGAAACAAAACACAGTATAGACTGAGGAGCGACTCTCGTGAGTTTCATGTATTTTCTTCACACCGCTGGGAAACTGCTCTCAAGAAGCATCAGATCAGTGCATGCACTGCATCTTCCAATCAGTGAGCGATACACAGTAAGGGGGCGGGGCGAGTATCTGTGGATTTAATCGGAGGATGGTCTGGTGATTCCTCGGTTTTCGCTCCTCCATTATCGCTCCTCGATCCTCGATCCTCGTTCCTCCGGCAGAAATAAGAGCCATGGGACGCTACTCAAGATGGCACAGACAAATCACCTTCCGGTGATACCGAGGAGTGAGGAGCGAGGAAATGAAAATAATCGACCTGAGAAGGACCCGACGAGTCGAGGAGTCGAGGAGGGGAAATTAGAGTATTGAGAAGCCTCTTCTGTCTTCTTCCTGTTCATTACTCTCTCTGTCCTATACGCTTTCTCTTTGTTCAATCTCTCCGTCGTTGTTAACTTTTTGCTCCTCCTCACTTGTCTCTCCTGCAAGTGAATTAAAAGCAATTCAGCCATTTAGTTCATTTCACTTGTTTGTTTGCATTTTTTTTTATTTAAGTCTGTTTTGTTTGATTCTCAAAAGAGATACAATTGTATGTTATTATGACATCATAACTGCAATATAGATGTATGTTGTTTTAAATTATGCCGATTGTCTATATTGTAAATGAAAACTATTGTTATAGTCCGTCCCCTCGATCGGTACCGGGACCCCGATCGTCCGGCCCGTAGGTGGCTCTCCTCAGGTCTTAGGTGCGCGTCCGATTCTAAAAGTGATTTGGACCCGAAGTAGGTTATCGGTAGACCACGACGCTGAGTCGGTCTCGTCCCGTAGGCAGAGCGGCACGACGTTGAGGTCGCGACGGGGGAGGTGAATAGTCTGCGTCGGTGCGTTTCTTTTCGCTTTTTGCCTCCATTAAGGTTGCGAGTTTTTCCTAACGCCACCCGGGGCTCGGCACACCACCAGACGACAGACAGCTCGCACTTCTCGTTCGTCGTCGCAGGTTACGTCGCCCGTGACTTGTCCATTATGGAAATGAAAGTTCCAGGATTTTACATATTGTTTGTCTTGAGAAGGGGCTACTGTGCAGTTCTTTGTGTTCCTTGAGGTGTTCTAGATTGTCTTTTGTGTTTGGGATTTACGTTGTCCGCCATTAGTTTGTTTTGCGCCTAACTCCCCTGCCGCGCCTCTTGTTAGCGCGCCGGTGGTCCCACTGTGTTAGCCCGATAGTGTCCCTCCTTTGTCTGTCTCTCGTGTCCTGTCCCCCTCTGCCCGCCAAATGCTTTTATTTTGTCCTTTGGGGGCGGAGTGCGCATTTCTGTCTTTCCTGTCTAGTTTGGTGTGTGCTGTCTACACTGTAATATCCGGCCGAGCCGGTCATGAACCTAATTTAACGCATTATTTTCGATCGATCTCTCGATTGGGATTCAATAGATGTAATGTAGGTTACAGTCTTACTAATGGAAGAATTGTTTGCGAACATGTACGAAAAGAAAGTAAAGTTAACTCATTTGTAACCTTCTGATGATTGTAAAATAACAAAGAAAAGATGTGACTGGAGTCTATATTACTTTCTGATGCGAGTTCAGCTTCAGTCAGAAACCGATTTCCTCCTGGTCTTGTCCCGGTCTTTCTTTCTCCTCTGCCCTCTTTTCACTACCTTCAGTGCCTCCTTGACGTTCCATGTTCAGAATACGAGATGAGNGTCCTCGCTACCGTGGTGTCCGTGTGGAGGGAAGAAAAACTAGCAACAGGTATGTTACTAGTTTGAAGAAAAAAATCAAACCTTACCGTAATTTCGAAAGAAAGAAACGGCGAGGCAGATTACAATATTAACTGGTGTGTTAATATTGTTCAGTCTTCTTGCAAAGCAAAAAAGTAACCGGCAAGCGCCCGTCGACCGAATGTTAGCTTTGGGTTCAGTCTGTGGACCGTTAAGCTAGCCCGGCTACTGATAATTCGAGATGTGCTCTGAAGCGAGAAGAGGTGTTTGAATGACGCTGCGTCGTAGCGCAAGCTACTTATAGGGTGGGTGGATTCCCTGACGTAGACGTCAAGACCACCAGCCAATCAGGATCGGCGTAATGAGATTGATGCTTCTGTTTGCATACGCGTTGAGGCGCATCCCATAGTGAGACATCGAACGGAGTGTTATGAATGAGAACTTGCATGATATGTTCAATAGAAAAACAAACGCAATTGGTCATCCTCTTCCTAATTAGAAAATCTACAAAATGAAAATTTCCAATGTTAAACACTGTTTTATTTTGGTTGCAGTAATGTTGTGAATCTTCAGTTAAAAGATAAGGAATTCTTGTTTTGTAAACATGTTTCCAAAGTATTGAATTTATCTTTCCAGAATGAAAAGACACTATATGGGAAAACAATAGAATATTTGCTCTGTACATTTTTCAGTTTTTATGGATAATTTGATCATTGGTGTTAAACTGTGATCCGTCTCATATCTTTTGATGAGAAAGCCATTTCTATGGCTCTAGACTTCTTCCAGTGTCCTTCATCCCCTGTATGGGAAAATCTGAGGCCTAATTCCTTTATTTTTCAGGCAACTAAACTGTCTAATGATGATGATTATTTTTTTCAATAAACTAGTGGGGGCTGATGTTGATGGTTTTATCGATGACATACTTTAGGCTAACTGCTTTCACTTGATATATTCATGTCATTTTTTTGTGCCTCTGTTCTATGTTTTACCTGGCTGCAAGACAATTTCCCTTAAAAATAAGAAAGTTGAAGTTGACAACACTTAAGGCAAACTCATGAAAGTAACACGTTTATGTAACTTGTAACAACAGTAACTCTAAATATGAAGCTCTCACACACAAAAAGACTCCCACTCAGCACTGTGTCCTTGTCTCTACACATAGAGTGAATCTTAGTAACTATGGCCTCAGAGAATATAGCAGACAGAAAGCTCAAGATAGCACGATTCAAGGTGTTTATCATCAGTCAGAGGGGGTGAGTCAAGCGGGGAAACCAACATCTGCGGGGCCAGACTAAATGGGAACAGTTATGCAAACACACACACACACACACAGGATAAAATGGAGCAGCAATGGTAGCTGCACACTGTGAAACATCAAAGGTAGGAATCTGGCAGCATGGCCGGGAGCCATTACGTTGCCCCTCACCTCTCCATGAGAGAATCAATCAGCATTCATTTGCAAGTACTGCTAAGTCACATACTAACATATGCTAATCACACGCACTAAACACTTTCCCACACTGCAGATGGAAAGTTTCATCGTTAAGAGGATGAAGTCTTTATTACAGCTTAGGTCTTTGGGCCTGAAACATTATTTAGGTCATTGCTCTTCCTTTGACACGCACAAGCAACATTGATGGATTCATGTACTCTGTATTCTCAACACATCATTCAATATGGATTTGAAAGAATGAAGGATTGATGGTGTAATGTAATCACTAGCATCTAGCATATGCATATGGTCAGCATATGTATGAATAAATTAATTTATTTGCAGCTACGGTTGGGTTTATGTGCTCTGCAAGAGCTACTATGTGCAATTACCAAGCTGACGGAATTAATCACAGGTGTGGAGTGTTTTTATATCATTTTAAAGTACATGACATACATATTTTGATTTCACTGCATCATGATAAAATGCAATTGAGAACACCATCTGTTGCTGTTTGCAGCGGTGTGAGTATTTGTGTAGTGCATGCAATCATGCCCACGCATATGCACACATTTCACATGTGCGCATCAAAGAACCCAATTAGTTGAGTGAGACCAAACAGCGACAGACACTGCATGCTAATGGAGAGTTAGCCAAAGTAATTTGAAGAAGTGGAAATTGACAGAAGAATGAAGGATTGATTTCTGTTTATTTTCCACCTGACAGGGTTCTGGCTCTCAATCAGGCAGGATTCAGTTCAGCTGTTAACAACACAGGAATGGAGCTTGTGCTGAGACACTCGGGTGCCTCAAGTGCATGCCTGTCTACCCCTGCTGAGCAGAGGGTTGCAGAGGCAGTGACCAGAAGAACAGGGAAACAGGTAGGGTGAAGTTACAAATAAAAGGCTGCCAGGGCTGATTTGCTCACCTTGACACGCGGGAACCGGCGAGTCCCAGGCATAGAAGTCATAGGGGGTCTTCTTGCACACAGCTGTTCCCTTTCCGATCAGCTTGTAGCCCCTGTCGCAGGCCCAGCGCACCATGCTGTTCAGGTGACCTCCGGTCTGGCTCACGACAAATCCGTGTTGTGGGGAGTCTGGGGTACTGCAGTACATCGCTACAATGGATGGAGGAATAAAGGAACACGGGAGAGGAGCGGGATGAATATCGAGGAAAGGGAGAGGACAGAGGCAACAACAGAAGGTGAGAATACAGTCACAGAAAAGGGAATAGAGAACAGATAAACAGATATTACTAGAGAAAAAGAGAGATTAAGCAGAGGAAAGGAAACGATTAGAGGCTTTAACAAAGCTCCTCTAGAGAAAAACTCAGGTGAACATTTTAGTCACAGCGAGGCTCCATTTTAAATTCAGAAAGATAATAAGGGAAGATGCCTGAGGACTGTCACATCTATTTAGCACTCAGGCTGTGTGCCAAAGGAAGTCCTCAAAATCACATTATTACTATTCCTCTCGTGGCCTATGGGCACGCACATATTCAATTTGATTTAACACAAGCAATACTCATGCATCCTCTAGTTATTTGTTCCAAAGCCTTACTTTCCCCTCATCTTACAGCCCATCGAACACAAAAAAGGTACATTTGATTTCCAGAATATGAGCACCGAATAGCCGATGGGACAGAAAAACCAAGGCAGGGATGTGTGCTTCACAAATGCCATCAAACATTTCTTCAAATCAGGATGACTGGAAGAAAGCAGGGATTTCAGTAGAAAAGACACACACAGGGGTTTAAGTCAGTTCCTGTTCAAGTCAATCAAGTCAAGGAGGAGTTTTCTTTACAAAATTCATCACACCGACTTACTTTCACAGTAACACTCTAGTGTATTAAATATAATGGAGAGGCACAACATAAAAAAATCATGTCTTTTATGCTTTTTTCATTATCATTGATGCATTTCAAATGGAAGAAGATCCCCTTTGCTGCTCTTGCATAGTACCGCTTGCTTTATTAAAGAACCAATTAAGAATTTACCAACCTTTTTAAGTTAGGGAGTGCATAACAACATGGAAGTCTTGCAGTGATTTATTTTTCCTGCCTCATGTTGCTCTTATAGTGAGCCATTTGAAATGTTTGTGGAAATTCAAAGTAGTTTTGTCAATTTATTAATTTTTAAATCTAAAAAAAGAAGATCATTCATAGCATAATGTGATAAAAATATCATGGGGTCACATTGTATCCTCAGTAAAATGCAGTAGCTGCAGCAGAGAAGCTTCGATTAATATATATTCCCTATTTATTGTTATCACTCGTTCAATTGAAGCATCTCCAGAGAGTGTTGACAATATAAATGCCTTAAAAACCCATGACTTTTATCACTTCTCTCTAGTTAAGAGATAAAGTATATTGAAATAGCACTAGTAAAAGTATGATTATAAGCTGGATACATACTTTGATACTCACCCACGTATCTGATGTGGAAGCCACGTCTGTTGGTGCCGTGGTCAGAGGACCAGCGCAGCAGGAGCTGGTGGCCGGCGGTAGTCAGGCTGAAGGGCGTCTCAATGTCACCGCTGAGGGATGCCAGGCTCTGCCCGTAGATGTTGGGACCTGAACACAGACAGACGGACAGACACAAACATAATGTACCAGAATAACAAGCATTAATGTAGACCGACGCAAACATGCATCTTCATTTGTTTCCTAGTTAAATAGCACTAAGTGCAGGTGTGTGGTGAGAACACCAGAGCATATAGTATTTAACATTTCCAAATGCCTTATCATGGCATCAAACACATAGTTGCATTTATTTAAAATGTAATTAGAGGACTTGTATGAAATCTGCTTTTTAACTCATTCTAGTAATCTGAGCAACGAGCAGATTTGATAAATTGCGACCAGGGAACAGTCTGAGGATCCAATAGCCGCTTTCAGACCAAGTACTTTGCAGTACTTAGT
Source organism: Notothenia coriiceps (assembly GCF_000735185.1). Lineage (NCBI taxonomy): Eukaryota > Metazoa > Chordata > Actinopteri > Perciformes > Nototheniidae > Notothenia > Notothenia coriiceps. The sequence continues at coordinate 1,948,587 of NW_011359125.1, read as the reverse complement.
TCCCAGCACTTAGTACCCCCATGGAACTAAGTACAGATCGCGTTCACAGCGGAATAAATTCCCTGAGGGAAGATTACGCAAATGAAGCCGCTGACGTCACTTCTTCTTCTTCTGGTTTGGGTTTACTGGCAGGCCGCAAACAACTTCACGGCGTATACTGCCACCCGAAGTCCCCGGCCGGAAGTCCCCGGAGTTGGGGAGTAAATCGCCAGAACGCCGACACCTCTTCATCACTCCACCGCTCCAAGGCTGCCAAGGCCTTTTCTTTTTTGTGTTGCCATAAATTATTCTTTCTCCGTTGGTGCGCGGGGCTAATGCTAATAATGCTAATGCCAGTAAATACAATGGCGGCTTCAAAAAACTTTTGAAAACGTTTTACGGGCCGTGGTTTGCAATTCGCCCAGCCAATAAACAATTGGAAAAAAATGTTCTCCCCAGGAGAGTACCACCTCTCTGGAACTACAAAGGGGGTACAAGTTCTCATGAACGAAGTTCTCTTTTTCGTGTGAACGCAAAATCCCAGGAACTATCGGAACTAAACGGGAAAAGCACGGGGAAAAGTACTCCGGCATGAAAGCGCCTATTGCCTTCATCAAAGGCCCCTCAGCAGTGCCAAGGAGGCAATGTGGCCCCTCTCAAAGCATCAGTCAACACTGCATTTAATCTGTTGGGACAGGCGACCCTCCGTTCCTCAGCCAAATCCCTACAGACTGAGCTACTGCCACCCCTTAACACACTAGAACCCAAAATCAGCTCTAAAATAAGATGCTGAAACAGTGGTTAAAAAATGTTTTTCCCACTGAGAACCACTACCATTTTAACACTAGACCAAACACATACATTATTTAGCTTGAGTCAAATTGTTTGTATCCTGCTTAGTACATTTTTCACACCAACATTCCAGCAGCACCCACCATCAAATATTTCCAAGATGTCAAACTCCTTCTCTGTCTGGAAGAGCTCAAAGTGAAGAGTCATGTTGTAACCCTTTTCCACGTTGATCAGCCAGGAGCACATCTGGAGATTGGGGTAGTTGTCAGGGTAGCCTGGACTCAAGATCACCCCCGTTGAGTCAAAACGCACCTCATGGGCTGGACATTGGACTGGAAGAACAGAAACAGTATAAGGGCATGCAGCGATACAGGGAGAACAGGGGGAAAAGAAAAGAGAAGAAGGGAGAGGGAGATGAAAACCTAGTGGAGGCAGAAAACTGAATAAACAGAGGTAAAGGGAAGAGATTGGAAGGTACAATTAAAGATGAGGCAAGATGATTTGAAGAAAGAAAATACAGGAATGCTCCACTGTGACAGTGGTAATCACATTGGAAAAATAACTAGTCCTGGAAACAATTACATTCCAGCCACACTGATATTGCACCTAAGGGCTGAGCTGGTGAGACTGCTCCTGTCACCAGGCTCCCCTGATATCAATCCATCAAATTATAAAACTGAATAAGTGATACAGCTATCTTTTTTTGGAAAAATGGTGTGTGTAAGGCGTATGTGTGTGTGAGTAGATGTGAATCAGCTCACAGCATTCCCTTAATTTCTTTTAGGCTGGCATGCTGGAAAATGACAGTTCTGTTTCCTTCTTTGCCTTTTGTGCTGTTAACACAAGTTTCTCTTCAGTGTCACTAGTGAAGAAAAATGACGCATATAAAAGGTTAATGTGAACAAGTGCTCCAAATAAAAAGGTCACTGGGAACAGTTGGACATATATCAAGAAAAAAAGGCAGAGTAGGAAAAAAATTAACACAAAGCAATATGAATATTCCTCTGGGGAGTTGCTGCAGTTTCAACTAGCACAGATTTTGGCTCAGAGATAACAGGCAGATATGATCTCCGAAAAGTCAAAGTCAGAAAGGTTCTAAATAAAAATACATTTCTTAAAGCACACAGTACAGCAATCATCCTCTGCGGGAACTGAGGTCAACAAAGCGTCTCATTACAATAAATCAACAACAAAGTTGAATACTTGAATCAAAGAAAAAGAAAAGACAAAAGCATAAAAGGATTTGTTCATGGAAGAATCAATATTTATAGAAACACTTTTCATGAGGGAGGAAACAAATCTCCAGTCGATCTGCTCAGAAAATAAATTAATATAGCAATTTGTTACGAATAGCAGTATTTATTTGCTACCATTGCTTGGCAGTTTGTGATAGATGTGATCAATATTTTTCAGTACATACTTGAGTGAAGTCTTTCCTGATCAGACACTTCTGGTTTTTACATCTCTCAAAAAAGTATTAACTTGTATTTATTTCCAATCCCACTTCTTTATATAGTGGGCTCTAATGAGCATATACGGAAGAAAAGGTAAACCAAAGCTGACCTACAGTATAAGGGCTAAAGGTAAAGAGCAATGTGCAGGGTGCATTTCTTAATGAGTTTACACTTCTGATGAAAGGATAATTTCAATATTTATTCATTAAGGGAAAAAAAAGGAATTTTGGATAATGACACCTCAAAGCTTTTTGAGAATGGTGTTAGTGTGTCAGTTCAGTGATCAGTATGTCATTTTCAACCAGTTTCAGGTTTATTTTTTTCAGTTTCCTAAACTGTAAATTATTTACAAACACTGCTTTCTAAAGTTCACACTTTCCCAAATATAGTCTGAACTGTATTTTGTACGTAGTTGAGAGCCTTGATTTTGCATGTGAGATTTAAGTATGTCTAAAGTTGAATGTTAGAGACTTGTGAGTCTCACTGACCATACGATGGAGTTCATAACGGGGTGGGTCTTCTGTCTGTGCTGTTAATTCACGCCGCTGCTTCCTCAGTTCTCTCCTCAGCAGGAGCCTCTACTTATACTGATGGCAGTAAGAATATTTTCATAAAGCTGACACAAATTCAACTTAAAATAAATGTGTGAAAAAGTAGTTACTTAAATTACTGATTTCATTCTTTACAACTTAAATACATATATTAGCACTGGGGTTGCCAGCTTTGTACACTGAACACAATCCCATTCCCTGGGGTGCTTTACCATTTTGGATTGATTTAAGATGCAGATTAAATCTATATCTGGCAAAAGTTTGTTATTGAAATAATTGAGCCCTATAGTTTAAAGAGCCTGTGACACGAACCCAACAACTGTTGTGCAATGAAATAGTGGGCTACTAGTAATCTCGAACCGTCAGTTTAAAAAAGAAAAAGCGATACCGTTCCGATAAATATCAATAATTTCGAACATCGCGGGAAAATTCCTTCGACTCATTTTGAGGTTTTGGGGGAAGCCGGAAGTGACGTCAATGCGGGAACGCTTCACTGTGCGGCGAGAGAGCCAAACACGGACAAAGTGTGTTGTCATGCGTAGAAATGGTGAATTACTGAGTTTAGGCACGTTAATAACGTTTTAATGAAGTTGACTACAGTATATTCATATCAACATAAACATAAATGATCGTGGTGAAGATGATGATTAAATTAGGATTAAAAATCGGTAGTGAGAGCTGCTGAATTTCCTCCCGTCGGATGTGATATAAAAACAAATCGATTATTTTTGTAGTTGTAAACTCAAGTGGATGAAACTACATTTATTAGTGCTTTCATGTCAATTCGGCGAACATATGATACATTAAATGATCGTGAGGATGATGATTTAAAAATCTTTTGTTTGAGCCGGTCTGCATTTCCTGATGAGAAAACAAACCGATGCTTTTTGTAGTTGTAGTACACCAACATGGAT
>NW_011359125.1:1907451-1944867 GCF_000735185.1 Notothenia coriiceps | reverse complement strand
AGAGTAAGGTTTAATCCACACCGGGCACAAATAAACAAGCTATATAATTGCACACAACAAATAAAATAAAAGACCTGAATTATAGGAAAGAGACAGACATAGAGTGTGAGAAAAAGAATTCGGGGTTCGTTTGTTACGGGTCCCGCGCGGCCCCGTTAAGGTTACCTCGGACGGTTGATGATCGTAGACACCAGGAAGTGGACGTGGACATCAGAGTTAAGAATCAACAAGTCTCGGGCAGATGCAAGGACAAAAAATAGCGAGAGATCTCGCGCGCTTAGTAATCGAGACGTTGAAGATAGAGGAGATCACGAGCGAACACAAGCACAGCACGCATTTATATCACGTCGCACTTGCTACGAAAAACACCCTATCACCGAAGGTTGCCTAGAGTCTTGGAGTGAGAAATAAAGAAACCCACGAACCGAGGCCTTCACTGACTTAACGCGAGGATCACAAAACTGAACGGGCTCTGGTAATAAAATCAGAAGCGCTAGACACTAAAGAGCCGTCCCACGACCACTGTGCGGGGCTATTGCAGCAGAGGAGAAAACAGAGCGCGCCGACAAAACTCGTGAGAGAGAGAGGCAAGCGTGTCGCGAGGTGGAGCGGTAATCTCCCCGCCCCGGACACAACTACGCCGCAGAAAGACACACGTCCGCAGCCTTTTCTTGGCCACTAGTTGATATATACTCCTATTCCGTGTCACAGCTTCCCGCCGGCGCTCAAATCATGGTAAGACGCGAGCGAAGAGTGAGCTCATTTATAGGAGCGATATAAGCGTTCACCACGAAACGCACTCTGTGTATAAGAAACGATAACTTGAATCGTAAGTCGAGAAGAGTCACGAGCCGACCGCGTCTTTGCGGTACGCTGCGAACGATCACGAACACCGGACTGAGCTCTAGAATTTGAGACTCACACTCGAGGCGCACACACGCGCGCCTCACTTAGAGCGCGCGACGAGAAAGACGTTTCGGGTATTCTGACTCTGACCGCTGAGGGCCACAGACGAGCGACGAGCCATCGCCCCCTCTAAACATGCCGCGAGTAGCCGGCGAACTATAATTAAAGTCACACAGGAGCGCGCCGCCGGCGAGGTAGTCCGGCCCTATAGAGACGACTTACACGCCGACGCGAAGTGTCGACCACAAGAGCAGCTGGAACGCGACTAGCTCCTAATAACCCATCGTCGCGTGTGCGAGGCTATTATTCATGCGCGACTCCACAAACGCCTACAACGGAACAAACATGGTAAAAGTCCGCTAAAACATTAGACAGATCTTTTGCTAACACAAAAACATCCTAAAGTTCGTGACGGCCAGTTGAGATCTTGTCTTTCGTCTTCTTCACTAGCCAGAGTCGCCAGAAATACTTGAAAGATAAAACGGATAGGGGTTATAGTACGACTTTTCATCCCGCGAATAACACATAATCTATAGACACTACTACGAATCCGCACTCCTATCCTCAGTAACTAAATAAGAACAAGTAGATACTTGACAAGACTACATAGATTCGTTACTACTACGTCACAGAGTTGGAACACGACACAACATTACTATAGATCGCCGCAACACTATACTCTCTCTATTAGACAAAATCCGAGCTCAGAACGATCTTAATGCGCTGACTAACGGACATTGCATGGCGCAAGGCGTGCTACACGCTCACTTCCACTGCAATTGAAAGTCAATAATACCGCACCCGTGCCCACGTACAAAAAACAAAAGGACTCACGTCGAGAACGTCCGGGTGAGGCGGAAAAAACAGAAAAAAAACAACATAAGGACGTCACAGTAATTACACTCGAGGATGTGGATATTATTAAACCGGAAAGAACTGTACGAAATAGTCGAATTGACTTGAAGTCTACAGTAAGACGCTTAAACCTTTGGACGTAGAATTACAACAATGTCCCAGTGCAAAGTTACATACAAAGTCGTAACAACCAGCAGAATGATCCCAACTGTAAATAAAATTCGAGTTATGCCAACAAGATGACCAAATTGGAAGTCTGGTGTAAACTGCACAAAGTCAAGTGGGGGTAGAAATAAAACACTACTACACTTTTCAGTTAGGTCTTATATGGATGCAGCGGAATATAGAAAACGGTAGAATCGGAAAACTGGTTAAAGCAAGTAAGGGCAACAACGTAACCGACAGATGACGGATCCTGTCTACAAAAAATCCAGAGAACAACTCAACCCAACAGTCAAACCTTTACAGACAGGCGACTTCTACATGACTTAAGTTACAAATTTACAAAAAAAGTTTTACGGAGAAAAGTAGAGACAGGACTCCTTTTGAGTCTCTACTATTCCCGCTCGGTCTGGGGAAATTCAATAAAGATAAATTAAAGCACAACGAGAGCTCTTTGATACAGATCAATATGTCAATAAAGACGTCTTTTATGTTATGTTAAGGACAAATTAGAAGTGAGAACTATAAGTACAGATATAAAACCGGGTTTATAACTTTTCATGAGCTATCTCATAAGCTTATGCTAGTCGCCAGCCATGGCCAGAGCTATTTAGGGATGCTAGGGTGGGATTCGAAGGTAATAGATTACACTTGTCACGCTCCTTTGGATAACAATAAACCACCTTGAGGAGCCCGGCTCCGGTGCTCACACGATCTCAACGGTCATCAGCACCAGCACGCACTTAAATTAAAAATTGCAATCACACGTGTCAGATAACACACCACACGAACGAGTGATCTACTATACACACGACCATCGACACACCACGTACGCCACGAGCGACAGCTAGCGGGGTAACGTCGAAACAAAACTTCTTTTTCACACCGAGTAGCCTCGTAAATACTCTCTTTTAGAGAATTACACGCACACACACACACACACACACACACACACACACACAACACACTCACGTCACTTACGTGTATCGGTGTTCTGCGTTCGGAACTATTGGAGGGAGGGGGAACCGCCGACAACTTAACTACACACAATCAACGAGCCCCAGCGCACTAACACACACCACACACACAACACACACACACACACACAACACGACTCTAACGACTTCACGTACACCTGCCCTCCCGAGCAGAGGACGAGACACACCACTCCGTCGCAGTGTATGCGTGCGCGGAGACAGGCACACTCAGTCTATCAACTCTGTCCCTAGATCGAGCTCACTCCCCAGCGATCACGCCGCAACCTTGAAAACACCACGCGCGCGCGCAAGAGGTCCACACGGGATGAACTCTTTCGATAAAAGCCTATCAAAAAGTGATCAGAATCTCATGTAAGAGTACTTTAGTGAGAGCGCGCAGCGAATAGTCCATAGCGTTTCGAGCTATCTACATACAAGCGACCGAGTTCACCACTACTCCTAACGCTGCCGTGAACTACATCCGTCAGTCTGAAAGCTATAAATTCTGAATTCTCGTCATTAATACGGGTATTTCTTGTTCTGCTCTCGATCGCGTTCCGGTCAACACCGCACACTGAAACGTTGCGACCACCCGACACCCCCGATCCGATCGGCCAAAGTGGGGCTCTAGAGGTGTTGACTCTACCCCCGGTCGGGTTCTCTACATCACAGTCAACAACACCTAGGTCCAATACGAGCCCGTCGCCCGATCACTGAGAACATGTGTGCGTCAATAGCCATTACACTACTATAGCCAGGGCCCAGGGGTGTGTGAAATCTGCGTGCATCGTGTAGTGTACAGCGCGATGCGGTCTAGCCGAGAGCTGCGGAACTATAACACTAACCCTCCGTCCAGCGCGAAGAGCCAAGCTCACCAGCCCAGTAAGAGCACGTCCTCGGTACGTGGACCGGCGGGGTGACCGAGCGTTATAAATCACGGTGAGGACGTAGGTGTCAAGGTACACTTTCGAGAAAGTCACGTCAGGACACGTTTTTCGCAGTCGAAAGAGAGGCTGTACACCTGTCAACCAAACGTAGCGTTGACCATTCCTCACTTATCTCTCTGACCCGGGTACATTAACACGACCGGTAAGCATACCAACCGTACAAGAAAACAAAACTATAAAGTTTTTGTTCCCAAAGTAAGTTACTTTACCGGTAACTGTTCAACCGGCGCGTCATATCACTACAAAATTCTTCTTAAGATTGTCTGTGGAGGCATAAAACAAAATCCGTCACCAAAACTGGGCAAAACGAGAGTTCCAGAAAAACAAGACGTAAAACTCGGTAGCCTGGGGTAAAACTACTCTAAAGTCTGAGAAGTCTGACATCTTACTAAAAACAATAGCAACCTAAGGCTAAAACAGGTGTTAGTACGACCATAACTACCTAACCAATGATTTATGATGTATGTATGACATAAACTTACCCTATAGGGGCGAAGAAAGTAAATAGAAAAAAGGGTGGTTGACGATATGTATTCCCTTACCTATAAAACTGCCTTGGGGAGATAAGGTGTGGTCTTTGTTCCCAACTGAAGTTATGGAACTTTATTATTTGTGAGTTTAACAAAGTATGACAAATGGCATCAGTAACAGATGTGATATGAATTTCTATAAAGTTGTCTCACATTCTTGGTCATATTTTATATACAGTATGTAATGAGTATAACATGTCCAGTAAGTATAAAGTGTTTCCTAATACTGTGTATTCAACCACTATGGTATAGTGTATGGTACTATGGTATGGTATCCTAGCTTAATCTGTTATCTGTAAACGTTCCCTAAATCTACTAATTTAGGGATAATCCACTGACATCCTTTAATACACATGTTAATTTGAATCAGATGTACCGATAATATCCGCAATATAAATCTTTAAACTTCTTCTTACCTTTAAAAGTCCGTCACGAACGGTCTATTATGCTGCAACTCTACAGCTCTGCTAGCCTTGGCGCTAACTTCCGGGGAACGACTGAGAGGCTCCACGATCCGCCATTGCTGTAAAAAAGTGGTCCATTGGAGTGAACGGAGATGACGTAACTCTCAGTCTATACGGCGCTGGCCTGTGTGAACGCAAACCGAACATTCTGAAAAATGAAACAATGTAACAAACTTGCGTTGGGTGCGCACCAAAGAAGCGACTATTACTGTAGGTGTGAATGCGACCTAAGGTTCTTAGGTGTTCTGTTGTCTTCATTCATACACTTGATTAAAAGCCTTCTTTTGATATTTATTTTTACTGTATTTATTTGCATTGCATTTGATATTGAGGTCATTCAAAAGTAACAAAAGTAATCAGGTTACATTACTTGTATGTTGTGATACTTAGATTAGGTTATTGATTTACATTTAACATGTAAATAGTAATTGTAACAGGATACTTTTTCAAAGTAACCCTCCCAACACTGCTTGAGTGATAAACTAAAAGGGAATCTAACCTCCAATTCTTTATCACTGGTGCTGACTTTAAAGGGATAAATAGTGACGTCCTCCCCCCCATCAGGGGGTGCACCGGGCCCCCACCAGCCATCCTCGGTCTTCAAGACCTGCTTCCTGCTCCTCTGAATCAGGAAGCAGATGAGTCCTCCAATCAACAGGCAAACCAGCAGCTCTGTGAACATGGTGCTCCGTGTCTGGGGGTGAAACACAATGATGTAAAGAACAAATAAAAGATGCAAAAATATTTACCATGCATAAAACAAAACACAATATAACATTTCAATGGTTTGATTTATGTTTGCTATGACAGTAAACTTTCATGTAGGAAGAGAGTCAAGTTAAACTTGAAACCTTTTGAGATATTGTTTCCATTCCTTTGTTTATGAGTTAAAGGTCACCTATTGTGCAAAATCCATTATTCATGTCTTTTATACATAAACATGTAGGGACACTGTTTAAAAAAAGATTTGAAAGTTTCAGGAAAAAAGATTCGCTCACTTTTTGTCCTGATCCATTTATATAAAAACCTGTCTGAAAATGAGCTGATCAGATTTTGGCCACTTTATGTTGTAACGATGTTTTGCCCCAATCATAAAAACCGTTTATCACTGAATCTCCTCCTTAGAGCACCATTATGTTATTTTTAACCAAATCTCTCTCAGAGGAGCGTGGGGAGGGGCTCATTATTTCCATCTAAATTAGCACTTTGGAAAAAGGGCTGAAACAGAGGGTATTATGGGATGCTGCAATGATCTGTTTGGTGTTTCAGCCACACACTTCGGAGACATGTTGTGCATAATGTATATCAGAGACCTATAATATATTGATGAAAAACAGTATAAAAGAGGAACTTTAAAAACAAGTGAACAAAAAAAAGATCTTGCCAGAAGATTTCCATTTTTCCTTAGATTTCCATAGAACGTTTTTATGTTAATGGTTCAAAAAAAGTTTTGATAGGATAATTTTTCTAAATGTCCTTTGGTCAGTCCTTTTATCCTATGAGCAACATAATAAATAATTATTGAAGTGTAACAAGATGTGACATCTTGTCTTACTAAAACCAACTGAACAATGAATATATGGTTTGAATGCAGAGTTTGTGAGAAACAATTTTAATGTAAATTGAAAGAGTCCATGAAATTACATTTCTTGGGCTAATTATAGATGACACAATAAGTTGGAAATTACACATAAAACATGTACAATCAAAGGAGCCAAGAAGCATTTCCATACTAAACAAAGTAAAAACAAGTCCTAGATCAGAAATCACTTCGCATTCTCTACTGTTCACTAGTCTTACCATATCTGAATTACTGTGCTGAAATCTGGGGCAATAACTACAAAAGTTCAATACATTCAGTATCTATTTTACAAAAAAAAGCCATACGAATCATTCACAATGCCAAATATCTTGATAACGCATTATTCCTGCAGTCAAAATAGCTCAAATGTACACTGGTAGAATTCCAAACGGCACAAATCGTGTTTAAGGCAAAAAAAAAAACGTTTTACCAGGAAACATCCAAAAAGTATTCATTTAAAGGTGGGGTATATTTATTTCAAAAACACTTTTTGTTATATTCCATGGAATGCTCTTAACATCCCGATAGCAATGGATATATTAAATGCTTTGACAATAAATACATAAAAAAAATTAATCTGTGGAAGCCGTAGCGCTGTAAAAAGCACGACCAATCATCTGAGCCGGCCCGGCTAAAATAACTGGATGGCCTACCTGCCTGTCAGCCTTCCATCTGTGCACAAACTTATCTCGTGCCCTCGTTGGTCATGTGCGCGTTCGTGAGTGTTGGAGGAGGGGCAGATTTTTTTCCGGCTGTGTATTTTCAAATTCTAGCACATTCAAGCTGGTTTCTCCAAAATTACCTACCCCACCTTTAACGAGTGGGGGGATATAGTTCAAGGAAACCATTTCAATTCGAAATCCATAGGGTCCGTACAACCAGAAGAACATGTTGTATCTCAGCCTGTGGAGTGAGACTATGGAACAGTGTGAATGTGGAGCTAAAGCGATGTCCAGACATAAACCAGTTCAAGTGGAAATACAGAGAAATTATTTTCTCGAGGTACAGGGATGGGGGGGGTGTAGACTGTATGTCTATGTATGTGTATGTGTATATATGTGAATGTGTATATGTATATGTGTACTGTATGTATGTGTCTGTATGTATATGTGTGTATATGTGTAGCCTATATGTCAATCAACAAGTAAAGCAGATTAATAATAATAATAATTAATAATGATAATTATTTATAGATTATAAATAAATAATTTAGGGACAAGGGGGTGAGATTAAATAAATTATACTTCTTCTCACTCCTTTTCGAACACTAGATGTGGGACTGTTTATGTTGCTAATGCTGTTGTTGTAAATGTCACTTTGTTTTGTTTTGTTTTACATGACTACTTCAACATTTCTTTGTTGTTTGTAATTATTTATTTTACTTCAATCAATCAATCAATCAATCAATCAATCAATCAGGGGGCACTTTGATTTCACAACTTTGTAGAAAAAGCAGCCAAACAAAGGTGTCCTGTGGTGAAGCTGACCGGATCAGGGAGCTCAAAGTCTGCATTGTTTAACTCTCCATGTACATATACAGGACACCGAATAAAGACCACTATGAATGGACACTAACGAGCCGTATCATACCGTGTTACTGCAGGCACAATCACATTACCATGTGTACTTCAGATGCTGCTGGATAGTCATTATTTCCCGGCATAGATATACAAGTTTACGAATGTAATAAATCCTCAAGAAGGAAAGTCCACGTTTGCCCCCGCACTGTTTTTGCAGTGAAGCGTTTGGAGTCACTTAAAGCGGGACCTGCTACTGTAAGCTGTCCACTAAGTGCTGCAGATAGAACATTATAGATGAGACAGAAGGAGTTTACCTGCTCGACGCTGCTCTCCTCACTCTCTGACAGCGGGGGGTGCTTCAGGATGCGTGCACTATGGTTCTGGTGGCGGGCTATAATTCATGGCGTATGAAGCGAAAAATATGGAGGGTTGAGTGGACTGTGTGAGGGGCGTGTGGAAATGTCAGAGGTGCATGATGGGATATGTAATATTATGCCGATTATGAACAGTTTAGCGTCTACAGCAGCGCCATATAAGCGCTGGTCTACAGGTACTGTAGTAGGGATTGGACCTCCCCACAACCAGTAAAAGGCTAACATTATTTAGACACAACATTCCCCACTGAGAAAATCCTGTTTAAAAGAAACGCTTCCTGCCGGTTTGGTTAACTATTTTAAAGTACCCCTACATATACCCGCCCCCCAATTGCAGACAAGTAAGGTTTTTAAACACGTTGCAAACAATGCCAACACAAGACAAATATATCAGATACTGGCTCTGCTGGGGTAAACAAACATTTATTGAAAATGTAACATTGATTTTCAGAAGAATAAATTGGCAATCAGAGGTGTGGGGGCTTTCCCCATGGTTAGAAAATCAAATGGTCCTGCTTCATTTATGTCCATGAAGAAAAACTAAAAGATCGCTGTGCTGAAATCCAACCTACAGCTACATATCCTGGATGAAGAAAATAGAAGAGACATGCAGTGTCTTCATCACGCTCATTTTCACCTGCTTTAAAATGGAAATGCAGGCTCTAAAGAAATCAAGGTGCCAAAGCTACACTGCAGCAGAGGATTTGGACATTTGGTCCTACATTACCAAAACCGTTCTCAACTTCCACCTCTGCATTTTCTAAAATGTCCCAACAGCTTACACTGAGCTTACTTTATAGTAACACTATTAGGGGCGGGATCACAATGCCTGAAAAAACCATGATAATACGATTTTAAATGGGAAATGTATAATAAAAAATAAAAATCCTGAGAGAATCAAAAATGGACAGTATTAATATCACATCTCTGATATATTAAATCAGCATAGGCAGCCACATCCCGTCTCTCAGACTCCACACTGTGCACTTTGTGTCCAGCAGGCTCAGTCCAGTGCTGCAACAGTTCTTCAATCTGTGTCCATGGAACCGCTGTGCGTCTCCTTGGACACCATGAGTCTCATCAGTTTTCCATGGAGCTTCTCAATCTTCTTTACGTCCTGGGCCTGGTCTGTCTTGTACTGTAAACACTGTGGGGATGGNCGGTGTACGTAGTCTCGACGTCCTCTTCTCTTCCCGACTATTGAGTTGTCTAAGAGTCGATTTACGACGACACTAATTTACGGTGTAGTAAAAGGTTTGGGTGAAGTTTCCTAATAAAGACTTTGTCATACCTCGAAGTTTACGAAAAAAGAGGTTGTTCCCAATGGTGTTCCACTCAAAAAAAATTAGGTCGAAAAATGTTGTATGAGAGAGGTCATGTCCAATCCGAGACTCACATCGGTACGAACCGATTAATTTCTTTCTGGTTCTAAATGCAGGTTTTGTCGCAACGTTTAACAAAGACTATCGTTGCAAAGACTACCCGGGCACCCACATCTTCGGTCGGTGGTAAAGGCTATATTCAGGGTATTTTAGACTGCGTTTAGACCTAGTCGGGGCGCAACATGTTCGCAAAAATTCTCTAAACCAATGCCTCTTTTTCTCTCCTGCCCAAAAAGAAAAAGACTGGTGAAAACCCTCAAGGAATGTGCTGGCCCTTGTGTAATAAAATTTCATATGTTCTGTATTTTTTCACCGTAAAATCGTAACTATCCTCTGAAAATTACCACTAATGGCGGTGGGGTATTCCCAAGGCCTCACACCTAGTACCGTAAGTGCCACATGTAAGATTTTAGGGACAATTTTATTATTATTATTATGTTTATAGGGATGGATGTCTTTTTATTATGCTTATTTAATTAGTCGTGGAAGGTAAGGATACTTTTTTTAGGTAAGCGGAGGGTTCTGTCGGGCACGATTACACGAGCCGATTTGAATACGGACTAATCGGATGAGGAAAAATTACTCGTAGGACCATAAGGATTGAGGAATTTTTACACAATGGTAAGACCGTAGAGTCAAGATGTACGAGACGCCTAAGGCAGGGGTAGAAGTGGACTGTAAGGGCGAGGTGTGTTTTAGGACAGGCCACAAAAGGATAGTTAGACTACATAAACAAATCACTTGTCACCGGGGTTAGGAGTTGGTATCAGGTTTGGTTGTGCCAAAGAAGGAGAGGATTTATTAGTGATGTGTCCACCCTTCATTTGAATCATCTCAAATGGGTATTAATTATTTTTTATTTAGATACCCCCCACGCGTCACAAGTCATACATTCCCCCCAACCTGCGTTAAAACTAGAGATACTTAAAATACGACTCGGGTGCGGTTGCTGTACCGACAATTTATTTCTTTACCCTATCGTGTAATACTCCTTGTTCTTCAGCTTCCACACCTTGTAAAAAGCAGGCCTGGGTTAACTTTTCTCTGTATTCTGTAAAAATAGTGCCCTATGGGTGTTTCTTTTCTCTATAAAGGTCCGGTCTCCTCGCAACCACCTCCCCATACGGGTGGGGGAATTTGATGAAAATGAAAACCATGAAATTCATTTATAAAACTACCGCTTGGTGAATTTACGCCTCGAAGTGAACTTTTTCTCAAGAGGATTGTGGAGACCATGAAAGGATGAAAGGCGGGGCCAGCAGCTACTGACCCAGAATCAGGACTTCTCTAACAGGGCTGATATAGAGGGATATGAGGGATGTCTAAAATGCATGATCTGTTTGGTATTTTTAGCAAAACACATCATAGACATGTTTTTTATATATTGTATATATCTGACACTCATAATATATGCCTAAAAATAGCAGGATAGAATATCTTTAAGCTGGATGCCAACTATGTTGTTTATTTTGACATGAAAAAACATGAGTGTAATGCTGCGTTCACACCGGACAATTTTTGGGGGCAGTGCGATTACATGTCAAGTCAATGCAAAGACGAGGACAGAAGCAAATTCGCTCCGGCGGCGCGCATGAAGCGGTTGACGCGAATGCCGCGATTGAATTTTTTCAACTCAAGCGTCAAATTCGCGTGGCGTGTTCTCGCGATAGCCAATCAGTGGTGAAGATCTCAGCCTGCCGTCACTGACGTTGAATCAGAAAACCAAACCATCAGCCGTTAGCTGTTAGCACACAGAGCTCACAGCTCCTCATATCTGTTCCAAAACTGGACACAGGTTAAACAAATACAAACCACAGACTGTCTGTGTCATGGGGAATACAGTCGCTGCTTTATTTATGTCTGTATGATGTTGTTGTGAGTGTGGACGGAGCAGATACAACGTTAGCTTGGCCTGATCGATCTGATCTCCATTCAGAAAACACGCATTTTAAAAGATTTTCGCCTGCCGTCTTGTCTGCACACTTCTCAAAGCATTGATGGTTTTTACTAACCAATATCAGTATGTTTTTACTTCGGCATCGTTTTTAAACGTGTATTACAATTAAATCACGGTAAAATATGTTAATGTTGTTGTAGTTGGTATCTACCATAGTATTTACATGGATATAAGCCCCGCCCCCTGGCCAGCGCGTCTTGTTTGAATGATGCAAGTGAACACAGCTGATAGCCGCGGTGAAACTGGGTGAAACAAGAGCGATTAGAGCAATATATTTCACCTTTTGATTATTATAGTGATGCACGTTCAAAACAAAGCACTTTGGCAAGTTAACACATCCCTTTTAAAATGCTTAATGAGCACCTTAACTTTAAAAATACTAATTTATCGGTCATAATCTAAGGCTGCAGTCTAATTGTCAGTTTAGCTTAGGAACATTCCTAACGGAGTGAAATGACCCGAAAGTACCTCAGTGGCAGCCATGATAAGAGCTGTTCAAATTCTCTAGATCACATGTGTCAAACTCAAGGCCCGGGGGCCAAATCAGGCCCTTGGTGGATTTAATTTCGGCCCGAAGGATAATTTCTAATTACTATTAGATCTGGCCCATCGGTATATTGCACGCACACCTTCACTCTATCCTGAGGGTTTCCTCAGCTCAGAGCCTGACCCCAAACATTGATGAGATTGCACCCAAGATGAGATGCCAAGTATCTGGCTTGAACAAGCATCACAGAGCAGCAAACTGAGTTTACATGGATGTTTCCTTCTGCACTTTCTTCCTTTAGACAACAGGGCATGTTTGGTTTTCTCTTTGAGGGGAATAGTTTTTTTGAAGCTGTTGTTGGCCTGTGGAGAAAAATGTAATCATAAGAAATGACTCCGGAAAAGCTGCAGATAGAGCCATAAGGAGTGAATGCAACTGATTATTTAATGTTTAATGTTGTTTTTATAGGCAATAATTTAAGCTTTGTTAGTCCCAGGTTTAATATGTGCAACACACTCATTTCAATAAGTTTTGCAATAAACATTGAACCAGTCCGGCCCTCGACTAGTACCCATTTTTTTATTTTGGCCCACTGTGTATTTGAGTTTGACACCCCTGCTCTTGATGATAGGAAAGGAGGTTTGACAAAAATGCTGCCCCACAATGCCTTGCGGCCGCAGCATTTCCCGTCACACAACATTTGGCCGTTCACGGAAACAACCGATTATGACCGATAAATTAGTATCATGAAAGTTACGGTGCTTATTGCGCATTTTGATGTGGTAACTTGCCGAAGTGCTTTGTTTTGAACGTTCAACACTATAATAATCAAGAAATATGAACGTTACCTTTTTACTTTTTAATTTAAATTCCAACGTTGGCCATTAAAAATATTTGTTTCTCTGTTGTCCCCGTTCATAAAGCATAAAACAACACCATCAGAGAACGGTGCAGTATATCTATGAGTTTACAGTAGTCCGCTGTTCTTATTATACATCTATGTAGTTCGCTGTATAGAAAACTGTAGTTTCCATAGTTTTCCCGCAGCAGCAGATGCACATTTATGACGTCAGCTGGCGCATCATAAATACGTCGATAGTGTAAGTGCAGTCGGATTCTCAAAGCACCGCAGTCTCTTCTCCTAAATCCTTTTGAATTCTCCTATCCACTATCCCTTAACCCGTGACGTTTCACACAGAGGTCAAGGAATAGTGGATAGGATACAAGCTGATTTTTGGACTATTCGACTGCAACCACAGCTTGAAAAACACAGTTGCAAACACAGTGTTGTGGTGCTGTTGCTTTGGTCTGGATCTGTGATCTGACCACGCCCTGTTCATTTGAATATAAGAAATGGAAATAAATAAATGTGGCATTATGAAATAAAAGTCTCTTGAAATTAATCAATGTGGCATTATGAAATAAAAGTCCCCTGAAATAAATAAATGTGGCATTTTGAAATAAAAGTCCCTTGAAATAAATACACACATTACATACATTTATATATTTATTGCCTCATTTATTTATTTCACAACCATATTTATTTATTTCATAGGCATATTTATTGATATATGTATTTATTTAAGTATTTATGTAAGTATTTATTTAATTTTGGCTTGAATGGCATTCCATAGATAAGTGGTTCAAAAACACAAAATTTGATTTACCAAATAAGTCAGCCATATGTTTGATTTGTATTCACTATTCAATATTCCTCAACAATACAAGAAACTTCACAATTTATGGGTAACAGGCTTTAATTTTGAAACGTTAACCCCAGAAGAGATTATGTTTGGTCCAAGTGGAGCTGGGAGAAGTTCCACTAAAAGGGCTTTATTTAGTAGAATTATTTTTTATTTTTTAAACGTTTCCTTTAAATAAATTGTCTTTCAGTCTTGATACACTCCGGTACAGTAGGTGGCAGCATGCACCTTTACACGTTGGGTTGTAGACCGCCATTAAACTAAAAGAAGAAGAAGGAGATTCACTTGAATATGATTGGCTGTGTTCACACTAGTGCTGATGTGGTCTTCTGTTAGCAGAGCTGTCGACACATTCAGAAACAATATTACTGTTTATAATTATAAAAAATAGCCACTGCACTTTGTTGATAATGCCTTATTATCAGACCTGGGAGGAGTTTTCCCGTGCAGCAGAGAAGCTGTATCTGACAGACCCCAGGAAGGTGAAACACTTTACATGTGAAGTAGCTTAGCATGCTAAGGACCGAGTGTTAGTTGGATAGCTCGGTGGCTAGAGAATGTGCCCAGCAGCCAAAGCTGTGTCATGTTTAGATGTTCAAGTGGTTCTGATCTTTGACTTTAACTTCACCTTGTCCAGGTTCGGGTGGTTCTAAAGTACAGACACTGCGACGGAAACCTGTGTATCAAAGTGACCGACAACGCTGTGGTGAGTGAGGCCATGAGTGGTCTACAATAACTCATGCTAAATGTATTATTTTTACATTTCTGTTAAAAAGCTTGGACTGATGGGCCTTGAGGAAGATTAAGTAGACCTCAATTTCCAGGCAGCATGAAGGCACGGACAGGAGAGCACATTTTAGAATAATGTTTCTGATATTGCGACTTTATAATGTACATGACATTAACCATAATTCTGTCACCTCAATTGAATATTGTCTCATGTTGTCTTCTGTCCATCCCCACAGTGTTTACAGTACAAGACAGACCAGGCCCAGGACGTAAAGAAGATTGAGAAGCTCCATGGAAAACTGATGAGACTCATGGTGTCCAAGGAGACGCACAGCGGTTCCATGGACACAGATTGAAGAACTGTTGCAGCACTGGACTGAGCCTGCTGGACACAAAGTGCACAGTGTAGTTTACCTGCTGAGGAACACCTTCACAGCAGACAGTCCACACCTTCACAGCAGACAGTCCACACTTCCTGGGAACCATAAAGTAAATGGGCCCGGGCTGGAGAGGGTCACTGGGGTAGTGAACCTGTAACACCAGACCAACAGATGAATTAACTAATGAGTGATCTATACTCTAATTCTAAAAATGTGTGAATATTCATATTGTTACATTCCAAACATTCTGGATTATCACAGCATTCATCACATTCACACACCTCACCTGCTGTGCATAGTCAAAGCTGTAGTGGATGGTGATGTCTCTGCTACAGGGTTGGTTGGGTCCTAATTTGACACCCAGCTCTCTAGCTGTTTCTTTACAGCTGGCGACCATCTCCTGGTAAGCCTGACGCTCCACCCCCACGGTGCGGAGGTGTTCTTCCGCTCCTGAGCTTCGCTGACTTGACACACAGTCGGGAAAGTTGGAGCTGCGGTAGATGGCAATGTTGTTTTTCTGACAGAACCAACATAGGTCTGTCATCGGCCTCCCCAATAATGACACTGGGAGTCAGCTCCTTCCACAGCTTCCTAAATGTGCTGTTGCCAGCAGCACGGTGACCTGGAAAGGTGATTAAAGACAAAGATAGGCATTGTTTAGATTACTCATCATTAGTTTCCATTGAGGTCTCCTCGTGTAAAAAAACCCCAAAAAACAAGATTAAAATATAAGAAAATACCCACCCTTCTCCTGCATCTGAACCTTGTATTTCCGCCACACAGAGGACTTGGTCTCAGTTGTTGGTAGAACACTGATGTCCGTCCTCTTAAACCCTGGAATCCGTCCAGGAAGTGGCATGGCAAAAGACATCTGCAAAGGTTGGTAATGAACCGTACAATTCGCTGGATGTCTCAAAGGACAACACCCTTTGGTCACCACACGACCACCACGTCTCATCCTTGGGGCCAAGCCATGTTCCTTGTAAAACTTGATGATGCTGTCAGCTGTCTTAGAAATTCCTGGAATGGTTTAAAACATCAGCTTTGATTGTTTTTAGGCTTTCTTAATGATGCATTGTAGTATATACATTGGTCGTGTATTTTTTCATTATGTAAAAGCATGTATAATATATATATTTATTTATTAATACATTACATTGCTGGAAAATTCTGCTTCTATCAGTTTATTGTCAAACTCAGTTCAACTCATGCATGCTTATTACCACTTCATTTGAAAGATAGTAACACTACCAAAAGTAAGTAGCCCTTTTCAAAATCAAACTCACCCATAGGAGAAACTTGAAAGCTCCGCAGATTTGTGCCATCGAAGAAATAGGCGTTCCTGCTGTTTCAGCTCCTTGAGGTCTCGCTTTGCAGAAAAAAAAAAAAAAAGAAAAAAAAAAAAAAAAAGCGGGCCTTGGAGAGGTTATGTTGGAGCTATCTTACCAAGGAGCACANTGTATTTACCTTTAGAAAAACTAACAAATTGTTAACCGAATTAATTGCTTTATTTAAATGTGAAATAAATGAAATATATATAATTATGTTAAAATATTGTACTGACAATATTTTAACATAATTATATATATTTCATTTATTTCACATTTAAATAAAGCAATTAATTCGGTTAACAATTTGTTAGTTTTTCTAAAGGTAAATACAAGAATACGTTAAAGTACTGGATCGATAAGCAGTATCGATAAGACTAGTAGTACCGTAGAAAACCTTAACGATACCCATCCCTAGATATTACACAAGTAAAGTGTTAAGAGAGTGAAATGTTGCTTTACGAATTTCAACACTTGATACTGTCACATTGATTCCAATTTCAGATAGGCCTACCTGTATTAACTGAATTGGTTTAAAAAGAGAAAACATTTTGACTAAAAGTTGACAAAAATGTAATTTTTCATCGACTAAAAATAGACTAAAACGTTTTGAGTTTTCGTCGACTAAAACTAGACTAAAACTATGAAGGATAGGAATGACTAAAATGTAACTAAAACTAATAACAATTTTCGTCTAAAGACTAAATCAAAAACAGCTGCCAAAATTAACACTGCATGGAGGTCCCCCGGAAAGGGAGGGACTTCACCTCTCTATAGGCATGCCAACTTGATGCTCTGCTCACGGATGAGCATAAAAAACTGTTAAGATGATGATCTTGTATGTGTGTATATATTTTTTCTTTGTGGGGGTCTGCCCCCAAAAAACTTTTTTAAGTCCTGAGAAAGTCAAATAAGACGGAGTGTAAAACTACACCGCCCAGCCAAAAAAGAGTAACCACTTTGAACTAGGCCAGTAGGTAAGGACTTTCCACTGGATAATAACTGCAGCGATGTATATGTTTTAGCTGAATACACGTTTTTTAACCCTAACTGATGCTGTTAGTCACTTCTTTAGTGTTTGTNAGATGATGACCTTAAGTGTAACCACTTTGATTTAACTAGGCCAGTAGGTAAGGACTTTCCACTGGATAATAACTGCAGCGATGTATATGTTTTAGCTGAATACACGTTTTTTAACCCTAACTGATGCTGTTAGTCACTTCTTTAGTGTTTGTTCTTTCTGATGTAAAGTCAAGGTTGTAACTGTTTGCAGTAAAGTTGTGGGCCGCTGAACTGTTCCTTTGAATCTTTTGAATTTTGATATATGATCGTAATTACTTGTCTTTCAAATTTGAAGGAGGGTGAGCATGCATCTTGATGAGCATTTATCATTAACTCGTCCAAAAAATATAGTTTATTTAATAATAACACTGAATATGTGAATCATAAAAGTGATTGACAGCTGAT
This sequence comes from Notothenia coriiceps, assembly GCF_000735185.1. NCBI lineage: Eukaryota > Metazoa > Chordata > Actinopteri > Perciformes > Nototheniidae > Notothenia > Notothenia coriiceps. The sequence goes on along the minus strand of NW_011359125.1, from coordinate 1,927,117 downwards.
AGGAAAGGTATGATTGTTAATATTATCATATTAATTCAGACAAACATCAATGAGACAGTTAATTAATGTACTTATTGCAGCAGTCTGCATATATTTGGAACCCCTGCTGGTCTAAGAGTGAAACAAAGTCATTCAGTTATAGTTCATTTAAAATTTATTAAATTATGTCTGCCACTGTATATATTTATATTTAAGGATTCACTGATGTGCCACAATAATGTCACCTAATGTTATTGAGTTAAAATATCAATATTGTGGATTTCCAGGTTAACATTGATTGATATGACTTCGATTAAATCAGCATATACTGTACTTCTGCCAGGGGATGCCACCCCTCAAAATCTCCTGCCGCCCTCTTGCCACCCCATGTAATAATATTTTTCTAGATCCGCCCCTGTCCCTTAATCATTCTTAGCACACCTCTGCTAGGGGTCACTTGATCCTTAGCAGAGTTGTGTTAGCGAGTATTAACCTCTGAAATGTCCACATTTACCAATCAGAATTGAGTATTCATATAAACCATTAAATAACTCCTGATAAAGATGCTCAAAGAAGCTACTTCGACACAGAGAGTTGTTAAGTTATCCAACCTTTATTCACAAAACTGTATACAGTTAAACTCAAGTTATTTTTGGTGTCTTGCTTCGGGAATTAGTTATAAAATCACTTGGCAGCAGTTGAATGGCGATCTGAGGAAAGTTAGTTTTTGGTATATGTTTCAGAAAACACAAATAGTCATGCAAATAGCACATGGATATAAATGTCCACTCTATAAGGCACAATTAAACACTGGAAAACTGCTATCCATTACTGCATATTGTATATATTTCATCACAGTACATTTGATACAAACATTCACAATCTGTGCATCATTAGTTTAGCATTCATAAGAAATAATCTTGTTCATGCTAAAAGGAATAGTTGGATATTTTCCAATGATAATGCCTTTTTGTTACCACAATATAAAAGGAGTTAATTTACCAACCCTTTTTCAACAAAAGGACATCCCCATACAACTAAACTGCATTCTCAATTTAGTTTTTCGAGGGAATTTCAGCTAGTCTTTAACACTTTATTGTTTATCAGATATAAATAACAGTTGAGATATTTCACTGTAGACCAAAGTTAACTCATTTAGAGACAGATAGGTAGACTGACCAGTAAAAGCACCATTACAGCTGTGGGCTAGAATGTACGCTTCTAGCATTCGCTGTTAGAATACGCTCATTTTACAATGTATTCGTATCTGGTAATAGGCATATCTTATTCCAGACATGAAAACACCACTGGTAATATCTATTGGCTTGGCAATGACAACATGTTTTTTATATTTTCACATAAAAATGGTCACATCATTTGTATAAAGGCAGAGTGCATTCGAAATACATTCATGTCCAAATTCATAAAAATGCAATGACCCTGGTTATCTCTCCATTCTGTAAAATGCATGATCCTAACATGGATCTTGAATATAACCTTGTATAATATTTTTGGCAAAAAATGATTAAAGCATTATTATTCTTACTTGTGAATTTAAACGATCAAACAGATGTTTTTTTCCTCATGTACCCAAGAATGGTTGTGTTTCATACTGAAAGAAGCCACTGTGCACTGCAGGATACATAAAGTTCTCTCGCGATGAGCACAGCTCAGATTATACTTCCAGTAGTTAGAGACTTCATAGAGAACATTTTGAGAATATTATATTGACCGGCTCAACAGTCACTCTAATGGTTAAACTGCAGATTGTTTGTATTGCATTGCTTTCACTCAAATTTGAGTGCAATTGAAATTTTTCTTAAATATAGTTTTCCTTTTTCATGTTCAAAACATACCTTTTAAAACACACTTTTCCAGATTATTTGAAAAACAAAAATAATGTGCACAAATAACAATTACATATGTGATATTATATTACCTGACAGATATTTGCACTAAATATGCAGATTGACTTGCAGATTGGTAAAATACGCCTATTATTTATTATGTCTTCAAAGTCTTTTGTACAGTTAATGTACCTGGATCAAATGCCAGAATAATACAATAATGCACATGTTTCTTTATGATATTTTCCAGCAGTGAGTTACTGGCATGTGTTGTAGATCTGGATTTGTTTGTTGATGTCGGTGAGGATGGCTTTCATCTTGTCCTCCAGGCCATCCAGCTGACGAGCTTTCCCCTCCAGCCTCCTCTGGTTCTCCTCGTAGCTTTTCTCAAGCTCTGCGGGACGCAATAAGGTTAGATATGGTTACACAGTGGGTCATTAACAGAATTTGGTGCTACTGTAAGCCATTCTCAACTCGTTTTACTTGATCTGGGCATTTGTTAAGATACTGTTAATCACTAAATCCTTTAAAAAGAACCAAGGAATGCTTAAGCTCGTCTTGAACTGTTCAAGTGGCCTCCTATCAATTATTTCAATTAAATTCATCAGGCTTTGTTAGCATGATGTACTGTATACTCCCAAAGCCTAAATACAATTATGAAGGAAAACAAATGTTCATAAAACACAGTGAATAACACATTTATAAAAATTAACAAAAGTAGATAATGAAGGTAATAACAAATAAATAATAGGATTTAATAAATAATACTAGAAAAGCCATTAGTCTATAAATAAGTGTCATTTCTTAAAACACTGTCAAATTACTTGTGGGGATCCTCAAGGATCTATTTAAGGGTCTTTGCTTTTCCATCTATTTTATTCTTTTTATGATTGTATAAGTCTCATCAAGTCAGTTAATATCAAGCCTGCCAGTCACTCATAAAGTGCTTTCAATTGCACTAGGGATGGGAACGATTAATCGAATATTCGAAATTATTCAGGTATTCGAATAATTATTCATGTGTTCGAATATGAGTTATGAATATTTTTATTAATTTTTTTTTTTTTTTGGGAGTGATGCCTAAGTTGATTACATATTATCAAATTGAATAATTCAATGTATATATATATACGACAGTGCCATAAATAAATGTGTTAGTTGACGTCTAAAGGTGTGTTTTGCTCCGCTCACCGGTCCCTCACAGCGGGCAGAGCTGCAGGTGCAGGTCTCTCTCTCTCGCGTCCGGTTATACTTCACTCGTGTTTATGTCCAAATCCATCAGATCTAGCTAGTTCTAGCCAATGATATGGCTGCTGCCCCTCCCTACACATTTGACAAATTCGACTTGGTTTATACACTTATTTGAATATGTATGTATTTATTTCCAAAAATTATTTTAAAAAAATTGGGTAAAAAAAATTCGAATTTTTTTTTTACCAAATTTTTTTATATAGGATATGTACATTTCGGTTAACCGGTTAACCGTTTTTTTGGGGGTCGAATATTCGAATATACATTTGCTTTCAAATTCCCATCCCTAGCACCAACCTGTTGCTGTTTTATCTTGCATCAAAATAGTTTATGTGAATAGTAAACGAACAGTCAATTATTTGTCATAACACTGTTTAAGATTCTTTGAGCTTTGTGTCTTTGAGATGATAAAAAACATACATTTTTTAAACAACACATCTCTTACTGTCCATCTCCAAAAACACACAGATATTATTGAGCACCTGCTAGCCTCTGGAGCTTGTCCTGGGCGTCTTTCAGGAGCTCCTTTGCTTCATCTCGGAGCCTCTCTGCCTTTTTCTTTGCTTCCTGCACAGCCTTGGCCTTTGTGTCGACCCGCTGCTGCACCTCATGGTATTTATCTGTCAGCTGGCCGTCTAGAATCTGAGCAATCAGACAGGTGAGACATTTTGTATTTAACAATTGTTTACACTTTTAATTAGATGTACAGAAACACAGACAAACACACACCTGCTTGGCCTCGTTTGCTTTGTCTCGCGCCATGGTGGCAGTCTCCTCTGCTCGGGCTGCTGCCATGCTGTTGTTGGCCCGTTTGGTCTTCAGGGCAGCGATCTCCTGCCCCAGGGTTCCCAGCCGGTCCATGGCCTCCGTCAGGTCCTTCTCATTGTTGGAGGTCTCTGACTCAATCTGAGGAGAGCATGCACAGGCAGAGTGAATTCTGATCCTTTTGAAATAATATCATGACTAGTAGGGATGCACCAACTGTGATTTTCAAAGAAGATACCTATACCAACGTCTGTTCATTTTTTTGTTTGCCAATACATCAAAAATACGTCTTTATTATAAAATATAATGAAATGCCCTTCATCACACATACTTTGAATGAGCACAGATTTCTTTAATTTTTTCTCTTTTTTTATTGTGGTCAATAATGAAACTCAAAGAAATCTGAAACATTTATGAAAAGTATCTAGCCAAAGATAAGTGTGTGAACTGGTCCTGTAATGTTATCGGTAATAAAGGAAAATATGTAAAAAACTAAATAAAAGAGGAAACACCGATTAAACACTTTGTGTGCTGTTGAACAAAATATGTAACAACCTTTAATCTAATCAAAAAGCGCCTGTCAAACCAATAAAGATTTTCCTGTTTGCGGTTTTAGTTTGTTACTGTACCTGCACCAGACGGGCTTCAGTGTCCCCGATGTCAGCCTTGGCTCTGGCGATGGCCTTCTCTGCGGACGTCTGAGCCGTCTGAGCGCCGGCCAGCGCCTGCTTCACTGTCTCCGCTGTCGTCTTCACTCCCTCTGCACTGTGCCTGCATCCATAAATACAGGAGCTCTTTGTTAGATCAAATAATTCTCGAACATGCATTTGTTCTGAAGTCGATCTATTCTCCACCTACCTGGCCCTCTTGGCGTCCAGCAGCAGCTGCTCCGCTCTGCGGACGTCACCCTGCGTCTGCTGCAGGATGGCGTCCACGTTGGAGAGGCTGCGGACTCGTTCTTTGATTTCATCAGCGAGGTGTCTGATCTGCAGGGGGGAGGCGGGGATGGAGAGCTCCAACACGCGGTTGGCCACGGCCTCAATGCTGTCTGGGTCTGCACCCTCCTCTGAGAGAGAGACATAGGGGTTGATTAGAAGGCACCATAAACATTAAACCTGTTGTTGGTAACTTTGTAAGAACCCTGCAGACTTACGAGTGAGGAACTCTCTGATCTGCTTGATGAGGTCTCTCAGGTCGTTGTTGGAGCGCTCCACTTTGTTCTTGGTGGCCGTGGCTTTGTCTAGAGCTGCTTGGGCTTTTTCTTTGGCCTCCTCTGCCTTAGTCTTGGCGTCTGCCACCTGTAAGAAACACAGGAATGCTTAGAGAGTAACAACAGACTGAAAGATACAACTTATTCACCATAACTGTGGTTTCTTAACAACGCTTTCCAGGAATTGTTTATGTGATAAAGGCTTCTGGATTAGTTTATTCTAGTATGTCGATTTTCTTACTTTGTGAACTAATCTTGTGATAAATGTTATTCTTCTTTATACCTAGTACTTAAAATACTTTCCCCCAATTGTTCAGCTGTGTTTTTACCTGAGAACCCCAATAAACAATGATACAAATAAAACAGTATAAAATCATTCAATATATTACATCGGGGCTTGAACAGATAGAATAACATTTCCATCAGATTATGCCATTTTCTAACGTCTGCCTTAGGGGACAAAACATTCATTACCTTGTTTCCTGCACAAAGAAATACATATCCAATAATATCAAAGTTGTTGCTAACCATTGATCTATCCAAGCGTGGTAAATAGTTCAAACAAGAGCAACTATTTTAAAATGGACCCACGGGATATATTTACCTAAAAAAACTAAAAACAAAACACTACAGAGCTACATGAGCCTCCATACCTTAGTGAAGAGTCCCTCCACCTCTCCCATGGCTTTGTTCAGCTCCTTCGCTGCGTGTTTCGATCTCTCCAGGGCGTTGTCTGCGACAGCCACAGCGCCGTTACAGTTCAGGCCTCCACAGTGACGGTTCCCTTCATCGTCACGGCAACCTGCACCCCCACAAGGACTTTCACCACAGGGAACGTCACCCGGGGCGCCGCACACCTGTAGGGACAGTGGAACATACATTTAATTTGCATGCAAAGGGTCAGGCAATAAACTCACACCTGATAACAGAGTTGTCTTTTCATATTGTGTCATCATATACATAAATATTACACGATAGAAATTGATCACTTCTGCATTTAAAATTGTCATAGAGAGATAAATAAGTAAAAAGCTACTGAGATAGCCGGATCTAGCCTTAGCTAATGCTAACAGTGAAGGTAATTAGCTGTTGTCTAAGAGAACATATTTACATAATATGAACTAGCTTAGTCGAGTTGCAGTGACTGCAATAACAGCTTTGGACTATAGGTCCACCGGGAAAAGTCCCGAATCTCCCGATGGCCAATCCGAGCCGGCTCACACACACACAACTGAAACCAAAATCATTTACAGACATATGTAAAAATCTCTCATACACACATGTGAAACACACACACACACACACACACACACACACACACACACACACACACACACACACACACACACACACACACACACACACACACACACACACACACACACACACTTGCAGTGGGGAAGAAAAGCAATGTGGAGAGGCATCTCACCACTTCATAAGGAGTTTAACCGTGACACTTTTCAAAATCCCGTTTGTGTCCCCCCACTTTACAAATAGGCCTATGTTTATTATTATTTTGTAACGCAAGCCGTCATCGCCACGGAGGAGCACACAGCCTTTGTGAGCTAGGCGACAGAGAGAGAGAGAGAGCGAGAGAGCACACCTTTATCTATTTAATATAGCCTAGGTGTAAAAAATAAAGTAAGAAATCATTCCAATGTGTACTATAGGACAGTCAAAAATAAAAACAGTTTAAAAGGGGAGTGATTAGTAAAATATGCATAAATAAAAAGAAAGCCCCCGGACCCCCCGAGAGGATGTGAGGTCCACCCGCAAATAAAGCAGGTTAAAATAATTAAATTGCATACATTTTCTTTCAGTAAACACTCAAACCGGGTCCCACAGACCCAAACAGCACACAAAGGTTAAAGGTAAGCATATAATAATAATGTTAAAATGTGCTAAATATACACACTGCAAAAAACTAACAAAAGAGGAGTAAAAGTAGCTCACGACTTGATTTATTTTTTGAAAGTAGCTCTCATCCTAAAAAAGGTTGGAGACCCCTGATCAAGAACGATACATTTGACCATTTTAAGCTTGGCCTACCATTTGATTGGAGCGATGAGGAACAGTTGGGGCTTGAAAAGGCCCACCTGTTCAAAGTGGGGAATGACAGAAAAAGTTTGAGAACCACTGGGTTAGGTGAAGAAGCCACCTTTTAATCACATCAATAAATGTTTTTTTTTTATACTTCATATTGATTACAAAATATATATTATACAGATAGACACAAAGTCAAAATACATGGATATTATAATACTATCATCTGGGGATCCAATTTCTGGGTCTGATCTGAACGGTTGAAAAAAGGTTAAGCATGGATAATCTTTCTAAGATATTTCTAATGTTTTGGCAGGGGATTTTCTTTTTTTTGGGGTATTTTAGGAAGCTGTAGTACACCACTACAACATAACATCTGTATAGTTAATGCTAACAGCAGATTAGCGCCTATTCAAATTCATTTCTAGACACAAAGGAGGATAGTAATATTGAATAACACTATATGTACTTTATGTTCAATTGTTTTCACATGTTCAATTGTCACAAGAGACACAGGAGAAAGAAAAACAGAATTTAGATCAGACTTAAAAAAAAAGATGTCCAGATATCTTTTCTCAGCACTTCACTGTATGTATGGCTTCACACATTAATGCTATCACATTTAATTAGTTTTAACAGCTGCTTCAAATCAAGAAGAATGTGTTCAAACCTTCTCATTGATCTTCTTGAGGTCCAGGCCATGTGCTCTGGTGTTGAGATCTCCAAGCGCGCGCTTGTTGGCAGCATTTTTACGGTTGAAGTCGTCCTTCTTGGCGGAGATGAGGCGCTCGGTGCGGCGGCGAGTGTCTGCTGATTGGCTGACCGTGCTGGGCTTGGTGGTCGTTGACTCGTTGGCACGGCGCTCCGCATCACGAGACTTGTTGTAGGAGATACGGACGCTGTCGTACGCACCTAGAGGAAACCACATTTCAGATCAATCAAACTGTTGCTGGAGTACATTTAAGGATTGAAAAGACAACTAAAAGCTTACAGCGGTTTCAGACACATTCTCAGAGGTTTGCCAGCCATATGAAGGCCTGAGTCAATGTAAATGTGTGTTAGTAGTCTGGCATTGGCTCCTGATGCTAGCTGGGACTTCAAGTCTCTTGTCCTTAGGCATTATGTAAAGTGATTTGAAAGATCCTTCTCCTCTTTTTCCTCACCTAGGAAGTTGGAGTTTTTCAGGGTGTCCAGTTGGCGGTGCAGCTGCTGGGAGGTGAGGTTCAGCTCTTTAGCCTCTCTCTCCAGAGCGCTCAGATCCTTGCTGGCCTCAGAGTTGCCATCCTGCACGACCGTGAGGTCTCCCTCCAGACGGTTCAGGGCGTCAGTGGTCTCACCGATCTGTGCTCTGCAGGGAAATACAAGCAGTGGTGGAGGAATGAGAATTATAATCCTGATATGATTTTTACCTGTGCCTCACCAGGGTAATTTCGGCTGTTTAATTGTTCGAATCTTTTGGCTGTGCATTTGGCAAGGTTGTACGATATTTTTCTCTTCTTTTTTCTTTTCTTTTTGGAAGTTTAACTTAAGCTCTTATAATTACTAATAAAATCATAAAATGTGTATCTAAATTACAGACACGGAATTATTTTTCCAAAATGTTGATCCCATAGCCATTATAGCATAAAATATTGCATTATATTGTTGACAGATCTGCTGTTTAGGTGGCCGTGACAGACCTCACGGACCTCACCTACCTCTATTAAGCTTACCATTGATAAATAAATGCTAAATTGGCTTTAATTTGGTTTGATGGAAAGGAAGTATTTCTCAATAATGTCTTACTAGAAATATGAAACCAGACAGTACATCCTGAACTTTTGACCTATCCAAATTGTGCAATTTAGAATGTGCAAGCAAAGCATAAAAGTTTCCACCAAAATTGTAGGAAGGCGTTTTTGACACCTTGACAACGGTTACAACGATTGAGGACAACAATGCACACCTGTATGTTCCTGCCTGTGTACATGACATAAGCTCTCATAACCAATTGCCCCTTGTGAGATTAATAAAGTTGTTGATTCATTGATTGTTTCTGTAAATAAATTAAAGTTTACATTTTGAATATTTTAAATTTAAGTTAAAATAAATCTAAATTCTTTACATGTCAATTTGCTTTTTTAAACCTGATAAAACCGCTTTGTACATTTTTACCCAATTCCTGGTCTCTCTGGTGGTCTCTGAAGGTATCTCCTTGGTCTTAGAGTGAGGTAAGAATACCTTTCCTTGGAAAAGGCTGACAGTAGTTGATAATTTGGACTTCAAATTGTTTAAGGCAGGGGTTTTCAAAGTGTGGGTAGGTGAGCCTCCCCTCAGAGAACATAAGAACAGCCGCGCCCCCCCTCCCAATTATTATTGCTGTTATTATTATTATTATTATTAGTGTTGCTATAATGCAGGGGTATTCAATTGCATTTCAAAGAGGTCCAGTAAGAGAAAATGTAATTAAATGCTCTGTTTTCGCTGTCTACCTTCCGCCATTTGAAATTACTCCGACTGTTTCTCTCCTCTTGTCGTGTCTCTGTGTGTGTTTGAATCTATCGTCCTGACTGCACCGATTTGATTGGTTGAGTAGCGTCACCTCCTTAAAACATTAAACAATAACTTTTTTAAACCTTTTTATTTTTATGTTTTAAACATATTGTATAAAAGTCCCCCACTACTTGGACTATTCCTTGCACCCCTCTAGAATAAGCCCGAATGGTCTCAACCATACTGCATCAGTAACGTGCACTTGTTATTATAACAAGATCGCTGGGAGCGATCGAAAAATTGAGTGTTGTTCAGTTTGTGTGTTGTTGTGGAACATGCGTGTCCGTATACCACACACCCAATTACAATTGCATGTTCAATTCACTACCCTGGAAGTTAATACAGTTGTTAAAGTTGGAACAGCCTGTGGACAGCCGTTCTTCCTTGCATGTCAGTCGCCGACACCTTCTTACAGAGGACAGGCACATCTAGCTGCAGCACGACCTGTATATTTCCGCATGCCGTGTTCTCAAGACATATTTTTTTTAACATTTTCAACATGGTGGATAAATCCTTATATGCTCCCGGTAACACACTGAACGTCAACTTTGCCTCCTTATTACACTCACCCCTACTTTAGTGGGAACAATGAGTCTGCGTCTTTGATGCACAGAGGAATAAACGCAGATTATCCTCTGGCTGCAGCCTTGACCGGTACTTGCTTTTGATCAAAGTCAATGCGGAAAACCTGCACTCACACAGGTAGGTGGAGGGAAGGGAATGAGCACTTTTACAGCCTTTTTGGCGAGGTAGGGGAACTCGGTCTCCACAGACAGCCACAAGTGGGCAAGTGTCACTTTACTCGTCTTTTTCTCGTTCTTTTGTGTCTCACGCTGCGCCTCCCCTGAAGCTCTCTGGCGCCCCCTAGGGGAGGCGCGCCTCACACTTTGAAAACCGCTGATATCCATTCTGCCCAACTAGGACGACCGAATTTGACAGTAAACAACTGCGGAAACAATAACGGGTCCCAATGTGGATAGAACGGCATACGCAACGCTTCTGGGGGTCCAACGGCTCCGTGTGTAAGAGCTCAAAACGATCATTTTCTGATAATGATGAGGCAAATAGCCCCGGCCTCTCCCCACCTTCTGCTGCTCACCCCTGCCATCTAAAAGTAAACTGCACACTGAATGGGGATTATCTTATCTTTTCTCTCAGATATGGACATAACAACGCGGAGTGAAGGTCTAATTTGACAGGACGGAGACACGCAGCTCTTGCTCACCTGCAGCTCCTCCCGCTGTGATGCAGCGGTGAACGGAGCGACAACAACAGACACTTCAAGTCAGATCATCGCCTCTTAGTATTTTAATAACTATCAACCTATCTAATAGTTATAAATTGTTATTTTTTACTTTCGGCGGGGTCACTGGATCACTGCTGCATGAGACAGAACACTGACGCTGTCCGAAGACGAGGGCGGACACAGAGAGGCTCCGTGTTGAATTAATTACCTATTATATAGAGTCGGTTGATTCATTTGGTGTTAAAAGCATGTCAATAAAATAAACAAGACCTAGAACGCAAGGACCTATTGAACCCGGGCACTTTTATTTATGTCCGCGGAAGATTTAAACTTTTTAATACACACGTTGACTGGCGAGAAAACACTCTATACCCGGCTCCCTCTGTCTGCCCCACCGTGGAGTATACCAGAAGGGACACCATATGGACCAACATGCTGCTTTGCTGCTTTGTGGAGGAGTTACAGCGCCACGTATCAGGCTTTCTGCATCAGCGTACAGTGATATGTACTGCAGCGGCTGTACAGAGCCAAACGTAGCTGTGCTGTCTCGTGTGACTTGTTTGGAGACGTTGCGGCTCGCCTCGAAAGTAGACCGAGAATACAGCGTCGACTAGCGCGCGCGGTAGTAGTTTGTGCGGATGCAAACAACTTAAGGTGCATGCCGCCACCTGGAGTCGGCTTGACTCGGTTTGCACTAAATAGGATGCAACATGTACATGTGTAATCGTCGTCTGATATCACATAAGTAGTAGGAATACACTTCGTCCCTGCTCAAGAGTAGATGAACTATACATTGTTATTGCGACATATTAACAGATTACTGAGACCACGCAATCCGATTTTAGTTGTAACCAGGATTGCAACAAGCAGTAATGAAAGTAACAGTAGTCACAATCTGCAGAACTTATGAAGTTAGAATGAATTGAATGATGAACAACAGTGAGGTGTATGAATACACTAAACGACAGCAGCTGTGGAGCAGTATCGACAGTGTCTATGAATATTGCCTAAGAAATACGAGTAGAAAACGGAAAGTAGTGCAAGTATGCTGATAATAAAATGTATAGATATATTTCATGATGATAAGCGCATCATGTGTGAACATACAAATGATGTGTCGTTCATCTCAGCTGTACAATGTCATGATATGTACCTTTCGTATTGAAATATACAGTAATTGGCCATCGCAATGTGTGAGGCATTCTACCAAGGAGGATGGTCGCATTCCATCAGCTCTTTTCACTAAGCGTCATGACACACATTGAGTCCATACGAGAATTTAATAATGAACTGTAAATAGTAACCAGACATTCTTCTCTTGCATACATAGCTCTGTATGTGAACATGTAATATTACACTCAATATTACAGTATGAAAGATATGTGAATGAATCTGCATGATGAAGGCAAACTGTGAGGAGTATTGAGCATTACAACTAGATGAATATCTACATGTGCTGTGAGCAAGTATGACCATTGTGTCATAGAAATACTCAACATTAATAATAAGTGTGAAACGATGAACAAGTGCAAGTTTAACCTAGTAATAATAAGTTTATTATGTTTATCCATTTGGATGATAAGCATTGTGGGACATCAATGACATTGTTCATGAGCCGGTGCATCTTCTCCTGCAGCAGAAGAGCCAAGTTGCTGTCAGACTCGACCTATCGTTGAAAAGTAGTATGCATCTGATTAATCATTATGTTATTCTGTGGAGGCACATTTGCAACAGATAATATGTATACTGCGTTTCTCAGCTCATTCCCCCCTAGCCGCAAGAACACTTGAGTCCAGAACATGAATGTCTTTTCGTACTCGCTTCGTATCACTCCGTTTCCTGATTGCCTCACCCCTTCCTGGTAATACATTCTGTTTAGCAGAACATGCAGTTTACATGTATTTTCCGTTTCGTACAACATTGATAAAATACTGCCGAGAGCATATGAATTATAATGTGACATCTGATACTATGAAATATGAGCACTTATATCATAGCATCTGGAGTGTGTGCTGTGTGATAGTCACCCATTCCACCGGAGATTATCACACATTTAATAAAAAGGTTTGAAAACAAATGAACAAGACTTAACCTATAAAATAATTTATTATGTTTATTCCGTTTTGGATGTAGCTTTTTGACCTTTCGTTTAGAGCCAGTGATCTTCTCTGCAGCAGAGAGCCAAGCGCTGTTCAGGACCCGAACCTAACCCTGAAAAGTATTATCATCTGAAATAATCATTATGTTATTATATATCACACATTATGTACATAATATGTATATCTTGTCTCTCTCATTTTCCTGCCGTCCCTCTTCGTCTCTTTCGTCTCGCATTCGGTATCACTCCGTTTACCTGATTACGCTCACCCCTTCCCTGGTAATACATCCTGTGGAGCAGAATTCTTACAGTTTTCCAGTTATTTCCGTTTCGTAAAATGATAAAATACGGCGAAGATATAAAATATGTGCTTCATTTTTTCATACTTTTGAATATATTCACTTATCTCATAGTAATCTCGTGTTTTACTGGGTCTTTTTGCATGAAAACAAAGACTGGCATATCGTTTCAAGCCAGTACGTTCGACAAAAACCCACGGCATGTTGTCGCGACTGTTGTTTTTATGCCATGCACCGGCTTGAAAGGGTCATGTGATCTTGATCACGCGACGTGACGCACGACTCCAAAGGGTTAATATTGAGCATATAAGTATTGTAAAACTTGGTATTTAGCAAAAGATACTCTGTTTTCGTATTGATGCTACTAAATGTGTTCATCCATTCGAATGTGGCAGTCTGCTATAATGGGGGGGTTGTGGAATGTGATTTACTTTAATATACATACATTTAATTTATTATGATTATGATATTTAGCATTGGAGTTTTATTGCTGCTTATGTATATGTTTCTCATTATTATTATTTTTAGTCGCTCATCTTATTTTTGTCTTTATTAATCTGTGCTATCCCCTCGTTTTTCACCTCTCACACTGTGAAAAACACTCCAACAAATATTACAAACAAGTGTACTGCAAGAAGCAACACTATATACTATTATTTGATTAAAAATATTGATATTTTTTCATTATAGTAGCCTGTGAAAACCGTCATAGACAAATATAGTGATTAAGATGCTTACAGTATCGGCATACGCAACTTACAAGAGGCTGGAATCATTGCGAACGAGACTAGAGTTCGTACAATACCCAGTTGTCTTTGTATTTGTGAATGAAGCGTCCATTCATGGTTAATCCTGTAATTGAACAAATGGAGATTTTGGCAACGCCCTCTAGGGCAATTTGGCAACACCCCCAGCCCATGGCATCCGGCTGGGGTTTTTGACTGGGGACACACCATACCAAGAGCTAAGTGGCGAACTCAGTGGCATATGGTACAGCCTTCGCGCCAGCTTATAGTCTTTATCTCTCGTATTAAATTTTCTTTATCTCTTTCCTTTATGGAATTGAAATATTATCGTATACATGGATAAAATAAGTGTAAAAGCACACTCTGTGCACATCACTGTGCGTCTGGGCCCCGTGTGTCATTATTCCAGTTTCTACAAAGCTTTAGCATGGCTATGGCTATGGTAATGGCGCTGGAAGCAGTCATCAGCGTGAGAATAGAACTNGATGGGCCGGTACCGAAGTGGGCCGGTCGGATAAGTCACTAGCACATCCCCCACTCCCCCCGTTGACAATTTACTAGTGGTACCGAAGTGGGCCGGTCGAGAGTCCCGGGCTGATTTTTAGTCCCAGTCCATCCCGATGGCGGTACCGGTACCGGTATGATCGCCCATATTGACGCACCTAATTCCTAAACTTCTAACAGATACAACATAAACCGATCCTTCAGCCTCATATGAGCTCTCAGACACGTTCAAAATTAAACTGTCATCGCTGTCTGAGCTTGCTGCTGTGTGCGCCATCGTGCGTTTACATGCAGATGCTGGGATCCTGAACGGTGCAGCTGGAGCGCTTTGCCCGCATTGACGTCACCCATAATTTGGCGGGACTTGAAGAATCCCCGAGAAGATCTAGAAAATTCTCAACATTGAAGGGCAGATTAATGGTTATCAAAGTACAAATATCCAAAATCAGTTCAGTAACGGTTTTCAAGGGGACAATATTTACTCAAATTGATGGGTTTGGATGATGGGGGAAACTCGTGTCACAGGCTTTTTAATAAGTTAACGTTGCCACGCAACACACACAAGTTCATCCAGTAAGCACAGTTGTGTCTTAAATTGCCTTGCCTCCAACTTTAGGGGCAGGGATTAAATAAAGAATAATTGTGAGAGGCTTAACACTGTTTCAGACACCTCAATACTTTTACTTAATGAGGTTGTTTTTTAGAGGACCATGATCAGGACAAAGACTGAAACTTACAATGTATTCCTATATTGATTAGGATACTATGAAAATGCAGTATTTTGCAAAACATGCATGTATTGCCTGAAAAACTAATATAAAAATAATATAACACCATTACTAGGTAAATAAATATCCCAACATCACCAGGAAATTCATCTCTGAATAATGATTAAATGGTTAAATGGAAGTTATATTTAGTTTTTGACATAAATCAAATCTCTTTTGACCCATTTATGTATGGTAGTATTTCAATGTAATTTACAATGGCATGCATGCAAAATGTGATGTTTTAAACAGGACTGCCAATGGCATTTGTTCTGTAACTTCTATTGCAAACCAGTAATTGTTTATTCTTTTACTCAGATCACTGTGTGTAGAATAAGAATGCCATGGCAACGACTGATACATATTGCCGGCTGCAGAGACATCATAAAAATAAACATACATAAGTATAATGGAGATAGGTTAGAGCAGAAATTGCTTTTCATTAGGTTTTCTGACAAATGAAAAACTATGGGAATGTGAAGATCAATATTACAAAAAGTAATGGGTCGGACTCAACCTGCATGTGGCAGATGGCTTGCTGGGCATACACAGCAGTAAACTCAATTGTGGCTATATCCTTGATTGAAGCTGATACACAACCTTCCTCATTGAGGCAGAGTCTGGGGAAATATCTGAAAAACCAGTGGAATTTGAGGGTGAACGTGTATAGCCATGCAAGGACATTTCAGTGTTATCTTATAAGCATAAAATGACAATTAACAGAAGGGTTGACAGCAAACAAAAGCGAAAAGGAGGAACACTGGAGAATTGGTTTTCCGGCAAGCAGCCGACAGGAAATGGCTCCTTTAAAAGCTTACTGCAGCAGTCTCTAGGATGTGAATAGCAGGTCAACTGAAATTAAGTTCAATTTTACATTTCCCAAGGAGAGCAATTAGTTCCGTGCTAGAGGTGGCACAAGGACATAACATATCCAGCACAAGAAAATGTAATGAATTCTTGACTACCATAATGGGGTGATCCATGAAAATGTCAAACGACAAATAACTAACCCAGACGTCCCAATGCCAATTTTATGCAGGATTTATGGAGATAATCGATCGAGATATATACTAACTATATCTTATCATGATTATAATGTACAGTAACTGCGCATATTTAGGACAACCACTGTTATACCTTAATGTTTTATATATAAATGTTGCTTTTTAATCAATATCCTAGATAACCGGACTTGCAGGACAACGCAATGATGTATGAGATGTATACTGTCAAACATAAAAAAAGTAGAAAACATTTCTGCCGTAATATTGATTGCCGTTCACATGAAACCAAGTGAAAAACAATGTAGTGTTCTCCAATAATAGTCCCGACATGCTTTGCCAATCTGGATTTGGCAGGTTAATTCAGTCACTCAAATGAAAGCCTGTGAAATGATTTCAAATACAGTATATGAGTTTTAGCTGATAGAAGCTAGTCTGTGTTGGCAGGGCTCTGTATAACAGTAACACATGAGAAGGTGAGATGGCAAGTCCAACACAACAAGAGAGCTTGAAATACCTCCCAGTACTCTCAAAAGAGTGACTGCCCTCACTTGGCACCGAAGAAACAGATCAAATTATTCTGAACCATTCACAGTTGTTACTGATCTGCTAGATTGGTCACTCGTAAACAAACAATGAAATGAAAAACATCTCACTGCAATGCTTAACGTGAATGTAAATCTGTATGCCAGACAGCTGTTATGCAGTCTGAACATATACAATTAAGATTTTTACTCCTCCGTTTCCATATCTCTCTCTTTATTCTGCAATGTGTAACAAGATCATAAAATGCTGCGGGACTTTATACCCCTTTTTCTTTTATACATTATTAATTTCTAAAAAATGCTCAATGCAGCACAATAAAAAGGTAGAAGCTGTTGTATTCAAGACTTTAACACAATGCTAATGTTAATGTGCAGTGCAGCATGTAGCCTTTTATGAATAAAGTATAGGAATGTGAGTAGCTTTCACAGCTTGGATTACCAGGTCACTCGATTTAAGCTGCCATAACTATTTGTTGCTTCTCTTTCCACATCCTTAAATGAAATCAGGGCAAGTTGTGAGAGCAAAACAATGTCAGCCGCAAAAACCCTACAGGGAAAGAACAAAGATATCAAGTTAAGCATCAAATAAGTATAGCCAGGGATGAGCAAAAAGGTTCCAAATCACTAGTCCTATTCTAAGATGCTTTATGAATGCAGGCTCTGGGTTTGTCAAGTATCTGTCATGGCTTGATCACAATTCCAATGTGATTATTCATAGTTTCTAGAAAGAAAAATAAAAGACAAATGCTCATCAACTCAAGACTACACAAAGGACTTCAGGGCCCTTCAAAAGACATCTTCCCACAGGGAACAGAAGGTTTAAGAGGACTCTGTTGTCTGCGGCAGGGATGTATTGGAACTACAAGCAGGCTGGTGGTGTTTGTTTTTTGGTCTTGAGAAAATCTCTGATGCTGACAACACAGACATTTCTATTACTTTGCTTGTTGTTTCGAAAACACTGCTAGAAAGACATTTTACATCAATCAAACCCACGGGTCCCTTTGAGCAAGGATTAAGGGCTTACATCTGAGTTCCCTTTCAAAGGAGAAAAAACAGCCATGACTGCTTTCCATCCACCTTGTTACATTGCACAAAAAACACTTGTCGATGAAAACTGCTGATCTGTAATCTGTTTCACACTGATCCTTCACAGTTGAGTGCTGGTTCTAGGGGAGAGCAGGTCTATGATCTTGGGTCAGTAGTATTCTGACTGTGAGTCTTGAAAAATTAGAAAAGAGAAGCTGTTTGCCACCAGGAGCTTGCTAGAAGGGGGCCTGCTGGCAATCTGTTAAATGATGTATCAGCAACAGTGGGTGCTGGCTGCGACTCCAACCAACCTTGGCAGAATGGCATCAAGCACACATACTCAGGCATACACAACTGAACAGGGATCTGCATTCACAAATATTTGAACAAACTTTGAAAAGACACACTCATAATAATTAAAAATGCCACCAAAAAACATTAAAATATACTCATATAATTGTACATTAAATAAAACCAACCTTGACAGACTGGTGGGGGTGCATCCATCTGTAGCCTCTCTCCAAGTCGGCAGGTCAGAATCTCACTGCCCACCAAGGTGAAGCCGGGCAGGCACGAGTACTGAATGATGTCCCCTGTGCGAAGTCATATAACACGCAATTATTCAAACACACGCTGGGAGTGGATATGAAAGACATATCCGTCTACACACACACACACACACACACACACACACACACACACACACACACACACACACACACACACACACACACACACACACACACACACACACACACACACACAAGAGCAGCCTCCTCAGTACGAGTACTTCAAACAGTAATCAACAACACATTTTCTAATGAAGATTGACACCCCCTTAGGTATAGCTGGAGTACTGAAGGCATTATTGCACACACACGCATGCACACACAAAATCTAATTTACACTCAATTTCAAAGACACAAAGTAAGGCAGACACTAGCCATGTGATTTCCAATTTTATACACTTCTGAACACTGTAACCAAAAAAGGGCCTACTTCAAGAGCTAATCAGCCCTTGCCTTAAACTTCTATCTAATTGCAAAACGCATGAATAAATCGCCAAACTCAGAAGAATGGAAATAATTATGAGAAAGAAGAGAAAACGGCAACAATAAAGAGAGATTTGAAAGATATCCCAGGTAGAATGAGTTGGTGAAGGCCAAAATAATATCTGTACAGGGGCAGTCTTAATAAATACATACATCCATTATACAGTAGACATTAGAGAATGTACATCTGTTCATGAATATGTACTACACATAAAGATTACCATGACTTACAGCAAAGATAAAAACATCTGCAAAATTGTTTTCAATGAACAAATAAAGAGTTTAGATGACAGGGGAATTAACTCATTAATAATGGGCGAAACCATTAGATACGTCAAGTCCCATTTAGTTCTCTGTCCAGGGCTGTCCAAGCAAATTAGCTTATGTCTAGTGCACATTTATTTAATAACACATTGTCTATGGCCAGTAAACAAGCAAAATAAAAGAAGACAAACCTATTTCAAACTCGTCATCATCGGTTAGGATGGTTGCGTTGGCGACAGGAGGGGGTGGCTGACAGGCTCTCAGCTGGTATGCTGTTGGAGAGAGGACAACAGTGTTTGCTTGCACTCAATTGTGGTGTGTGTGTGTGTGTGTGTGTGTGTGTGTGTGTGTGTGTGTGTGTGTGTGTGTGTGTGTGTGTGTGTGTGTGTGTGTGTGTGTGTGTGTGTGTGTGTGTGTGTGTGTGTAGTCGTAGTGTGTGTAGTGTGTAAGTGTGTAGTGTCGTGTGTGTGTGTGTGTAGTGTAGTGTGTGT
>NW_011359125.1:1902587-1907430 GCF_000735185.1 Notothenia coriiceps | reverse complement strand
AGTGTAGTGTAGTAGTGTAGTGTGTGTAGTGTGAGTACGTAGTGTGTGTGTGTGTGTGTGTGTGTGTGTGTGTGTGTGTGTGTGTGTGTGTGTGTGTGTGTGTGTGTGTGTGTGTGTGTGTGTGTGTGTGTGTGTGTGTGTGTGTGTGTGTGTGTGTGTGTGTGTGTGTGTGTGTGTGAGAAAGAGAGAGACAGGAGAAACAAAGTGTGCATATGTATTATATATTCAACTGCAGCACTTTCTTTACTCTCCCATCATGCTGAAACTTGATTTGATCATAAATTGCCACCTATGTTCATGATCATCAAGAACCAATCACTCATTTAGCTGAGATGGGGGGCATTTTATTATTAATTAACTTCTTCTCGAAAAGGGGCGTTTTAATAGTGCAGGCAAAAAACAGGCATAAGAAAGGCATCCATTATTCATTACTGCACCGAACTAGAAGCATTACCATGTACCAAAATGAGAAAGGCCTGATAATGACTCATAAAGGGGGGAAAATTAAAGGCGTTCCAATATAGAAAGGCAGGCCCCATATCCCTCAATACTTTTGTGATCTTCATTAGCGCACGATGTTCCCAGCAACGTGGAGAAGTGAAGAAGTAGGGGTGATTACAGCAGGGCGGGACAAGGGTTTTACTTAGCTGGTATCAAAGGGAGTTACCGTAATATTTCAGGACAAAGAAGCCGCTGGTGCTGAAGTCGCTGTGGAATTTGATGAGGACCTGATTGGCGGTGGTGGACACGCCCTCCTGCACTGAGTTGCCGCTGAACTGACCGATTTGAGGCGATGCCTGGTCGGGTCCATCCCTATATCAGAGAGGGGGAGGGGGAAATATATGAAAGATTGAAGGGAGGATGAGGACAGAGAAGCAATCTTGTGGACTTTGTTTTTAAAACCTGAGAAAAAGTTTCACTTTAATCAACAGCGTCAAAACACGTTCAGTATGAGTAACCTGATGATGTTGTATACAGTAGTGCTAAAACTTGTTGCCTCCGTCAGCTCCGCCAGTTTTTTTTTGTGAGGGGGGGTTAATGATTAATAATTTGCATTAATGTACAAAATCAGCAACAGCTTTTGTGACATCTTCGTTCCCTGCAAAACACTTTGTGTCGAGGCAGTTAATATTCTGTTCGTGAACATAATGAGTGTGTATTGTTATCACCAGGCTTCAGCTCCTGCGACCCTGGATGGAATTAAGTCTTCAGTTAATGTATGGATGGTTATCACAACATCCTAAATCCCTTAGCCTAATAACGTGATGTATAAGGAACTCTTGCCCTGGGAATCAAAAATTAATTGAATTGTAATGACCTCTTTGATTTTCACTCTTTATGGAGAGTAGGTTATTATCTGCGAAGGGTGAATATATCTATGGGAATGCACTCATTACTGTAGCTACAGTACATGTCAGCCTTATTCAGGTTCAATTATAACTGAATTTCACTAAACTTCAAAGAACAATCAATGTGTGGCAAAGACGTGACAATACTGATATGTTTTATTGATGGAAATACGTCTTAAACTCTTTGAGGCACCAATAAATTACAAAACTAATAAGAGGCTGAGGCATTAGCAGTCACTGAAATAGTTACTGGCATGCTGCCATTGGTGGATGATACCCTGAGATGCTGAAGGCTCTGAATGTTGTCAGCCTGCTGAGTCTGGCCGATCTCTTGGACACCATCCACATTTGGCAGTTGTGAGGCAGCCCCAACTGAAAGAGTTTAAGTGTCTATGGGCCTTGTTCCCAAATGAGGGTACAATGTAGTGTGAAATTGCCAAGTGGCATAGCACTGAAATGTCATGTTGAAAATGGAGCAAAGCCTGAAGGTGAAGTTCTCAATTTACGGATACAAAGAGTTGAAATGAGCTGCCTGTGCAGGTTTGGGTCATAGAGTGAGAAGCAGGATATTTGGGAGGAGCTCGGAGTAAAACTGCTGCTGTACTACTCCTCCTGAAAAGAGCCAGTAGAGATAGTTCAGACATCTAATGAGGATGCCTTAGGGATGGCTCCCTGTGGAGCCACATGAGGCACATTCGACTGAGAGGAGACCCCGGGGCAGACTCTGAACATGCTTATAGAGAAGAGGCTGAACATGCATGAAGAGCTAGGATGGCCTAAATGACAATATAACTTCCTGTGAGAAGATTGAGATCTAGCTACCTTGAAAAATGTTCTATACCTATATATTGTTATATAAATGTTTCTACTGAGGTAGCTTAACCCATTCTTTTGTTTTGTTTGAATGATGGAGAGCAATTTTGAAAGAGCCTTTCTAGGATTGTTGCATCTGTGTGATTATGTATCTTAATTTGCCAGGTATTTACTTTCCTGCATTAGCCAAACAGACAAACCAACATAGTGTACACATACATTGTGTCTCAATTGAGCTTTCTCAGCTGATATACTATAATATATGTATCCCTATTGCAATGGAACATTTTAAATTGTAAATGTACAGTCCAAGATGAATAGAAGTGTGGATGGCGGTGGGGTGATAATAGAACTTGTCATTTGCACTGAAGCCCTTTATGAGACATGCATTAGCTGCTGGCAGCACAGAACACGGATGCACCTCTGCTAATGAGAGCAGGGGAGAACTTTCAAAACTTTTCTAAAATATTACTATGATTCATTTCTGAAATAATCTGCCTGCTTGGATGACAATTTTTGTTTGTAATGCATGTAGCAACGACATACTACTTTACTCTGATGATAACAAAAAAAAAACCTTCATGTGGGAGGACAGTACAATTCTTTTATACTCTATAGAAAAGTATTTCATTATTTGCACAATCCAGTAGCTCTAGGCCTATTCACATGAATGATGTAAACTAAATGCTTTTTTGGATGCGTGTGTGTTCCTTTATTATCCTTGATATTACAAAAAATCGTATTGCCGTTTCATTTCAGAGTGATCAGCAAAATGGGCGACGGCAGTCAGGCAGGGAAATGAAATGTTACCATCAGGGAAAAGATTGTTCATTTGCTTTTTCATTTGAAAAACCGTAGTGCCAGTAGCTCTCTCCTCCCGTACTGTTAATGGTAGCCCTATATGCTGGAAGGCATTTCCCTCCTTCATCACCCAGGAGGACAGCTCCATGACTGCCTGAGGCTTACCTTGCTACAGAGAGGCTAGAAAAAGGTAGAGGAAGAAGCTGAGACTCAGATAGATGCAGCTGCTGGACTGATAACAAGCAGTTAGTGTGAAGTAGTTTACTTCTTCACAATTATATGAAATTATTAAAATTCCTATATACTGATAAAGAGCCAATGAATCTCAGCTGTTTCATGTGTGCACACATTTCCGTCTTTTTAGCTTGAGAGAGAGAGACACACAGTGACTCAGACTTTAGTTCAGTCTCTTATTTCATCTTGTACCGGAATCTATTTTGCCTTAGCAAGGGACTGTAAGGAAAAAAAAATTGTCAGGGAAAGAAATGATGAAAGGAATCCACAGATGTCCAGACAAAGGTCAACATATTTGGCTGTTGGCTCATCTAATACGGGTGTCACATGAAAAGTTCAAAACTTCGTCAAAAGTTGTCCAACTGGCCTGTGGCTCTGACATTTTGTCAACTGTTAAATCCATTGTGAGCAGGTTTTGAGTTTGCAATAAGAGAGGAAAAATACTGGCCCCAATAAAGAATGTGAAATCTCATATATTTTCTCAAGTTCTTCCTTGAGTAAAGACATACAACTTCAATTGTCAAACCATTTGGGTGATGCTCTAAAAGCAATGCACTGTAATTTGAACCCACTTGGTGAAAACTCCCCTTAGTCTTGTTTTGTAGAAATCTGTCAATTCTTTCAGAAGCTTAAACACACATCACTTTTAATTAACAAAGAGTGTTTCTACAGAATGTCAATAGGACTCTGTATGTAGCTCTGTATACAGAAAACAGACGGTTTTTAATGCGTGACATACCTAGAGAGAATTGGTGACTTACCACACAGTGATGTAGTCGTAGATTGGCTCAGTATTGATAACAGAGAAATTGATGGAGATGCCGTACCCAGGAGGCACTCTGACAGTCCACATGCAGTCCTGAAAGTGTGGATACTCAGCTGGGTGTCCCGGAGAGTAAATTGTGCCATTCATGGATGTTACATTCCCACCACAGAGAGCTGCAGGGAGGGAAAAATCAGAGATTCTGGATTTAAAAAAAGGCCTTTCTTGCTTTACCTCAAATCGTAAAACCAACCCGGTCTCACTCCCTGATAGTCCAATAGCGACGCTTGGTCAGGGACCTTTGGCGTGCAGTTGGAGAGTGGTCTGCCTGCAGGCCTCCACTCTCAGGACAGTTCCGGTGTAGGCTCCACTTTCAAGACACCTCCACTCTCAGTACAGGAAGTGACGATTCTGACGAACACGTTTGTTTCCCCACCCCCCGAAGGACTCGTCTGATGGAAGTTTTCAAATCACAATGGAGACTCATCACGGAGGTGATGAGTCCGCTCACCATGCACTTTGGGTCGGCCTTGGTCAAGCCCTTTTTCACCCCCCCATCCTGGTTCTCGTAAAAGTTGACTTATCAATTTTTCGCTCAAATGACACCATGGAGGAATGTAACGGGAGTTAACAGGGGACCCGCCTCACGAGTGCCTATTTTCCCCGCTTTTAGGCAATTTCACCCGGTTCCTTCTACCGGGGACACTGCCCGGTCTCGGGTTTCCCCCCACGGCCTGTGTCCAGCCGTATCCCCCCCCACTCTTCCATATATTAACGGATTTTGAAAGATTTTCTCCTCTCCTCTCACTGATCGAATGGCAAACGCGACCCACCATCGGAGGGCCTCCACGGGCCCGGCCTAGTGCCGGTGCTCTGGTAGTTC
>NW_011359125.1:1879060-1902542 GCF_000735185.1 Notothenia coriiceps | reverse complement strand
TCGTGGCCGTGATCTTGCCAGGCCACCTCCGGGAGGCAACAACCCAGCGCAAACGGTAAGTTAGACACTCTCCTCTCCAGTTTTAGGTAATTTTATACCTACTCACCCCCTTTGCCGACCTGTGTCCGGCACCCCCCCCTGTGGGCTCTGGCC
Source organism: Notothenia coriiceps (assembly GCF_000735185.1). Lineage (NCBI taxonomy): Eukaryota > Metazoa > Chordata > Actinopteri > Perciformes > Nototheniidae > Notothenia > Notothenia coriiceps. The sequence goes on along the minus strand of NW_011359125.1, from coordinate 1,902,389 downwards.
CGTCACAGGGGCCAGCTTCCTTGGCCCACTTTATCGGTTTGTTAATTATTTTGGCCCCTTTTATCCCCCCTTTCACTTTTTTTCACAGACTTTTATCCGTGAGCACTCCGCTCAGTTGAAAATACTCTTGGTCCGACCCCCCCAGTTTTCCCTAACTGGTTCCGGCTGGGTTTCACGTACCACTCGCCTGAGTAGTGGAGGCACTACTCAGAGGTAACACTAAACTTTTGAAGGTAGTCTGCTCAGGAAGCCCCCCGCCCCTTTGTTTGCACAAGCAGTCTTAGCAGTGAAGGACATGACTCTCACCTCCACAGGACTCTCACCTCGGATGTGGCCTTGACAGGACTCTCACCTCCGGACGTCCGTCTGGGGAGAGGTTTGTTAAAAGGGTAAACGTGCGCTTCGTCTCCAATCTGTTTCTTTTGTTTACTGGGACTGGTACTTATGGAAGGTGCCTCACGCAGCTCCGCGTTCGACAGGTAGGGTTTCTTCGTCCTCCCAAAATCCATCGCCGGTCGTGTCGGTTAGAATTCCTAGCAATGATGAGTTTTAATAAAAAAAGAGGATAAGACTAACTCATTCTGTAAGCGTGAAGTAGCGTGTATGTATGTGGTTTGATCGTCAATATAAAGGATAGGTATAAGAACTTCCAAAAATGTATTCCCAAACAAGTATATATCTAAGTATTCAGGACTTAATATATGTGTAGACATCATGGAATCTTTTGTAGCGCTTTTAAATAGTATAATATCCCGACAACTGTCATAAAAGAGCCCTAAATACCTGCCTATTTTTTCTCTAATAGGTTTTAGGCAAGACATCTTTTGAAATCTAAGACTATACTGAGTTTCTTACTTTTGTTCTTTAAACTTGGACGCGAATAGGGTTACAAGTCTAAACCCCAAGGACTTCACTTAATCGTTATACCGTCTATAACAGTGCTAAGAGTACAATACAGTGCGAATATCAAGAAACATCCAAACCCACAAAAAAGACAAGGTGGACAGTTTACAAAAGGGAGACCCAATAACAGACAGGGAAAAGGACCAACAAAAAGGGAGACATCAAAGGGACCACACAGATTAACAGACTAATACAAGTGGACACCGGGGGACACAAAACAGAGGAGTGGAGGAGTGGACACAGAACAACACACTAATCAGAACCACGACATAAAATTCAAGACCTTTAAAACGCAGACAGAGAACAGCCAAGAGACCACGGTACTGTATTAAGACGCCACTCGACAACGCCAAAACAGGTAGACAAATATAGTATTCGGAACTTTATTCCTCAAAAAAAAGGTCAAATTATAGACGTAAACACAGGGTCGAGGAAAGTGTTTTGGCACTGTCTTTCTTGGCTGCCTGGTTTTTATACCTGGGTCGCCTAATACCTTCTTAAACTTGAATCTAGACAAAGCTTAGATCGAAAAAGGAAGTTACCAAAAGTACGGCTCACCTTCCTTGAAGGAGGCATCTTTCCTGTTTCTCGATAAGAGCTCTCTCGTGCTTACCTCCACCCCGGCTCTTACGGAACAACTCTTCAAGCAACCGTCCTAACCAATGTCGACAAGCGTTCAACATGACTCCTTAACCAGGCTGCGGAACATTGGGAAAGGAGTCCTAGGCTGATGCCAGGACAACCTCCAGGGTGCCTCAGAGGTTTCTCGGAGATCCTCTGCGTCCCCGGTCCTAAAGTCGGGCACGAGCGTTGTCGGTACTAGGGCCACACCTAAGTGGCCGGACATGATCGGGGTCCGTACCGATCGAGGGACAGAGGGTTTTAAGGGTTGCGACCGTTTGGTATAGCGGAGCCACCCTTAGGGCAGACTTCAGTTGGTACGAAGACGGGGTCCAAGGACGAGGACAAGCCTCACGCATACTACTGGCCAGACCGAATACCTCCACGGTGCCTCATAAGTCGACGCCGGGGACGCTTCTCTTCCTCAGCGTTCCGGTCCGTCGTCGGGCTCGGGGGTCGTCCGGTTACCAAGGCCGATGTCTTGGGCCGGGTGTCGTCCGGCACCGAGCGTCGGGGTTCATGTCCGGGTTCGTCGGTTTACCGAGGTACGACGGTCATGGCCGGGAGTACCGTCGAACCGAAGGTATGAGCGTAATGGACCGAATATGTCGGTCCCAGGTCCGAGGCGAGCCGCGCGGGGTCGATTCGGTACCAAGGCCGAGGTCACGCGCCGGGTCGTCGGTACGGGGGACGAGGCGTCTTGCGCCTGGGAATCGTCAGTACAAAGCGCGGAGTCTTGGCCTTGAATGTCGGGTACAAAGGGCCGAGCGTCTTGCGCCTGGAATCTCGGTACAAAGGCCGAGGTCATTTGCGGCCTGAATCTCGGTTTCCCCCCCCCCCCCCCCGACACAATAGGCCGAGGGTGTCTTGGCCTGGGAATGGTCGGTACAAAGGCCGAGTCTTGACCTAGAAATCGTTTGGTACAAAGGGCCGAGGTCTTGGCCTGGGTACCGTCGGTACCAGGGGACGAGGTCTCCGACCGGTATTGTCGGGTACCAAGGCCGGGGTCAAGGTTCGGTACCAAGAGCCGAGTTTTCATGCGGCCGGGTTCGCTCAGTACCAGGGCTACGGCCGGAGGAGCAGTGGACAACTGAGTAGCCGGCTGCGGTCGCGGGCCTCCGCCGGCCCGGCCTAGTGCCAGTGCTCTGGCAGTCGGTTCATCCGAACTGCGGGTTCGACTCTGATGGCCGGGAGGGTTTGCTGCGTTGGGGTGGGGGACTTCCCCCACTCTGCGTGTCTCTTCCTTCCCGGACCGGCCGATATGAAGCGTGACCAAGACGCACCGCACCGTCTGACTCAGGGGTCCGGGTCACACAGCGGGGTGGAGGTTCCGGGCTGGAACCTCCCCACCTCCGCTGCGGTGCACCCCGGTTTCTCGAACCCTCCAGTGTTGTCTAGCGGGTGAAACTCAAATGCAAGATGTCGTTATTTGTATATATAAATATATATATATATATATAATAAGTGTCAGTGCGATTTTATTTTGTATTAGCGTGCATTTCCTGTTCGGAAAGTGGCGCTGTACTGAGAGTAAACAATAATAGGTGTCCCTATTTCCCCCACCCCAATGCAGCACACCCTCCCGGCCATCAGAGTGGAACCTGCAGTTTGGAGGAACCAACCGCCAGGGCACCGGCACTAGGCCGGGCCGGCGGAGGCCCTCCGATGGTGGGTCGCATTTGCCATTCGATCAGTGAGAGGGGAGGAGAAAAATGCAACGAAAATGGTCAAAATTCGATAATATATGGATGAGTGGGGGAGGGAAACGAGAACAAGGCTGGGGGGGTCAAAAGGGCTTGACCAAGGCCCACCCAAAGTGCATGGTGAGCAGACTCATCACCTCCGTGATGAGTCTCTGTTGTGTTTTTAAAACTTCGATCAGACGAGTCCTTCGGGGGCCTGGGAAAAAAACGTATTCGTCACTATCGTCACTTCCTGTACTGAGAGTGGAGGTGTCCTGAGAGTGGAGCCTACACCGGAACTGTCCTGAGAGTGGAGGCCTGCAGGCCCATGAATTGTTGTCGTCTTCTCTCTGAACGTTTTTTTCAATGAGATTAAATTTTTTGGTTTAACACCCCTTTGTACTTTCACGATTGGTTGCTGATACAAAGGAAATGACCATATTTGGATCCGATGAGATTGTGCAGGAGAGACACAGCTTTCTAACGATATCTCTGTTGACATGGTGCACACAGTGGTCGCGGTACTTTATGTTACGTTAGAATGCAAACTTTTGGTGAATTTAGGAGAAATCTAGAGACGCAAATAGACAAACTATAGTAAAATAAACACTTAAATGTGTATTTTGTACGTTTTCCTTCCAAAAGCCTGAAAGAAAACGTGTTATAGAATCAAAATAGCACAAAATCTCAAAATTGACCAGTGCTTGAAAAACGATGTTTTTGCCTGCCGTGTCTCGCCTTAAGAGAACATCCAGTTCACAAGTCATACAATTTCAAAATGAACATCCTTGGTTAACAACAACTTCATAGGGGATTTTAAAGTTGTGTGAAGTAATTAAACATTACAAATACAAGATCAGGGGGTCATTAAGATCTTTTAAATTATTATTACCCCCCTTCATAAAAGAGACTTCCTTATAGTTAATAAAGTAATTACACATTAGTTCACAAGCCATACAACTTAAAAAAAGAACATCTTTAGATAACACATCATATTAAAAAACTAATGTAATTTAGAGAGGACAATACAAGTTTTAGGTGACTTAGTGAGTGAAAATGAATGGCTTTTTATTTAGTTTGAGCGTATTTCTTTTTAAAACTAACTCCACCCCCCTATCTTTCTGGCATAGGATAACAGCCAAATCAGGGAGTGACAGGAAGGGGGAGAGAAAGCGGGGGAGAAGAAGGGGTGTGAGGGTGACGGGGGGAGACAGTCTCACACATCCAGACTCCATTTTTCATGAAGAGCCTCAGACGGAGGGTCTGAACCCGGCACAGATACTGCATCCGTTTCTTGATTGGCTCTCCCGACGGATGGCGGTAAGTTGTCAAAGGCGTCTCGCTGATTAAACCCATATCGAAGCGTCTCTTGGCCATTTTTCTTTTTTGAAAGGTGACTTGATGAGTGGAAATGACTGGCTTTTTATCTAGTCTGAACGTATTTCTTTTTTTTTATCTAACTCCACCCTCACTGTCTTCTGACATCACAGTCAAAGGAAGGGGGTGAGGAGACAGGAAGGGGTGTGAGGGGGACGGTGGGAGACAGGAAGGGTTGGGTTGAGAAAACGGGGGGTGTGAACAGACTGTCTTAATCAACACTTTTTGATTAGACACCTACAGTATGTGTGATTACACTTCACCCCTCACATCAAAGGATCTCACACCTACTTGTGATATCACCCCTACTTGTGATATCACACCTTGAACATAGGGGAGGCGGGACTTAGCTCATTAACATCATTGGGGGCGGCCCCCCACCTGTCACTTGTGTATGCATNGCGGGGAAACAAACGTGTTCGTCAGAATCGTCACTTCCTGTACTGAGAGTGGAGGTGTCCTGAGAGTGGAGCCTACACCGGAACTGTCCTGAGAGTGGAGGCCTCTCCACTCTCAGGACAGTTCCGGTGTAGGCTCCACTCTCAGGACACCTCCACTCTCAGTACAGGAAGTGACGATTCTGACGAACACGTTTGTTTCCCCGCCCCCCGAAGGACTCGTCTGATGGAAGTTTTCAAATCACAATGGAGACTCATCACGGAGGTGATGAGTCCGCTCACCATGCACTTTGGGTCGGCCTTGGTCAATCCCTTTTGACCCCCCCAGCCTGGTTCTCATAAAAGTTGACTCGCCTCACGAGTGCCTATTTTCAGACACTTTTTTTCACTTTCCCCCCTATTTTCCCCGGTTTTATTAATTGTTTGGCTATTTCACCCGGTTCCTTCGACCGGGGACACTGCCCGGTCTCGGGTGTCCCCCCCCACGGCCTGTGTCCAGCCGTTTCCCCCACTCATCCATATTTTAATGGATTTTGACCTCTCCTCTCACAGATTGAATGGCAAACGCGACCCAACAACGGAGGGCCTCCACCGGACCGTTCTAGTGCCGGTGCTCTGGCGGTCAGTTCCTCCGAACTGCGGGTCCGACTCTGATGGCCGGGAGGGTGTGCTGCGCTGGGGTGGGGGACTTCCCCCATTCTGCGTGTCTCTTCGTTCCCGGGCCGGCCGATATGAAGCGTGACCAAGACGCACCGTCTGACTCGGGGGTCCCACCACGGGTCCCACAGCGGGGTGGAGGTCCCCGGCTGGAACCTCCCCACCTCCGCCGCGGTGCACCTGGCAAACATGGTTGTTTCTCGAACCCTCCACTGTTGTCTAGCGGGTGAGACTGTGTTGCATGCTTTTATGACTGAATCACCACTTACTGTATATAAAACGAACCATAACTGTGTGTTATTGGATTATCACTGAAATATTGTGGGGAAAACGCACCAGTGAGATACAACTGCAGGGGACGGTTACTGGTTGCCATGAATGGGATGACACAGAGTAGTTCAGAAACTAAAACTTCTCTGTCACAACCCTGCAGTTGGAACGTGTTAAAATGTGACTTTGAACTAAGAGTCAAAGCCGAAGTGCTGCCCTCAGGATAAAAAAGGACTGTTAACTTGAAGGGCTATGTAGTGTTGATGGAGCAAAACTATTTAGCATTTTCTCAAATAAATACCAACCTTTGTAGTGGACTTTAAACATATGTTAGTGCTTCATTTTACTAATGAAAAAAGCAATGATTTATAATACCAGAGAGACATCTGAGAAGTCTCCTTGAAATTTACAAGACAGGTGTAATCAGCTCTGTGATAAAAACTTGCAAATGTTCCATATATCAATGTAATGGTCTGTGTCGATTTATAGTTCACTAAAGTGGTGTTACATTGGTGGTAAAAGTGAGCCAGATGCTTTATTGGGGGGGAGTAAAGGACAAGATTCAAGAAACAACTTTCTGCTTTTCAAAATAGCTTCAACTATCTTATTTGTAGTGTGTCATCTTAACTTAAGTCATCTTCTTAGAAAATAACATGCTTGACATTCACAAGAGTTTGTGAGCAAGACATAACTGACACACATATCAAAACACTGCCTAGAGAGCAACTGGCTTGTTAATAAAAAGAGGCAGTGGGCTAATCACCTTCGCAGCGAGGTATGGGGTGATTCCAGTTTCTGCTGACTCCATGCAGACATGTAAGAGACGGCTCTCCAAGCAGAGTGTAACCCGAAAGACACTCAAAGGAAATGGTCATCCCCACACTGTATTCCTGACCGATCACTATGCCGTTACGAAACGGTCGTGGGTCCGGACACCTCTGTAGCTCGTATGCTGGGAAGGAAAGAAGCCACACACAACAGAGGAGGTTTACGAAACCCATGTTTGATAAACTTATGGCGGTTGAAGACCCAAAATCTAAGTCTTGTCATTTCTTATTTCACAAAAGTTAAACATTCTAAAAATACTTTGTCTAAAGGACTCAAATTCAAAGTATTGTCCCGATGTAAGGCCAATACGAATTATTCACTTAGCATTCAAGGATATGTGCCATTGAATGTCTCAGAGGAGGTCAACATTGGTTTATTTTTACTTTAACCTTATATAATCTTAGTTCCCACCTCAGTGAATGTGTCTGCCTTGCCGGGCTAATCTTTTGTCCCTTGTCTGTATCTTACTTGACTAATGGTCCTTTAAGTGTTCTAATAGAAAACTCTTCTATCGCCTATAACACCTAATGTTTACTTTACCATAAGGACACATCTTTGCTCCTTACCCTGGTAGACAATGTGAAAGCCATGCTTGTTTTGGGAGTAGTCGCTGTGGAAGAAGAGAGTGGTCTCATGGGTGGTGCTAAAGAGAGAGTTGGGCAGCACAGGGCCACTGGACCGATCAATCACTGTGCCCGTCTCCAGGTTCCCGCTTCGCACCTCCAGATAGTCATGAACAGGCTCTGTGGAGAAGTTCATAAACTGAAGATGGATCCCTTAAAAGGAGAAAGAAAACAAACTGAGTGAATGTGTGTGTTTTTGTTATGACTTTAACAGAGTTTAATTCAAACTTAATGCATGCCTAAAACTATCAAGGTTTTTAACACAGTAAGAAAGTTCTGAGGAGTTTACAGTAGGATGGAGAAAAAAGCAGTAGAGAAGACATTAGAGCTAGCAGAACAAAGAAGAAAGGGAAAACAGAGGGAGATGACAGACCGAAGCCGATAGGGAGTTGAACTCTCCAGCTGCAGTCCAGGCTGCTCTGGTAATTCCCCGGGAAGCCAGGGCTGAGGATGACGCCGCTGAAGTCTGTCATAGAGCCGCCACACTGAGCTGAGGGTGACCAACCAAGGAGAAAGAACATGTCACTTCTCCACAGATCGTCTCCATGGGAAAACAAATGAGAACAGTTGGGGGAGTGAATATGGTAGGAGGGCAAAGAGCAATATGTCTTTTCAGTCCATGCACAACTGTTGTGTATGTGTACAAAAAAGCAGGAAAAGTAACAGTAGTGGTAATGTCTGTGTTAGCCACATTTGCTCATAAAAGTGTTAGATGTCTGTGTGCTTGTATGCAGATTGTAGAAGAGGAGGACTTTAGTGGGCGAGAGAGACAACAACAAGTGCTGCGAGTGCGCTTTATGAGCTTAGGATAGGGGGTAGCTTATGTCTCTGATGTTTAAGCATGTCTATGAATTGTGCATGTACATCTCCGCTTGACTGTGTGGATTATGTTCCATAAGGGCATCCGGCAGAAAACAGACTCAGGCACATTACATGTTTGTTGGTGCTGTAAATAAAAATTAAATGAGGGAGGCAATTTTCAATAGAGTACCACAGTTTTGCTCAGCGGTGGCAGTGATTACTTCACCCTCCCCTACAACACCCCACTTCTCTTCTTTGACTGTGCGTTAGAGAACAGGTCAGCCTGCTGTGAAGGTTACACTCGTCCCCCATTCTCCTCCTCAGATACACCAGTCTTACATAAACACCCAGGTGTAATGCAATTACAACCACCAGAGGCATCAATGTAAACTGTAGCCACATCATTCCTCTTTTTCACATCCGAAACCGAACTGATCTGTTTATGTAGAAAACTGTCTGAGACACAAGGGGGACTGCTGCCAATTCTTCAGAGATGAGAAACCAAGGCTGGAACTAAGCGCAAACTATGTCAGGATTTAATTGTGATGCTGGTGGGGGAAACCTGCGTGACCCGTTTGTGTATAAAAATGAAAGAGAGGATGAGAGGAGAGGAGCTTATGAAGATGTTTTAGTATTTGTGTAGGGGCATGCAGCCACTTTGAAGTGAGTTTATCAGTAGCAAAATGGGTAAAGATCCTGCGGTGTTGGGTTGAGCGTGTGTACTTTAAACGAGCGAGGAGTGGAGCTAACGAGGGTACACGCGCCCGAGAACAGGCCTGTCAACAGTAAAGCTGGGATTTGTGTCTGCAGTTAACTGTGTAAACCACAGGGACAGAACATTTAAATGAAGAGTGTGTTGAGTGAGTACTTATGTGTGCAAGTGTTTGTGTGTTTATAAGTATTTCAAGTGCGTGTTCGCAATTTATATGTGTTTGTGTGTGTGTTTATAAGTAATTGAGGGCAGCAGAACAGTGTGTGTCTAAAGAGAAAGTGGCGCGCCTCCTTAGTAATCTCTGGAATCCATCACTGTTCCTAGTTCCTATCAACTTAAGATGAAGTGTCGGTGTGAGTAGAGACTCTCATCAGGGGTATCAAAAATCAAACAACACATTGAGATGGTGCAAAGCCTTATTGATTTTGAAGGGGAAAGCAGAAAATACATAATCCCCACTTTTCAAAGCCCCACACCCACCCATCATTCCCTTCCCTGGTCTTATAATAAAATTGTAGCTTTCCTTAATATAATAACAAGTCCTGTGCGAGGGCATTGATCTATTGTGTGTGAGTAAAGTACTGCTAAGGGAGAAATACAAAAGAAAAACAAGGAAAAAGTCAAAGAAGAAAGGTGAATGGCAAAAGATAAAAAAAGAGACTAAATCTGTGTTTGATGCAACAAATATGGTTTATGTTGTCAGCAAAATCAGCTTGTTGAAACCCAGTACAGTGGCAATGTCAGACTGTATATAATACATTACCTAAACAAAGAGGTACGGGGTAATTCCACCTTCTGACGGGGCCAGGCATGCAGGTGATATATGCATTACCCTGTTGAGGAAAACAAACAGAACATATTTACCATCCACCTTCAAAATACAGTGTAATAAAAAAGAAAACACACCAAGAGATCAAATAGACGGGTCTTCCTCAAGCAGATTATATCTCTCTCCTGTGGATCTTTGGAATTGGTTAACAGTCAGATTTGTTGTTTCTTTCTAAATCCTCTTTTCAAGGTCTTGTGAGTACATATTTGATGACATATCAGGAGGAGGAGATGGAACTCTGGCTGCTAGTTGAGCGGCAGATTACCACCCGGGGTGTGACTGCAGGGAGATGTGTTGAAGCTTGATGACAAAACAAAACAAAACTGTCCTATTAGTATCAAAAATAATATAAAATGTAGGATATAAAAGGTTAATAGTCTATAAAACATTCAAGGAACTTGTTTTAATCCTTTTGAAAATATTTTGCAGATGAAACATTTCCTGCAGACAAGATGCTTGTAAAAAGGATATACATTCTCGTAGACTTATGTCAAACCTGAAAACAGACAAAGGTGTTCTACACAAGAAAAAACACACACACACACACACACACACACACACACACACACACACACACACACACACACACACACACACACACACACACACACACACACACACACACACACACACAACTGAACTAAAAATCCTCAGTTGAAGTTCTGTTTTTTATTTCTACACTGGCCTCTGGTCTACTTGTGGTGTGCAGACACTCAGCCTGAAGATGTGTGTAAGAAGTAGCTGGTTGGTCTGGAAATAATGTGAATAGAAGCAAATGCCTGAACCGGAAAGGAAAATCGGTGAGGGATTAGTGAGGCCACTGTTAACACAATCCATCGCCCGTGGCGTTCGAGGGTTCTACGGCTCAAAAAGCGCCCGGCTACAGTATCTGCTCGAAGAGGATTGGAGGAAATTAAAGCTGCTTTGTAATAGACACACACACACGAATATGCAAGCAGAGTAGCGCACGAGGAAAGTACACACAATAAAGATGCAAGCATAAATACATGGACAGTTATCCCACCCTTGTGCATTCACACATTTCTTCCCCGCACAGATACTTCCACTCACACACACACAAATGTCATTGAAGGAGTACTTAGTAATGCAGTCTTGACAGACTCCTCCTTTGGGGTATTCCCTTGAAATGGTCACTTCAGGCAGGTAGATATGATTCACTTATCATAACCATGGGAGAGCTGTATGTGCCTTAGCGTGCCCCTGCATGCCTTCACCTACCTGTAACGTGAAGCCCTGATCGCACTGGAAGGACACCATGTCGCCCACAGTGTAGCGGTCGCCCACTCTCTGTCCATTACTGGGAGGCAGCGGCTCTGGGCACGAATCCAAACCTATTGCTTAGGACAGAGTCACAACACACAAGTGCAGACAGCGATCATTCTTCTGCACAAAATGGGCAAAATCTAACAATGCATCTCCTAAAAACATTTGATATAGTTTCATTTAAAAAATGCATTGTATTATTAATGTGACATTTACATTGAATCAGCCAACACCTACATACAAAATGATTTGATTTAATTCAAACCAAACGAGTAATTACACAGACCCTCATTTTAATATGCTTGTAATTGAACAATAATTGAGTAGGTTTTTTTCTTTTCTTTCCCCTCATCTGAATATTTAGAAACTGGGACAAGTCACAAAGCTGTTTTACTATTGGCTGTAATCATATATTCCTTCTGACTGTGATCTGAAGCAATCACTGTGAAATTACAAAGCAATCCCTGAAGTATTACTTGACAAAAGCATTGGGCTCCATTGGAATGAAGTGATTACAGAGCCACTTGCCAGGTGCCTCAAGGCCTGATACTGTGTTTTAAAGGCTTCAAAGCAATGGTCATCCTAGCTATGGCTTATAGTGATATAAGCTACTTTAGCTAAATTTGAGCTACAGTCACTTCAGCAGACAGAAAATATAAGAAGCTCAGATTCATTTATCCTAGAGGTGGCTCCTTAAATTCATAATGTTCACATCAGCAGGGAGAGCACACATCTCACATAATACTTCACTTTTGATGCACCCATTACAGGCTGTTACTCAGTAAAAAGGTGAATTGGAGATAAATGCTTACAGTATATACAAGTTATCTGTCAATAAGATGATTGAATTCTGTATTAAAAGTGTCTGCCGTGCTGCTGCAGAAGTAATACATATGAAATGAAAGTGGGAAGACCTTTTGTTATAACACTAAAAAGCACATAATACACTCATACAGAACTCTTCTCCTTGAAGCATTGGTGACAAAGTCCATAGGGGCTTGGCTCGGCAACTGGAAGGTCACCAGTTCAAGTCCCAGAGAGACCAAGTGCTACCAAGGTGTCCCTGAGCAAGGCACCGTTCCCTACACGGCTCCCCGGGCGCCGTATGGCAGCCCACTGCTCCTAAAACTAGGATGGGTCAAATGCAGAGCAACCGTTTTGTTACTAGTACCTGTACCATGTAATGAAAATAAAGTTGAATCTTCAATAGCCAAGCAATGTGTAGGCACAGATAGCACGTAGACAAACATTCGAAAATAAAAATCGATCAATGTACAAACACTCAGACACAAGTCCACTCCACAATGCAAGTAAGTGGGTGGCCTGGATGTAAACATGACAGCTGAAATTGACAAAAAAAGGTTCTGAACTATTTATAATAAGCAAACCTCCAACTTCCAAAAGATAGAAAGGATACGTGAGTGGAAGGAAGGTAACCTAAGAGGCACAGAGCAGGGAGCAAAATGACAGATATTCACAGATGCAGCAACTAAAGAACAACTATTATACATGGTGAGTGGGTTGATTCTAAGAAGCTTTGTCTTATATGGGTTTAAATAAAAGTATGACTTTGACAATGTCAAATGCCTTTAAAATTGATTCCAGGAGATTTTGTGACACAATTCATCAAAGCAGTGTTTGCTGTTAGAGTAAAAGGCTGCCAGGTAGGTTTGACATCAAAGTAAAATGCAGCTATTTAACAGTTGCATGAAAAGATCATTTGTCCTCATTTTAGGTAACAATCCGCTTTCCCCTTGCAATGTTTTTTTAAAACGGATAGAAAGAAGTGCAATTTACTTCAATAGTGGTTCAAAGAGGGAAAGTGAATACAGGATTTATGATATATTGTAATACAAGATGCTCTGACAGCTGCTTGCATTATGTATAAAACCAAAAAAAGGTTAAATGTGTATATATACAATCATATTACACAGAACGTAGTAGAAATACATGTATTTATACAAAGACCTCCATATAGTGTCACTAGGCATTCACCAAGCATATATCATGGAAAGCATATCACTTCAAACATTCAGAGTAAGGGTCTGATTCACCCAGCCAGAGGCATCGGGCCAGATTTTAACTGGCCTGGTGGGAGTAAGTTATACATGTGCAAGTCATGAGTAAGTCTCAGGTCTTAACCTACAAGTCTCAAGCAAGTCCCAAGTCACTGTGGTGAGAGTCAAGCAAGTCAAGTCAAGTCATTGCTCAGGTCAAGCAAGTCACAAGTCAAGTCATACAAAATTCTGATGAATAACCCCAGTTTCCACATTTAAATCGGTTAAAATATTGTAGTTATGAAAAGTTGAGTTTTATTTTCAACATTAAAAACAATGGAGTGGGGCCCTGAAATTATAACCCTAGTTCTAAAAGGGCTCTAAAATGAAAACAGGAGTACAACAAAGACATTTTATGTAAGGTTTTAGCGATAGTATCCTGTTAGCTGTTGTGTTTTAGTGTTTTGTATATCTGTCTTTTGATGTTAATTACTCTACTCTCTCTCTCCAGGTGTCGGCACTTCCTGTCCGTGTGGCACCTGCTAGAGTGATCGGTGTTCCCACCCCTGATTCTGTCAACCTGTGCCCCATTGCCTAATGTGTATATTTAGTCCTTCTCTCCCTTTGTGTGGTGTCGGTTCGTCTTGTGATGTCGTTATCTCTATGCCTGTTTACCAGAGATTCCTGTTACATTACCTAGTTGAACCTAGTGATTATATGGAGAATCCTAGTAGAGCCTAGGAGTCATTATTGATAGCTTTGGTTTTCTTAACAATAAAGAAGATTACCAAGCAACAGAATTGAGCATCTGAGTTCTTACGAGGCCATCCTATCAGAACGAGCCGACCAAACAAGATGGACTCAGCCGATTCCACAACGCTAAGAACGGCCCTGCAGGTCAGGGTAAACTCCTTCACCAACATGAGGAACAGCTATCAGCAATTAACCAAGGGGTCCAGGGCTTAAATGTTCGTCAGGACAACTTTCAAGCTACTGTGTCCACGGAAATAAACCTACTGGCTGAGAAGATGCGGGAAGTACTCACTCACCTCGTGGCAAATCCTGGTGTTCCTGCGGCAGAGCTTTCCGGTCCAGCGGGGGTCGGGTCTGTCGATATTCCCGTTCAAGTACCCGTGCATTCGCCTACGATCCGCCTCGCTTCGCCAGAGAAATTATCCGGAGAATCTGGAAACTGTCGTCCTTTCCTGGTGCAGTGCGATCTCCACTTCAAACACCAGCCCGCAGCATTTCCCACCGATCAAGCTAAGGTAGCTTTTATTGTTTCTCATCTGACGGGGAGAGCGGAAGCCTGGGCAACAGCGGAGTGGTCCCGGTCCTCGCCTGTTTGTCAGTCATTAAGACTGTTCGTGGATACTATGAGCAAGATTTTTGATCTGACATCACCCGGGAGAGAGTCAGCGAGAGCCCTGGTGAACATTAAGCAGCGGCAGAGGAGAGTGGCGGATTACGCAATCGATTTCCGTACTTTGGCAGCGGAGAGTGGGTGGAACTCAGCGGCTCTCTTTGATGCTTTCCTGCATGGATTAGCGGATCCCATAAAGGATCAATTGGCTCCATTACAGCTGCCTGAAGATGTGGACTCACTCATCGCCATGGCTATCCGGGTTGATCAACGTCTAGCTGAAAGAGAGCGGGAAAAAGGAAGGAATACAGAATCCACTCCACCTTTCAGACAGGAATTACCAAGGGAATACTACGATTGGCAGAGGAATTCCCAGTCTTCATCTTCAGAGCGACCAGCGCCCCCTATCGCCGCGGAGGAACAGATGCAGCTCGGTAGAGCCAGACTCACTCCGGAGGAACGTCAGCGCCGTCTACGGGAGCGGCGGTGCTTCTACTGCGGTCAGCAGGGTCATGTTTCGGCAGCCTGTTCGGCAAAAGATCAGGCTCATCAGCGGGAAGGAAGACGCTGGTGAGCCGAGTGACTTCCTTCGACTCTCCGGTCAGAAGATTAATGCAGGTACAAATCAAACTTGGTGATAATACTATGACTCAGGATGCATTAGTCGATTCTGGGGCTGATGAGAGCTTGTTAGACTGGGAGTTGGCTAAAAGTTTAAACTTAAAGGTTGTTCTTTTAGATCAGCCCTTAGAGGCTAGTGCTTTAGACGGCCGCCTTTTATGTACTATTACTCATCGCACTGAGCCCATGGTATTAGTGATAGATCAGGAACATCGTGAGCAAATAAGTTTTCATTTATTTAACTCTGCTCAACATCCTCTCATTTTGGGGTACCCTTGGCTTGTTAAACACAACCCTCACGTTGACTGGCAGACAGGAAGGGTTAAAGGGTGGGGGGATGAGTGCTCTCGTTCCTGTTTAACCAGTAAAACAGGGTTGAGTAATTTGCACAGATCAAGTAACTTTAAGCAGGGATCAGGCAATAACAGTGACATTTTTTCTAAGCCTTCTGACTTTCCTGATTTGGCTAAAGTTCCGGCGTGTTATTTAGACATCAAGGAGTTGTTTAATAAAACACGAGCTACTTATTTGCCACCCCATAGACCGTACGATTGTCCCATAGACCTTCTGTCGGGCTCTACTATTCCCAAGGGACGGTTGTACTCACTTTCTGGGCCAGAAAGGGAGGCCATGAAGGAATATATCGATTCTTCACTTAAAGCTGGTTTGATTCGGACGTCTTCATCCCCAGCAGCGGCAAGTTTCTTTTTCGTGGGGAAAAAGGACGGGACATTGAGGCCCTGTATTGACTACAGTCCGCTAAATCAGATCACAGTTAAGAACAGATATCCCCTTCCACTCATCTCTACGGCATTCAAACTGTTACAGGGAGCCAAGATATTCACCAAGCTCGACTTAAGGAATGCTTATCACCTTGTGCGCATCCGGGAGGGGGATGAGTGGAAAACAGGTTTCAATACGCCTACAGGACATTACGAATATTTGGTGATGCCTTTTGGACTTTGTAATGCACCTGCTGTTTTCCAAGCCCTCATTAATGATGTGTTAAGAGATTTCCTGAATGTTTTCTGTTTTGTGTATCTCGATGATATTCTCATCTTTTCTCCAGATGAGAATACTCATGTTAACCATGTTCACCTTGTTCTGCAGAGACTCCTGGCTAACCATTTGTTTGTGAAAGCCGAAAAATGTGAGTTTCATGTGAACACTGTGGCATTTTTGGGCTATGTGATTTCCCCTAACAAGGTGGAAATGGACCCAGCTAAGGTCAGTGACGTGGCTAATTGGCCAACGCCAGACACTAGAAAGAAAGTTCAGCAATTCTTGGGGTTTGCTAACTTTTACAGACGTTTCATACGCAATTTCAGTGCTATTGCCTCTCCTCTCCATGCCCTTACCTCTCCCCATGTTCAGTTTGTGTGGAATCCACAGGCAGATAAATCTTTCCTGGAACTGAAGAGGAGGTTCACCACAGCTCCCATCCTGACTGTACCTGATCGCCACCGACAGTTTGTGGTGGAAGTGGACGCCTCCAACGACGGCGTTGGAGCTATACTGTCCCAGAAATCAGCGGGGGACAACAAACTTCATCCGTGTGCATATCTCTCCCGTAAGCTATCTTCTGCTGAGAGGAATTACGACGTGGGAAATCGGGAACTGTTGGCGGTGAAGATGGCTTTGGAGGAGTGGCGGCACTGGTTGGAGGGAGCGGAGCAGGATTTCCTGGTCTGGACAGATCACAAAAACCTGCAATACATCAGGAAGGTCAAACGCCTGAACTCTAGACAGGCCAGATGGGCTTTGTTCTTTAATAGATTTAGGTTCACTCTGTCATATCGACCTGGTTCGCAGAATGGAAAGCCGGACACTCTCCAGAATGTATGATCCTGAGCCAGTCCCCAAGAGTCCAGACCCCATTCTGCGGCCAGACCGAGTGATAGGGAGTGTGACCTGGCCCATTGAAGCCAAGGTCAAACAGGCAAACAGCGGGAATCCTGTCCATAAGGGGTGTCCTCAGAATCGCCTGTTTGTTCCAGGGACACTTCGTTCTCAGGTGATTCATTGGGCCCATACATCTGTTCTTTCCTGCCATCCTGGAACCAAGAGGACCCTCTTTATGGTGAAACACAGATTCTGGTGGCCTGCTATGGGGAAGGATGTGGCAGAATATGTGGCAGCATGTCCTGTGTGTGCTAGGAACAAGACTTCTCGTCAAGCTGCGGCAGGTCTTCTCCAACCTCTGCCCATTCCCAACAGACCATGGTCGCACATTGCGTTGGACTTTGTGACAGGATTTCCACCTTCGGCAGGTTACACCACAGTACTCACAGTCATTGATCGTTTTTCCAAGATGGTACATCTCATCCCCATGTCCAAATTGCCTACTGCCAGAGAAACAGCACAGGCCATGTTGTCCCATGTTTTTCGTATCCATGGTTTCCCAAGCGATGTCGTTTCAGACCGAGGCCCACAATTCGTTTCACGTTTCTGGAGGGAGTTTTGTCGCCTGATCCAAGCCACTGTGAGCCTGACGTCCGGATACCATCCCCAGTCAAACGGCCAAGCGGAGAGGATGAATCAAGAAATGGAGACCTGTTTGAGATGTCTGGTGTCCCAGAAACCTACCACCTGGAGCAAACATCTGATTTGGGTTGAGTATGCACACAATACCTTACCCACATCAGCCACCGGAATCTCTCCTTTCCAATGTGTCCATGGATACCAGCCTCCATTGTTCCCGGAGCTCAAGCAGGAAGTTATTGTACCATCAGCACATGCTTTGGTTCGCCGCTGTCGCCGGGTATGGAAGGGAGTTCGCCAGATGTTGCAGAGAAGTGCGACCTGCATGAAAAGTTTGGCTGACCGAAAACGACGTCCATCTCCTAAATACAAGGTCGGTCAACGAGTGTGGTTGTCCACCAAGGATCTTCCTCTTCACGTCGCCTCCAGGAAACTGGCTCCCCGGTTCGTTGGTCCATTTCCCATTTCAAAAGTTATTAACCCTGTTGCTGTTCGCCTATGTCTCCCAAAGTCCCTCAAGGTCCACCCCACGTTCCATGTCAGCAAGCTGAAACCAGTTGTAGAGAGCGGACTGGTTCCCCCCCCCACACCACCTCCACCCCCCCAGGTCATCGACGGAGGTATCATCTATACAGTCAATACAGTCCGAAAGAAAGCGGGGTACAGGGAGACAGTTCCTGGTTGACTGGGTAGGATTTGGACCAGAGGAAAGATGCTGGATCCCGGGCAGCTTTATTGTCGACAAGTCCCTTATCGCGGATTTTGACAGACTACGGTCTCAGGCTTCAAGGACATCTGTAGTCGTCCGTAAAAGGGGGGGTACTGTAAGGTTTTAGCGATAGTATCCTGTTAGCTGTTGTGTTTTAGTGTTTTGTATATCTGTCTTTTGATGTTAATTACTCTACTCTCTCTCTCCAGGTGTCGGCACTTCCTGTCCGTGTGGCACTTGCTTGAGTGATTGTTGTTCCCACCCCTGATTGTGTCCACCTGTGCCCCATTGCCTAATGTGTATATTTAGTCCTTCTCTCCCTTTGTCTGGTGTCGGTTCGTCTTGTGATGTCGTTATCTCTATGCCTGTTTACCAGAGATTCATGTTACATTACCTAGTTGAACCTAGTGATTATATGGAGAATCCTAGTAGAGCCTAGGAGTCATTATTGATAGCTTTGGTTTTCTTAACAATAAAGAAGATTACCAAGCAACGGAATTGAGGCATCTGAGTTCTTACGAGGCCAGTGTATAGGATATGGAGCACGATTTCACATGAAGTTAGATAACTTATTTCGAATGTATTTGCAGCTCATGGTATATTGATTGCTTTTCAATTTCAGACTGATGGAATATATTTTCAAAGCTGTTGCAATAAATATTTTTCAACTAATTTTCCTTTTTCTGTCAACAATCAATACTTAACTGTTAAAATTATGGAGGATATGTTTCTCCCTGTGGTTATAACGAAAATGGCACGTTCTCTCCTTAGATTGCAGTGTTTGTCTCCAATATGAATTAAAGGGCCCCTGATTATGCTCATTTTCAGGTGCCACATTTTATTTTGTGCCTGTGAGATTTTCCATGCGTATTGTTCTCATGCTGCAGCATCTCTTTTGTTTACGCCTCTGTCTGAGACCAGAACCCAGTTGCTGCTGATTTTGAGCTGGCCGACTCTGTTGTGCTCATTTGTCAACTGCTTAAGATGTCCCCCCCTTCCCATAACACAGTACAGTGTGTGTGGGTGCGCCAGCCAGTTAGAAGTGCAGGGTTCCATAGTGATGCTGTCCACTATGTAACATGGAGGAGGGTGTGGTTTGGACTTGGATTTAGCTTTGCATGAACATTGTCATACAAAACTATACAACACATTATGTGAAAGAGAAAGGCTCTTCCTAGGTCCCTTTCAATAAATAAAAAATGTTTTATCGCCTGAATCACAGGCTTGTGTGATTGGCACTCTAACTGCTAATACTCCAGAGGCATTGAAAAACACTATGGGGACAGTGACACTTGTTATGTAACTATGACAGCCCACGTCACTTGCGCCTGGTTTCTGCCTTAGGTCTGATGCTGCAGTGTCTGAGTCAAGTGTTTGCGTGCACTTGGCAGACCCTGAGCAGTGCGGCTGTTTCCTGGGAACAAGATATAGAGCAGTACCCAAAGTTCAAATCAGTTTGCAAATTAAAGCTCCATCATCAGCCATTTCTTACATGCTACATGCTTTAACTGGGCACTTTCTCATTTCGTCTCTCTCCTTTTTTCATTCCTTCTTTGCTGCTCTATCAGTAAGCTCATCACGTTATTTGATAAGAGGCGCAGACTAAAGTGGGGATGAACATTAAGTTGATCGCTCACTGTTGTGTCTTTCCCTTGCTGTGTACTAGTAGTGGATAGTTGAAGATGGAATAAGAGAATCGTAGAAAAGCCTGATGCCCAATACATCTGCCTCTTAGTGAAATCTCCGCACCCCTGCTGTCAAAACGACTATGTCTTCCTCTTAAAGATCCACTTTCTATCTGTCTATTCCTCTATCACCTTTTTCTCCATGTTGCGTGTCCCTTCTTTGTGCCTTCCTTGTGCTCCTTGCATCTCTCTGCCGCTCTGCTGCTCTTGATTCAATGCTCAGGAACCCTTTGACATGTTCATGCTTATGTGGTGTTTGTGCTCCTGTGACAAGTTGAAGGCGCTGATGCTTCTCGCTGGAACAGAAAGTGTGAGCATCGGGATCAATTATTTTGTAAATTCATTTTTTCATTTTTTTGTATCAGGAGGCTGCATTGAGGCCATTGCGATCTGTGTCAATAGTGGATGTCGACTATGTAATGCTGGCCTGTGTCGCTAAGACAACACAGAGTAACAGCTAAAATCTCACCTGTACCTCGCTCTGCAAGCTTTTTCCTTCACGGCATCATATCCGTTGCTAGGCATTCTTATGTTTGTGATTCTGTCTTGTCTTCTCTACGTTCCATCTTTTACAATGCTCAAGGCCCTGTAATGGAATGTTATAATTTTTTGCCAGGGCCTGGCCTCTTATTTCTTCCTTTCGCTACGCTCTTTCTCTTACATCCATTGTGCCGCCGTTTCGTATTGTCTCCTCTCATCTCTTTGCCAATCTTCTACCATCTCTCCTTCGCTCGACACGAATGTCTCATTTCACCACTGGTAGCTTTTTGTTCATCCCCTCCTTGTCATTCTCTCGTAGCCTCCATATCCTGCATCTGACAATGTTTTCAGCAGTCGCCTCGATGGTGGCATGTCGGCCATATCAATGTCTCTCCCTTTCTTAACGATTTCTAGCTGCATCTCATTGCTCGCTGGCTATCAGACTGTAGCTATACATCAAAGGTTTTGGGTGGCATACGACTCAGAGGCAAAATACGTCAAGCGCCCTAGATGCTAGCGTTTAACATAGATCTGGAACTCCAGATGTGGATTGACTACTGTCCAACGAAAGACTTGCAATAACAAGGTATATACAGCAATGACAAACACCTATGAACTATGTTTGCATCTGCCACATATCACTGACCATAAAACATTGTGACCGTAATCTTCACATGTATTTCTGAATGGATCAGCAGTCGTCGTCCATCAAGATTATAGCAAACTAATTTATATTGTAACAAAATATGGTCCTATTTGACAATCTCTCCTCCTGTCACTTCATTTCAGCATGTCATCTAAACTGTTTTCAATTAGAATTCATGTTTGAAGTTTCAAGTTCTTCACTTTCCCTCCATGCACCTCATACTCACATAGTGATCCAGCCTATAGATTGCAGAAATTGGACGATAAGGGTCTGAGTCCGACCTCCTGTCAATTCCATACTGAGCAGCTCCTCATGGGCTCTGTTGTCTGGTCCTCCTTACATGGAACGGACAGAAGGTCACGTGATCTGTCTTTGACCGGATCCTGGTTTCTCGAAATCCGTTCATCATTGAGTACCAGTGCAACTAATTTGTCGTTTCCACATGTTCAGATATTCCCAGAATTCGGGCGATCACAGCATGCTGTGCTCGCCTCAGTAACATATCTCGGGTATCGTCTGAGCTGTCACCCAAGAGGCATCAGAAACTTGACAAGCTGATCTGCCTTATAAACCGTTCTCGATAAATGTCCCACTCTGTGATCTTACATCAGGATCGTCACATCTCTTAGGTATCTCACGAGGACTCAAGACTGCAAGGATTGGCATGCGGTATCCATAACAATGAATACGTGTCCTGTTCACTTGCCAGAACATTGGCATGCTCACTCTGATGCTGAAGATCAGAGCTTTTCGTAGCCACACATCGGGATCGGGTGAGAGTCCACTCCTTAGTTGGAAGTGACGCATTGTATTCTGAGTCCATGCTGTGGCTGCTTCTCACGCTTATGACTACTTGCGACTCCGATCCTGTATTCTCAAGGTGCCTACGTGTCAATGGTCATCCGCCTCTATAGCATCTTATACATTAATGCAGCGACTGCAGTCATGGTGTTCATCCTTCCAAAATTCTCTCCCACACAAGTTCGCTCCTCGCTCCCGTTTAGCACTGGATGATGACCGTAACGGTTGAAATCCAGCATTCACACATTGGGACACTGTGCGTAATTTATAATACATCATCCTCTCTACATTTCAGGACACTTTTATGCAGTGTACACAACAGCTACAGTGATACGCCTCGTGCATGGCAAACTCGCGTGTTAACATTTGCTATGTTGCTGACCGAATTGAGTCAGCATTTGATAAGCTACGATAGCTTTTTCTTCCTGGCTCTAAGATGGTCAATCGCTCCTCATTGCAAGTCAGTAATCATGCAGAGAGATGCAATTTTGCGGTCGGTGTTACTTCATTATTTCAGACCTCATCTAGTGGGCAGGTGGGATTACTCAGCAAGATTCAACAATGTACATGATGTGAGCTTTGCATATCAGACAGATTCAACGCGGTACCGTGATGCTAACTCGTATCTGCCTCTCATTACAGTTATAACCTCCAGCTGACTTGATGTGACCGCTATATGGCCCCGCATACAATGAACGTATGATGATAATGAACAGCTGCTATTGTTGCAGTAATCAAGCCAGAATGTCGAGCTGGCATGTCCCTATCACTGAACTCACAGATGAATAAAGGCTCATGATACTGTGCTCTGGATGTACAGCGACGTGAAAGCCGATATGTCACGGTATATCGATCTTCTAGTGCCACGTCTAAAGTGCATGTAACTGCATTTCACGAAGTCACATATGGCTCTAGGGTTCTCAACATAATGTTGTGTTAATCGAAAAAACGAACAGGAGAAATGCAGCCCCGGCTCTCGGATTTGTTAAGTCTAATTGTATATGATCATCGTGTTCTACCGGATCAGTTTGTGTGCTATGATGTGGTCGCTTAGATTGACATGAAACTCACTAATTGCGAGTGGGTAGAGTGGTGAAATTTGTACTGTATTCTCAGACTTCAGTAAGCAAACGTTGTATTAACGTGCCTAATCATCCAGTATTCACATAAAACAACTATTTGTATATTTTAATGGAGCGCCTCGTTCGGACATGATCCAGGATCCCTATAAGCGTTCGGCCGAGGTGGTCAGCCTGTCTGTGGCGATGACGATGTGGCGTATTTGGCATTTTCCCCATAAGGAACTAAGTCGCTGCAAATTTCCCGCTTATTCCTCGGGCCGCACTATTGCTCAACAAGAGTAACGGTACAATGACTCCCAGTATTAATTGAAATTGCTTTTATGATTTAGAAAAATGTTTTATTGATTTTAAAAAATAGTTTTAGTATTGAGATTAAAGTTTGACTATGGCGTCGCGCCGCGCGTGGTCCGCTAAGAGTTGAAATTAGTCACTGTTGTTAGCCAGTTTTTTAAACAGGTCTGAATGGAAGGGCGGGCAGC